>NC_088239.1:5161129-5163629 GCF_036934945.1 Oncorhynchus masou masou | reverse complement strand
TCGCCGCCGACCTCGGACTGGGGACCCTTGGAGTGGGCCCCGAATAGACGGGAGACTCCGGCAGCGCTGGACAGACGGGCGGCTCTGGCAGCTCCTGACAGAAGGGCGGTTCTGGCAGCTCCTGACTGACGGGCGGTTCTGGCAGCTCCGGACAGACGGGCGGCTCTGGCAGCTTCGGACAGACGGGCGGCTCTGGCAGCTCCGGACAGACGGGAGAACCTGGAGGCAGGAGACGGAGAGACAGCCTGGTGCATGGGGCTGCCACAGGACCCACCAGGCTGGGGAGACTAACAGGAGGCCTGATGCGTGGACGAGGCACCGGATGGACCGGGCTGTGGGGGAGCACTGGAGCTCTGGTGCGCAACCTTGGCACCACTCCTCCAGGCTGGATGACCACTTTAGCCTGGACCCTCCAGAGCGCAGGCACAGGTTGAACCGAGCTGCGGGTAAGCACTGGAGATCTGGTGCATACCACTCGCACCTCTCCCTTAGGCTCAATACCCACATTCGCCTGGCACGGGCGGAGCGCAGGCATAAGATGCACTGCACCCTCCCAGCTCCCCGGAGACACAGCACACAGAGCCGGCGCAGGATACCCTGGGCCGAAACGGCGTACCGGAGACCAAACACGTCTGATGGACATATGTCCGTAAACAGCACATTTAGTTAGAAAAATGAGATGTACATCTCATAAATGAAAGAAAACATAAAATTAACAAAACTGTGACCACACATTTTAGACATGAAGCAAACCAAAATGGTGGAGCAAAACGAAATCAGGGAAATCGGAAAAGGGAATGTTTTTCTAGAAATAAAATAGGGCACGCCAACTAAAGTCGTTAACCCTCCACATCTCTTAAGACTGGATCACTGGGCCAGCCGCTCTTAAATAGCACCCGGGCCAGCCCAGGTGAAACACCGTCCCACTAATGAATTGGACAAGCCGGCACAGATGTAACAGGCAGACTAACAAGGTGACACCCATCAGTGCGCCCTGTGTGCTAATTAGCTATTTGTGCTGAAGTCCAACCTCAAAACAGACATGGAAAAACCAAAGCCTGTAACATCTTTCCCCTTAAAACAAGTTTGCTCAACCCCAACAGAAAACAACTTCCACTGCGCCACATCATCATCTTAAAATGTGTCTCTTCTTAAATGTGTCGTCTTCTCCTATGTAAACATAGTGTCTACTGGCTGTCAACAATTGAAAATTAGTGACTTAAGCATTACGTCATAATGGTACGGGTAATGAATTAATGACTGGTTTTACATGATGCCATAATGGGTAATGAATAAATGACTGGTTTTAAACATAATGGGTAATGAATAAATGTGTTTTCATGACTGGACTGTTTTCATGACATAATGAATAATGAATAAATGAAAATTAGTGCTACATGATGTCATAAGGACTGGTTTTAAGCATTACGTCATAATGGTACGGGTAATGAATTAATGACTGGTTTTACATGATGTCATAATGGGTAATGAATAAATGACTGGTTTTACATGATGTCATAATGGGTAATGAATAAATGACTGGTTTTACATGATGTCATAATGGGTAATGAATTAATGACTGGTTTTACATGATGTCATAATGAATAATGAATAAATGACTGGTTTTACATGATGTCATAATGGGTAATGAATAAATGACTGGTTTTACATGATGTCATAATGGGTAATGAATAAATGACTGGTTTTACATTACGTCATAATGGGTAATGAATAAATGACTGGTTTTACATGATGTCATAATGGGTAATGAATAAATGACTGGTTTTACATGATGTCATAATGGGTAATGAATAAATGACTGGTTTTATGATGTCATAATGATGTTGGTTTTCATAATGGGTAATGAATAAATGACTGGTTTTACATTATGTCATAATGGGTAATGAATAAATGACTGGTTTTACATGATGTCATAATGGGTAATGAATAAATGACTGGTTTTACATGATGTCATAATGGGTAATGAATAAATGACTGGTTTTACATGATGTCATAATGGGTAATGAATAAATGACTGGTTTTACATGATGTCATAATGGGTAATGAATAAATGACTGGTTTTACATTATGTCATAATGGGTAATGAATAAATGACTGGTTTTACATTATGTCATAATGGGTAATGAATAAATGACTGGTTTTAAATTACATCATAAATGATGTTTTACATTATGTCATAATGATGAATGAAAATGACTGGTTTTACATTATGTCATAATGGGTAATGAATAAATGACTGGTTTTACATGATGTCATAATGGGTAATGAATAAATGACTGGTTTTACATTACGTCATAATGGGTAATGAATAAATGACTGGTTTTACATGATGTCATAATGGGTAATGAATAAATGACTGGTTTTACATGATGTCATAATGGGTAATAAATAAATTACTGGTTTTACATTATGTGATAATGGGTAATGAACAAGTGGCTGGTTTTCTATTCTGCTATAATGATATGGGTAATGAATAAAT
>NC_088239.1:4959399-5161029 GCF_036934945.1 Oncorhynchus masou masou | reverse complement strand
GTAGATGTATTTTCTGAAATAACCTGGTCTCTTTCTCCCTTAATGAATACACAGTGAGAAAAAGGTGTAGATTCACATGCAGAGTGCGGCAGGTTGTTTATTTCTCCTTCGCAGAAGGCAGGAATCATGGTCACAGGCAGGCAATGGTCAAACACAGGTAGGAAAACAGGCAGGTGAATCAAAGCTGGGACTGAAGGCTATAAGTGGTTCTCACAAACAAGCTAGGAAAAGGCTTAGTAGAGTCAAAACGAACAATACCTCACAAAGGCACAAACAGAATGAACTGAATTAAATAAGGAGCTGATGAGACCAGGTGAGTAAATAACACAGGTGAAAACAATGAGCAAACATTAAAGGCAAAGCTACGTTCAAGAACACAAAGAAACAGGGCAGGGTTCAAGAACACATCAAACCAGAACACAAGGTAGACTAAGAAAACAAATACAGAAACCTACACTCCTTGTAGATGTCTTTCCTGAAATAACCAGCTATCTTTCTCCTGTAGATGTCTTTCCTGAAATAACCAGCTATCTTACCTGTAGATATATTCCCTGAAATAACCAGCTATCTTTCTCCCTGTAGATGTCTTTCCTGAAATAACCAGCTATCTTCCTCACTGTAGATGTCTTTCCTGAAATAACCAGCTATCTTCCTCACTGTAGATGTCTTACCTGAAATAACCCAGCTATCTTTCTCCCTGTAGATATATTTCCTGAAATAACATCTATCTTCCTCACTGTAGATGTATTTCCTGAAATAACCAGCTATCTTTCTCCCTGTAGATTTATTTCCTGAAATAACCAGCTATCTTTCTCCCTGTAGATATATTTCCTGAAATAACCAGCTATCTTTCTCCCTGTAGACATATTTCCTGAAATAACCAGCTATCTTTCTCCCTGTAGATATATTTCCTGAAATAACCAGCTATCTTTCTCCCTGTAGATATATTTCCTGAAATAACCAGCTATCTTTCTCCCTGTAGATATATTTCCTGAAATAACCAGCTATCTTTCTCCCTGTAGATATATGTTTATTCTGAAATAACCAGCTATCTTTCCTCCCTGTAGATGTATTATTCTGAAGAAATAACCAGCTATCTTTCTCCCTGAATATATTTCCTGAAATAACCAGCTATCTTTCTCCCTATATTTCCTGAAATAACCAGCTATCTTTCTCCCTGTAGATATATTTCCTGAAATAACCAGCTATCTTTCTCCCTGTATATGTTTATTCTGAAATAACCAGCTATCTTTCTCCCTGTAGATATATTCTGAAATAACCAGCTATCTTTCTCCCTGTAATTTCCTGAAATCTATCTTTCTCCCTGTAGATATATTTCCTGAAATAACCAGCTATCTTTCTCCCTGTAGATATATTTCCTGAAATAACCTGCTATCTTTCTCCCTGTAGATGTTTATTCTGAAGTAACCTGCTCTCTTCCTCCCTGTAGATGTTTATTCTGAAGTAACCTGCTCTCTTCCTCCCTGTAGATGTTTATTCTGAAGTAACCTGCTCTCTTCCTCCCTGTAGATGTCTTTCCTGATATAACCTGGATCCACTACAGAAGGAAAGTAGAAATATAAAGTCAACTTTGATATGATCTTTATCAGTTATGTAGTTTCACTAGTTTTGAAAAATGGGACAAACCAAGCTTCTAGTGTTCCTTGTAATGTTCTTAGCGGTTAAATATGGGGCAAACCAAGCTTGTTGTGTTCCTTGTAATGTTCTTAGCGGTGAAATATGGGGCAACCCAAGCTTGTTGTGTTCCTTGTAATGTTCTTAGCAGTGAAATATGGGGCAACCCAAGCTTGTTGTTTTCTTTGTAATGTTCTTACTTCTACACATTCAATCACAGATTCATTGGATTTTCTATCATTACAAATAGAGTGATAATTATTACGTGAACCAAGCAGTAAATATGTAATGAAATAGTATTAGCTAATATAATTGATTAAATGTATTGGTATAATAGTAACCGTGAGCATATTTGACAGACTGATGATTTTGACATTTTTTTGTACATTTGCTAAAATGTTATAATACCTGTGAAAAAGATGAAACATCATTTTACATTTAAATACCATGATATGCCAATTTTACAAAACATAAAAAAACACTGTTTTTCATGCTTAAAAAATAAAATAGGCATATGCCCCGCAAAAATGTTTTTGAGTGTAATCAGATTGAGTGTCAGATTATGAGAGTTGACTTGTCTGAGTTTACGGCTCTGGAAATCACGTTGATCCTGGCATGATGTTTCAATAGATGTTACATGGGTTCCAGTGGTGGGCTGTCAGGGCCAGCAAGGCCTGCTCTGCTGGCCTAAACATCATCAGAATATAATTTTTTTTAAAATATATTTTCCCACAAATATGTATTAAATTATTCCCAAGAGTAAGAGTTACACTCTTCATTTCATAGCGTTCCTCTTGGTTGCACTGCTTCCAGCCCCAGGTTGAGATTTGGAGGGCTGGTCTTTATGTTAGATATTTTATTCAATCATATTCAGCCATCATGTGTTGCCAGGGGTCTAAAATCTGCCCTCAGGCCTTCAGAATCAACAGTGCGGGCACTTGTAGCTTAAAGTGAATGGAAATTAAAATTTAGTGTCAACCAATCAGCTTTAGAGTTGGCTATTGTCCGCCTGCTGGCTGGCTCCAGTGTTACACAGGAGCCAGCTAGCAGGCGTAGTGCCTGCACGTCTTTTGATTGGATTACCAACTAGGAAACTAGGAAACTGAAATTGATCAATGAATTAATTTGCGTACTACTAAACTGTTTTTTCAACCCACAATGGCGGAAGGAGAAGATATCGATTTGGTCGAGGATATAATTATAACGCCATTCTCAAGACAAACTTTTCAAGAAAAGTTAGACATTGTCAGGAGAGGTAGACGCCGACGCTACAAAGCCGACGCTACAAAGACAGGCTCCGAGAAGCACTGCAAACTCTACTGTGGGAATGCCTATTATTTGCAAGTGATCGATTTGGTGTTTGGAGCCATACTGGTTTTGCAAACCTGAGTTGTCTAACCAAGGCAGCAACGAGACACCAAAGTACGGCTGGGCACTTACAAACAATGGTGCTTTTGAAAACTTTTGGGGACACCCGAGCGGATCTACAGCTCAACGAACAAACACGCAGGGCAACGAAGCTGCACAATGAAAAGGTATTGCACTCTTCCCCTGCAATTCTCTGAATAAAAATGTCAATTTCAAGGTGACGCAATGCCTGGTTATACTGCGTTTCTGTCTAAATGTATAGGTTCTAGAGCCATGGCATCATAATGATGGTAATAAGAGGTGGATTAATTCGGGTGGGACTGTGTAGGACTTCACTGAAGGCCCAGGCCCCAGAACCACGGCACGCTACTGATGGGTTCAGAATGCACCACGCATCAGACCTGTGGGACTGACTCATACATATTCATAGTATTTATATGATAACACGGAAAACCCGGTTATAGTCAATGTGAGCCTGTGGTAATTGTTTATCTCGAGAACCACTCTCCTCCAAATGCATAAATTGAGCTGTCGCTAGCGCGATGGACATTTTGTTGTCTGGACCCCCAAAGTGTGGAATGTGCCAGGTAGCTGTTTCGTGTGGAAAACCTAGGGCCATAAACGTCATTTCAAAAACAATTTCCATGAAAAAAAAGAAGAAGAAGGAGTGATTGGTCTGGAGGACTGATAATAAATAGATTAGAGAGATTTGCATGAGAAAGAACCAGCGCCTTGCAGCCTCAACTATAACTATTCAACAACACTATCCGTTGTATCAGAAGCCCAGGAAGTACACACTCACTGTTGCATATATACCACCCAATACAAATACATAATGCATCATGAATATATGCAAATACACTTTCATAACCTGGACATGATGATGTTTACATCAATTGGTTGTCAGTCATTCTCCAATGGTTGGCGTTTCCGTGTACCAGCCACAAGCCTCAGTTTTAAAAGGAAACAGGTTTGGTCTGCGTCTATCTGATCATTGTACTCAGCAGAAGAAGAAGAGGACTCTCCTCGACTACGCGTATTCTTAAGCAATAACAACGTGATCCGTATTATCCACCCAAGAATACCCGTCACCGAAGAGAATCTGTAACACAGAGGTGCAATAATGGGACTCGCAAACAAGCGATCGCACTGTGACCGCATCATCAAGTTCCTCAGTCGGTCCAAATGGCAAACTGGACAGAGAGAGGCACTGTATCAACATCATCGATTGAAGACGCCTTGCAGCACAGCACAAGACAAGCCCCCATCATAGGCTTTTCTGCAAATAGAAATGAACAACAGTGCATTGTTCAATCCAAAGCCCAATTGTATTGTAAAACAACTATCTCTTCCAAGTGTCTGCATCTCAATTCAATTTAACGGCTTTATTGGCATGGGAAACATATGTTAACATTGCCAAAGCATGTGTAGATAATCTCTCTCTCTCACACACCCTCTTCATTTCTCTATCTCTCCCATTCCCTCTTTCTCTCTCCCTCTTTCATGATCTCTCTCTCTCTCTCCCTCTTTTATTCTCTTCCTCACTCCCTCTTTCATTCTCTCTCACCCTCTTTCTCTCTCACTCCCTTTCATTCTCTTCTCTCTCTCTCACTTCCTCTTTCATTCTCTTTCTCTCCCATTCACTCTTTCATTCTCTCTCTCCCATTCCCTCTTTCATTCTCTCTCTCTATCCCTCTAATTCTCTCTCTCTCCCATTCTCATTCTCTCTCTCCAGCTCTCCCTCTTTCTCTCTCTCTCACTCCCTCTTTCATTCTCTCTCTCCCATTCCCTCTTTCATTCTCTCTCTCTCCCTCTACTTCTCTCTCTCTCCCATTCCCTCTTTCATTCTCTCTCTCCCTCTTTTATTATCTCCCTCACTCCCTCTTTCATTCTCTCTCACCCTCTTTCTCTCTCACTACCCCTTTCATTCTCTCTCTCCCATTCCCTCTTTCATTCTCTCTCTCTCCCTTCTCCCATTCCCTCTTTCATTCTCTCTCTCCCTCTTTTATTATCTCCCTCACTCCCTATTTCATTCTCTCTCACCCTCTTTCTCTCTCACTACCCCTTTCATTCTCTCTCTCTCCCATTTACTCTTTCATTCTCTCTCTCTCCCATTCCCTCTTTCATTCTCTCTCTCTCCCATTCCCTCTTTCATTCTCTCTCTTTCATTCTCTCTCCCTCTTTCTCCCCCTCTCCCTCTTTCCTTCTCTCTCTCCCATTCCCTCTTTCATTCTCTCTCTCCCCATCCCCTCTTTCATTCTCTCTCTGTCCCTCTTTCATTCCCTCTCTCCCATTCCCTCTTTCATTCTCTCTCTCACTCCCTTTTTCATTCTCTCTCTCTCTCTCTCTCTCTCTCACACTCCCCCTTTCATTCTCTCTCACTCCCTCTTTCATCCTCTCTCTCACTCCCTCTTTCTCTCTCTCTCACTCCCTCTTTCTTTCTCTCTCTCTCTTTCTTTCTTTCATTCTCTCTCTCTCCCTCTTTTCTTCTCTCTCTCCCACGCCAGTGGTGTAATAAATAGAGCTCCATAAGAGGGGAGAGGAATGGGGGTGGTGTGTGGGGCAGCGAGCCCCATCAGTGTACTCTTACCTGGGCCGAAGGTAGTCTGAAGCCCTGCCCTCCTTGGAAGTCCTGGTGGTCCTATCCTCTAGTAGCCATCAATTAGAAGGAGGAGGAGATTCCCATTTTAGCACTAATCTCTTTCTGTCTGTCTCTGTCTCTCTCTCTCAACACACGTATCCACACGTAACGAAAAGTCCTTGAAATACAGAGACATACAATGATGTATTACATTATGAGTTAGCATCCCAATATTACTCTTTACATACATCACAGGAGACTGAAATAGAACTAAACCGTTTGACATAGAAACACCAGATTATTATAATATATATATATTTTTAATCATGTTGATTGATTATGAAATTATGTAAAATATAAATAATATTCCACGCATGAGGCCACCAGGTCATTTGACTGCATGAAAATGTTTTAATAAGGAATAAAAAAAATAAAAAAAGAATCAAATAAAAACTAAGTAATATACACAACTGAAATATTTTATTATATCATAGTAATCATAGTAATTTTTCAATTGTTGTCTACCCAAGGAGGACCAGATAGTGACCATGGAGGACTTGATAGAGACCATGGAGGACCTGAAAGAGACCATGGAGGACCTGAAGAGACCATGACAATTGAATGTTTTGTCTTTGGAATTCCCATTAAAAAGCTTTAGAATCATGTTAATGTCATTATTTCATACTACTATTAATGTTGTTGTTTTTTATACTTTGAAAAAACTGACGTAGAAAACAGCGATAGCTTTTCTTTTGTTTATACTGAAACTGAAACTGAACCGACCTCAAAAGGCACTAATTGCTTAGTACTAGTAGAGGTTATGAGTCACAACAACAACCGCCCACTGCCTCTTAAACCCTGAATACATCGCAGCATGACTATAGTCCCATAATATAACTAGTACTTATTAGTGTGACCATAGAGTGACCATAGTGTGACCATAGTTGTCCATAGTGTGACCATAGTGTGACCATAGTTGTCCATAGTGTGACCATAGTGTGACCATAGCTGTCCATGGTGTGACCATAGTGTGACCATAGTGTGACCATAGTGTGACCATAGTGTGACCATAGTTGTCCATAGTGTGACCATAGTGTGACAATAGTGTGACCATAGTGTGACAATAGTTGTCCATAGTGTGACCATAGTTGACAATAGTTCCTGAATATTATCATAGCTCTAGTGCACCTAATTACATCCCACCGTCAAACTAACCCCCTCCCCTTAAAGGATCTGGTCAAATCAAACATACTGAGAAAAAGCCTTTAATGACAGGAGGCAGGTATAACATGGGATTATTTTAAGATGATTCTGAATGTCAGACTAACTGAGACAGCAGGAGTCAGACTAACTGAGACAGCAGGAGTCAGACTAACTGAGACAGCAGGAGTCAGACTAACTGAGACAGCAGGAAGTCAGACTAACTGAGACAGCAGGAAGTCAGACTAACTGAGACAGCAGGAGTCAGACTAACTGAGACAGCAGGAAGTCAGACTAACTGAGACTGCAGGAGTCAGACTAACTGAGACAGCAGGTGTCAGACTAACTGAGACAGCAGGAGTCAGACTAACTGAGACAGCAGGAAGTCAGACTAACTGAGACAGCAGGAGTCAGACTAACTGAGACAGCAGGAAGTCAGACTAACTGAGACAGCAGGAAGTCAGACTAACTGAGACAGCAGGAGTCAGACTAACTGAGACAGCAGGAAGTCAGACTAACTGAGACAGCAGGAAGTCAGACTAACTGAGACAGCAGGAGTCAGACTAACTGAGACAGCAGGAAGTCAGACTAACTGAGACAGCAGGAAGTCAGACTAACTGAGACAGCAGGAAGTCAGACTAACTGAGACAGCAGGAAGTCAGACTAACTGAGACAGCAGGAGTCAGACTAACTGAGACAGCAGGAAGTCAGACTAACTTAGACAGCAGGAGTCAGACTAACTGAGACAGCAGGAAGTCAGACTAACTGAGACAGCAGGAAGTCAGACTAACTGAGACAGCAGGAAGTCAGACTAACTGAGACAGCAGGAGTCAGACTAACTGAGACAGCAGGAGTCAGACTAACTGAGACAGCAGGAAGTCAGACTAACTGAGACAGCAGGAGTCAGACTAACTGAGACAGCAGGAAGTCAGACTAACTGAGACAGCAGGAAGTCAGACTAACTGAGACAGCAGGAAGTCAGACTAACTGAGACAGCAGGAGTCAGACTAACTGAGACAGCAGGAAGTCAGACTAACTGAGACAGCAGGAAGTCAGACTAACTGAGACAGCAGGAGTCAGACTAACTGAGACAGCAGGAGTCAGACTAACTGAGACAGCAGGAGTCAGACTAACTGAGACAGCAGGAGTCAGACTAACTGAGACAGCAGGAAGTCAGACTAACTGAGACAGCAGGAGTCAGACTAACTGAGACAGCAGGAGTCAGACTAACTGAGACAGCAGGAGTCAGACTAACTGAGACAGCAGGAAGTCAGACTAACTGAGACAGCAGGAAGTCAGACTAACTGAGACAGCAGGAGTCAGACTAACTGAGACAGCAGGAAGTCAGACTAACTGAGACAGCAGGAGTCAGACTAACTGAGACAGCAGGTGTCGATTCAATTTTATTCCAAAGCATACGCTAACTATCCCTATATTAAATCAAATCAATTAAATTCAATTTGGAAATTGGAAAAAAATGTATTCACCAAAATTTACCAGAAAATGAATGTTAAAATTAGCTGTGTTTTTTTTACGATTCTGATTTGCAAATGTGGTGAAATATATTTTTGATGTAATTGTGAGGTGTGTTTTTGTGAAATGTGAATTTACCAAGGGCCCAATTTTTTTAACGAAAATATTCCAAATGAAAGTAATTTTCACGACTTCTGCCGAAGTCGATGCCTCTCCTTGTTCGGGCGGTGCTCGGCGGTCGACGTCACCTGTCTTCTAGCCATCATTGATCCATTTTTCATTTGCCATTGGTTTTGTCTGGTCTTTCTACACACCTGGTTTCAATCCCATTCATGACCTGCTGTGTATTTAACCCTCTGTTTTCCCCTCATGTCTTTGTCAGCGATTGTTTGTTGTTCAGTATTCGTGTTGTTTTGTATTGGTGCGCGACGGGTCTTCGTGCTCACTTTGTTTTATTGTATTCATGGTTTTGGAGTTATGTTTGATTTCAAGTTAGTTTGAAAAGAGTTTGATTCTCCTGCGCCTGACTTCCCTGCCACCAACACACACCACTCTGACATTAATAATTAAATGCTGCTTGGAATGCGTACATCAAGTATGACAAGTCAAAGACATTTAGTTCCGTCTCATTCTAATTCAACTGCTCAGGGGAAGACAAGACAAGACTAATCAATATCCACAACTACTTCACGGATCATTTTGTAAAATGAAAAGACTTGTTCATCTGCATATATATGAATAATATATATAAATACTATATATGAATAATATATATATATAAATACTATATATGAATACTATGTACTAATACTATATATGAATAATATATATGAATATTATATACTAATACTATATATGAATAATATATATATATATTTAACTACTATATATGAATACTATATACTAATACTATATATGAATAATATATATATGACTACCACAAATGAATACTATATACTAATAATATATATTAATATTATATATATATATATATATATATATTTGACTACTATATATGAATACTATATACTAATACTATATATGAAAAATATATATATGACTACTATATATGAATACTAAATACTAATACTACATATTAATATTATATATATATATATATATTTGACTACTATATATGACTACTATATACTAATAATATATATGAAAAATATATATATATGACTACTATATATGAATACTAAATACTAATACTATATATCAATAATATATATGAATACTACATATGAATAATATACATGAGTAAACTGTTATTCTTCACTTCACAAGTGAAACATAAAAAATTATTATTTCTGAATTACATTATGCATGACTGTCTGGATGAAAGATATACCTATGACCTATACCTATGACTGTCTGGATGAAAGCTATAACATATCTTTTTTTTTATTGTATAATATCCAAGTGCAAAAGTATGTCATTATAATCCATTCTTGGTTGGACCTGAAAAGAAAAGAAAACACCTTAAAATCACCCTGCAGTACGATACTGTTATGGCTACTATATTACCTACTATATCATTCAAGTGTCCCTAAGTGTCTCTCACTCTCTCCTCTGCACAGAAAATTGACTAGCAAGCTGAGGCACAGGCACAGGCACAACAATAGCAGCTCACCAGCATTCTACCTCTCCTCTCCTCTCCTCTCCTCTCCTCTCCTCTCCTCTCCTCTCCTCTCCTCTCCTCTCCTCTCCTCTCCTCTCCTCTCCTCTCCTCTCCTCTCTTCTCCTCTCCTCTCCTCTCCTCTCCTCTTCTCCCCTGTCCCCTCTCCCTTGTCTTCTCCCTCCTCTCTCCCCTCTCCCTCCTCTCTCCCCTCTTCTCTCGGCTCTCTAAAGCAGCCTGAATGACCCCTGGAGTGCTGTTGAGAGCTGGGACATAGCCCCCACACACCAGCCACATACCCCTCACACACAGCCCAAATCCGGTCCGATAACCCTTTCCATCCACCCCCATCCATCCACCTCCAACCCAATGGGTATGTCCATCCCTCGTAGACATACACAGAAAAAACAAACCTACAGAACCTTGGACCAATACTCTTTACTCACTAACTGATATCCTGCTTCTTTTTCACACATTAGTCAAAGTTCTGCCAGGTATCTTTGGCTGGAATCATTCTTAACAGCTGATTTATTTCAGCCCTCACAAACATATAGTAGTACCTAGACCACTATGTGAATATAGTAGTACCTAGACCACTATGTGAATATAGTAGTACCTAGACCACTATGTGAATATAGGAGTACCTAGACCACTATGTGTATATAGTAGTACCTAGACCACTATGTGAATATAGTAGTACCTAGACCACTATGTGAATATAGGAGTACCTAGACCACTATGTGAATATAGGAGTACCTAGACCACTATGTGAATATAGGAGTACCTAGACCACTATGTGTATATAGTAGTACCTAGACCACTATGTGAATATAGGAGTACCTAGACCACTATGTGAATATAGGAGTACCTAGACCACTATGTGTATATAGTAGTACCTAGACCACTATGTGAATATAGGAGTACCTAGACCACTATGTGAATATAGGAGTACCTAGACCACTATGTGCATATAGTAGTACCTAGACCACTATGTGAATATAGGAGTACCTAGACCAATATGTGTATATAGTAGTACCTAGAACACTATGTGAATATAGGAGTACCTAGACCACTATGTGAATATAGGAGTACCTAGACCACTATGTGTATATAGTACTACCTAGACCACTGTGTGAATATAGGAGTACCTAGACCATTATGTGAATATAGGAGTACCTAGACCACTATGTGTATATAGTAGTACCTAGACCACTATGTGAATATAGGAGTACCTAGACCACTATGTGAATATAGGAGTACCTAGACCACTATGTGAATATAGGAGTACCTAGACCACTATGTGTATATAGTAGTACCTAGACCACTATGTGAATATAGGAGTACCTAGACCACTATGTGAATATAGGAGTACCTAGACAACTATGTGTATATAGTAGTACCTAGACCACTATGTGTATATAGTAGTACCTAGACCACTATGTGAATATAGGAGTACCTAGACAACTATGTGTATATAGTAGTACCTAGACCACTATGTGTATATAGGAGTACCTAGACCACTATGTGTATATAGTAGTACCTAGACCACTATGTGTATATAGTAGTACCTAGACCACTATGTGAATATAGTAGTACCTAGACCACTATGTGAATATAGTAGTACCTAGACCACTATGTGAATATAGGAGTACCTAGACCACTATGTGTATATAGGAGTACCTAGACCACTATGTGAATATAGGAGTACCTAGACCACTATGTGTATATAGTAGTACCTAGACCACTATGTGAATATAGGAGTACCTAGACCACTATGTGAATATAGGAGTACCTAGACCACTATGTGTATATAGTAGTACCTAGACCACTATGTGAATATAGGAGTACCTAGACCACTATGTGAATATAGGAGTACCTAGACCACTATGTGCATATAGTAGTACCTAGACCACTATGTGAATATAGGAGTACCTAGACCAATATGTGTATATAGTAGTACCTAGAACACTATGTGAATATAGGAGTACCTAGACCACTATGTGAATATAGGAGTACCTAGACCACTATGTGTATATAGTACTACCTAGACCACTGTGTGAATATAGGAGTACCTAGACCACTATGTGAATATAGGAGTACCTAGACCACTATGTGTATATAGTAGTACCTAGACCACTATGTGAATATAGGAGTACCTAGACCACTATGTGAATATAGGAGTACCTAGACCACTATGTGAATATAGGAGTACCTAGACCACTATGTGTATATAGTAGTACCTAGACCACTATGTGAATATAGGAGTACCTAGACCACTATGTGAATATAGGAGTACCTAGACCACTATGTGTATATAGTAGTACCTAGACCACTATGTGAATATAGTAGTACCTAGACCACTATGTGAATATAGGAGTACCTAGACCACTATGTGTATATAGTAGTACCTAGACCACTATGTGTATATAGGAGTACCTAGACCACTATGTGTATATAGTAGTACCTAGACCACTATGTGTATATAGTAGTACCTAGACCACTATGTGAATATAGGAGTACCTAGACCACTATGTGAATATAGTAGTATCTAGACCACTATGTGAATATAGGAGTACCTAGACCACTATGTGAATATAGTAGTATCTAGACCACTATGTGTATATAGTAGTACCTAGACCACTATGTGTATATAGGAGTACCTAGACCACTATGTGTATATAGTAGTACCTAGACCACTATGTGTATATAGTAGTACCTAGACCACTATGTGAATATAGGAGTACCTAGACCACTATGTGTATATAGTAGTACCTAGACCACTATGTGTATATAGTAGTACCTAGACCACTATGTGTATATAGTAGTATCTAGACCACTATGTGTATATAGTAGTACCTAGACCACTATGTGAATATAGTAGTACTTAGACCACTATGTGTATATAGTAGTACCTAGACCACTATGTGTATATAGTAGTACCTAGACCACTATGTGTATATAGGAGTACCTAGACCACTATGTGAATATAGTAGTACCTAGACCACTATGTGAATATAGTAGTACCTAGACCACTATGTGTATATAGTAGTACCTAGACCACTATGTGAATATAGGAGTACCTAGACCACTATGTGAATATAGTAGTACCTAGACCACTATGTGTATATAGTAGTACCTAGACCACTATGTGAATATAGGAGTACCTAGACCACTATGTGTATATAGTAGTACCTAGACCACTATGTGTATATAGGAGTACCTAGACCACTATGTGAATATAGTAGTACCTAGACCACTATGTGTATATAGTAGTACCTAGACCACTATGTGAATATAGGAGTACCTAGACCACTATGTGAATATAGTAGTACCTAGACCACTATGTGTATATAGTAGTACCTAGACCACTATGTGTATATAGGAGTACCTAGACCACTATGTGTATATAGGAGTACCTAGACCACTATGTGTATATAGGAGTACCTAGACCACTATGTGAATATAGTAGTACCTAGACCACTATGTGTATATAGGAGTACCTAGACCACTATGTGTATATAGTAGTACCTAGACCACTATGTGTATATAGTAGTACCTAGACCACTATGTGTATATAGGAGTACCTAGACCACTATGTGAATATAGTAGTACCTAGACCACTATGTGTATATAGTAGTACCTAGACCACTATGTGTATATAGGAGTACCTAGACCACTATGTGTATATAGTAGTACCTAGACCACTATGTGTATATAGGAGTACCTAGACCACTATGTGTATATAGGAGTACCTAGACCATTATGTGTATAATCTGGTTATTTAATCTAATTGGTTGGTTGGAATATCTCTGGATGAAACTGTATTCTCTTCCTCACTCCTCCACACCTCCCTCCTCCTCCTCCCTCCTCCACACCTCCCTCCTCCTCTTCCTCACTCCTCCAAACCTCCCTCCTCATCTTCCTCACTACTCCACACCTCCCTCCTATCCCTCTTCCTCTCTCCTCCACACCTCCCTCCTCATCTTCCTCACTCCTCCACACCCCCCTTCTCCTCCTCTTCCTCACTCCTCCACACCTCCCTCCTCCTCCTCCTCCTCCTCCCTCCTCCACACCTCCCTCCTCCTGTTCCTCACTACTCCACACCTCCCTCCTCCTCCTCCTCACTCCTCCACACCTCCCTCCTCTCCCTCTTCCTCTCTCCTCCACACCTCCCTCCTCTCCCTCTTCCTCTCCACCTCCCTCCTCTCCCTCTTCCTCTCTCCTCCACACCTCCCTCCTCTCCCTCTCTCCTCCACACCTCCTCCCTCCTCTTTCTCACCTCCCCCCACCTCCCTCCCCCTCCACTTCCTCACTCCACCTCCCCACACCTCCCTCCCCCTCCACTTCCTCACTCCTCCCCACTTCCTCCCCATCCTCCCTCCCCATCTCCCTGCTCCTTCTTCCTCTCTCCTCCACACCTCCCTCCCCTCCCTCTTCCTCTCTCCTCTACACCTCCCTCCTCTCCCTCTTCGTCTCTCCTCCACACCTCCCTCCTCTCCCTCTCTCCTCCAAACCTCCCTCCTCCTCTTCTTCCTCACTCCCCCACACCTCCCTCCTCCTCCTCTTCCTCACTCCTCTCCACCTCCCTCCTCCTGCTCTTCCTCACTCCTCCACACCTCCCCCCCTCCTCTTCCCTAGGAGATGCTCTTGCCTTGCGCATCCGCCAGATGAAACACCCCCCCCCCCCTTAACTTGCCAAACCTTTTTTTCTGATTGAAATGTAATTTGCTGGAGTGCCATGAATATGGTAATACCTCGCACCACAGGAGACAAATCCAATGACAAAAAGAAAGACTGCCACCAGACAGTCAAACACACCGATAAACATTATAGGATGTCAAAGCACCCCCCCCCCCCCCCCAACTGCTTTTGTATGGACACCGATTGCGAACACTTAAACACTTAATAGCAGAGAAGAAGAACATCATATCTGCACGATGAAGAAATGAGGAAAAGAGATCACATGATTTGCCTTTTTTTTGTGTGGGATGAAAAGGGAACATGTCCGTTTGTATTGACGCTTTAGCCTCTTACCCTGTGAGGATTGGTCCAGGCGCAGCCTCCCTCAAGAGCCAGGCGGGTGTCTGCTCCCCTGCCTCAGATCAGATATGCCCGTGATTGTAAGGTATATCGCCTTGCTTTGGTGTTCCCCATGCGTAGGCAGCCCCCTTCGCAGTCCCGGCGAGTTGCTGTAGCGCCTAACGTGTCAGTCAGTCAGTCAGCAAGACAGTCAGCCAGCCAGTCAGCCATTCAGCCAGTCAGAATTAGGAGCAGCATCAGTAGCAGCAGCATCAGTAGCAGCAGCAGCAGTAGCCTCTCAGGGAACCCACTCTCCTCTCTGCACCGGAGAGAGACAGTTGTTACTCGCCACAGTGAATGAACTTACAGCAAGAGAGAGAGAGAGAGAGAGAGAGAGAGAGAGAGAGAGAGAGAGAGAGAGAGAGAGAGAGAGAGAGACAGAGAGAGAGAGACAGAGAGAGAGAGAGACAGAGAGAGAGAGACAGAGAGAGAGAGAGACAGAGAGAGAGAGGCAGAGACAGACAGAGAGGGAGAGAGGGGAGAGATGGAGAAAGGTTTTGTGTGGTGTGTGTTAGAGTGTGAGAGAAAGAGAGTGATTGGAAAAGAGAGGGACACATAGGAGTGGTGGAGGTAGAGGTGGGGTTAGAGAGGGAGAGAAAGGAGAAGGGAGATGGAAAGAAAGAATGAAAGACAGAGAAAGCAAGAAAATGAAAGAAAGAGGGAGAGAGAGAGATAGAGGGAGAGAGAGAGAGAAAGAAAGAAAGAAAGAAAGAAAGAAAGAAAGAAAGAAAGAAAGAAAGAAAGAAAGAAAGAAAGAAAGAAAGAAAGAAAGAAAGAGAGAGTGAAAGAAAGAGGGAGATAGAGAGAGAAAGAAAGAGAGTGAAAGAAAGAGGGAGATAGAGAAAGAAAGAAAGAAAGAAAGAAAGAAAGAAAGAAAGAAAGAAAGAGAGTGAAAGAAAGAAAGAAAGAAAGAGGGAGATAGAGAAAGAAAGAAAGAGAGTGAAAGAAAGAGGGAGATAGAGAAAGAAAGAAAGAGAGTGAAAGAAAGAGGGAGATGGAGAAAGAAAGAAAGAAAGAGAGTGAAAGAAAGAGGGAGATAGAGAAAGAAAGAAAGAGAGTGAAAGAAGGAGGGAGATAGAGAAAGAAAGAAAGAGAACGAGGCAGAGAAAGAGAGGGACCACAAGTCCAATGCATTTCCCTGGAATAAAGTGGAGAGAGAGATTTCTATCAGGCTGATGTAAGGTTGTCTTACTGCCAACAAGCCCTTTAACTTCCCACCAATGGGAATGACTTTTGAAGCTGACATGTTCTATTTAGAAGAACTAAAATCATTTGAAGAGGGAGTTTTTCTCTGGACTGATCAGAGATGATTCCCCTGGTGATCAAAAGATAAGATGGGTAACCACTCAAGCTGATCGTTAGCAAAATAACTTGTGGCGATGTGGCACGACACTTCTCTCACGGTATGTTTCATGAACTTGTAGATTCTTAGCAACAACAACGAAAACACCCATTAATTTAAAATGACAAATAATTTTTTAATTAATTAATTAATTAATTGTTCTGAAAACCAGTGGCACATGCAGTTTAAACTTGTGCTCTGGAATATGATTTATGTTTAAACATATACATTATTGTGACTATATATATAAAAACCTTTTAAAACTATAATTAAAAAATCAAGTCTGGGTCTTCATTTAAGTTCATTCCCTATAAGTAAAATTCACACACAAACACAAACCATCTGTAATTCTACAAAAAAAAACTATTTTTTGTGGGCCAAACAAATTGTCACAAATCTTAAATATATGTGGAAAAATAATATAAGCATTTACTTGAGATACACAACACACATTTCAGTGTAAAATCAACATTGAGAGTGTTAAATTTAACACTGGACCGGTGTCTTTACGGGTCCACACTTTTTAGTGTTAAACTAACGCGCTGCTTAGTGTAAAGGCTTATTTGCATATTTCCCAGAGTGCCTTTCCAGTGAATTGTAGAGTTACCACCCCATGACTTTATTTGGTTGTTACATTTATCCATGTTCAGTCCCGTGGCCTTCACCAACTGAGATTCTAAGCGAATATAATATTATTGAAATGTAATTATTTAACACAATCCAACACATATTTCTTAAGGCTTTATTTTGAGGGCCTAGTTTTATCCTATTACAGTGGCCTGAAACACATGGTTTACAGGCCACATCAGGCCTGCAAGTCACATTATGATGGCTTGCAAAATGATGTGTAATTCCTATTGGAATCCAGCCAGAGTAGGGGTATGCAACATTTGGAATTGTTTTTTCACCTACAACCTGCATTCAGAATGCCTGCCAGGTCGGGAAGACTAAGCTACGAGACGACCTAAACCATCTAAACTGGAACAACCATTTCAGAAATGGGCACTATAACTCCAAGTAACAGATCGGCTTCCTTTAGAAAGAGTGTGTGTTATTTTAAATTTGAGCAACATAATATTAATGAATCAATCAATGTATACGCAAAACATAGATATTGAAACAAACAATTATAAAAATCGACCTCCAATAGAGCATGCTGGGAAATAATATAATGATGGGCGTGGTTTTGGTTCAACACTGGTTATTACCACCAACACTGGGCATATTCTACGCCAATGTGTATTAATTTAACACTTACAGAGTTAATTGAACTCCTGAATCAACACTAGCAATGGTACACTGGAAAATGAACACGAAGTAACATTGGCCAATTTGCTGTGTATGATTCTAATACCAAGCAGACAAATGAATCAAATGGGCAGAGTTCCACACAGAGCACAGCCCTTTACTGCCCCCTATCGATCGCTGTTGGTGTCAACTCACAGACTCAGCAGCACCAGACTCGACTCATTGTTCTGTTGGTCTCCCAGACCGAGTGGCACGAGACTCTACTCATTGTTCTGTTGGTCTCCCAGACCCAGTGACATCAGACTCTACTCATTGTTCTGTTGGTCTCCCAGACCCAGCAGCACCAGACTCTACTAATTGTTCTGTTGGTCTCCCAGACCCAGTGGCACCAGACTCTACTCGTTGTTCTTTTGGTCTCCCAGACCCAGCAGCACCAGACTCTACTCATTGTTCTGTTGGTCTCCCAGACCCAGTGGCATCAGACTCTACTAATTGTTCTGTTGGTCTCCCAGCCCCAGCAGCACCAGACTCTACTCATTGTTCTGTTGGTCTCCCAGACCCAGTGGCACCAGACTCTACTCATTGTTCTGTTGGTCTCCCAGACCCAGTGGCACCAGACTCTACTCATTGTTCTGTTGGTCTCCCATACCCAGCATCACCAGACTCTACTCATTGTTCTGTTGGTCTCCCAGACCCAGTGGCACCAGACTCTACTCATTGTTCTGTTGGTCTCCCAGACCCAGTGGCACCAGACTCTACTCATTGTTCTGTTGGTTTCCCAGACCCAGTGGCACCAGACTCTACTCATTGTTCTGTTGGTCTCCCAGACCCAGTGGCACCAGACTCTACTCATTGTTCTGTTTGGTCTCCCAGACCCAGTGGCACCAGATTCTACTCATTGTTCTCTTGGTCTCCCAGGCCCAGTGACAGCAGAATCTACTGATTGTTCTGTTGGTCTCCCAGACCCAGTGGCACCAGACTCATTGTTCTGTCAATGGATGTGCCGCTGGGTCTGTGAGGTGACACCAACACTGCAATTAGAGCTGAATAGCAAATCATTCTTTATGATACGAAGTCATTCAGGGAGACAAACAAACAGCACGCAGATTAAACAAAGGAAATTCATGCAGAAGGCTTTCTCTATTCTACTGGAAAGGTAGAGAGATGAAAGGAGAGAGGGGGCAGATAGAGAGAGTGGAGAGAGAAAGAGGGGGGCCAGAGAGCGAGAGAGAGAGAGGGAGAGAAAGAGAGGGGGGACAGAGAGAGTGTGAGAGAGAGAAAGAGGGGGGGCATAGAAGGAGCGAGAGAGAGAGAGAGAAAGAAAGAGAGGGGAGCAGAGAGAGAGAGAGAGAGAGAGATAGAGAGAGAGAAAGAAAATCATGAGAAAACAAAAAGATAATTACTTGACACATTGGAAAGAATTAACAAAAAAACAGAGCAAACTAGAATGCTATTTGGCCGTACACAGAGAGTACACAGCGGCAGAATACCTGACCACTGTGACTGACCCAAAATTTAGATAAAGCTTTGACTATGTACAGACTCAGCGAGCATAGCCTTGCTATTGAGAAAGGCCGCCGTAGGCAGACATGGCTCTCAAGAGAAGACAGGCTATGTGCTCACTGCCAACAAAATGAGGTGGAAACTGAGCTGCACTTCCTAACCTCCTGCCCAATGTATGACCATATTAGAGAGACATATTTCCCTCAGATTACACAGATCCACAAAGAATTCGAAAACAAATCCAATCTTGAAAAACTCCCATATCTACTGGGTGAAATTCCACCGTGTGCCATCAGAGCAGCAAGATTTGTGACCTGTTGCCACGAGAAAAGGGCAACCAGTGAAGAACACGCACCATTGTATTTACAACCCATATCTATGCTTATTTATTTTATCTTGTGTCCTTTACCATTTGTACATTGTTAAAACAGTGTATATATATGATATGACATTTGTAATGTCTTTATTGTTTTGAAACTTCTGTATGTGTGATGTCTACTGTTAATTTTTATTGTTTATTTCACTTTATATATTATCTAGCTTACTTGCTTTGGCAATGTTAACACATGTTTCCCATGCGAATAAAGCCCTTGAATTGAATTGAATTGAATTGAAAGAGAGAGAGAGAGAGATGGGAGGCCATAGATAGAAGGAAGCAGAAGTTTGAGGTTAGAGTGACTGTTTGAGATGTTTCAAGGTGGAATGAGCCAGTCACATGGAAAACTACATCAGGTTTGAAGTGTTGCAAGCTGCAAGGCCGATTCTCTACTCAGTACAATGTACCGCCTCACGTCAATACAACAATCCATAATGTGCTTTTTTTTTACACAAGGTAGTAATTCATGTGAGTGTGTACGGGTCTACTGTGGGAATGTCAGTCATAGTGAACCCCTTGTTGGCTCTTGTTGAGGTAATTGAAATGGGCTTTTAAAAGACGGGGTACATTAACTGTTCATCATCGATTAGGACAGTGCTTATACAATACAGCACTGTAAAGTACAATACAATGCAATACAGCACTGTAAAGTACAATACAATACAATACAATACAGCACTGTAAAGTGCAATACAATACAATACAGCACTGTAAAGTACAATACAATACAATACAGCACTGTAAAGTACAATACAATACAATACAGCACTGTAAAGTGCAATACAATACAATACAGCACTGTAAAGTACAATACAGCACTGTAAAGTACAATACAATACAGCACTGTAAAGTGCAATACAATACAATACAGCACTCTAAAGTACAATACAATACAATACAATACAGCACTGTAAAGTGCAATACAATACAATACAGCACTGTAAAGAACAATACAATACAATACAGCACTGTAAAGTGCAATACAATACAATAGGTAAGTCTGCAGCACCTTGGTGTATGCTATGGATAAAGTACCAACACAGTGGCCTTGTGGTTAGAGTGTCCACCCTGAGATTAGAAAGTAGGGGGTCATTCAGTAACTGGCTTTAGGCAACAACATGTTTTCACAAGCATTCTGTCCATCTCTATTCTCTCTGTGAATGTATTATTGATAATGTACTGGACCTGTTTCCTATGACCTCATTACCTGTATTGTACTGGCTTGTCACATATTGTATGATGGCATGAGAGAGAGAGAGAGAGAGAGAGAGGGGGAGACAGAGAGAGAGAGACAGAGAGACAGAGACAGATACAGTGAACGAAGGAGAGAGAGAGAGAGAGAGAGAGAGAGAGAGAGAGAGAGAGAGAGAGAGAGAGAGAGAGAGAGAGAGAGAGTCGGACAGACAGGTGGAGAGAGAGAGAGATGCAGAGAACAAAAGAGGGAGAGACGGAGAGAGAGAAAGACAGAAAGACAGAGAGAGAGAGGGAGACGAACAGACGGAGAGAGAGAGAGATGGAACAGAGAGAGAGAGAGAGAGAGAGAGAGAGAGAGAGAGAGACAGACAGACAGACAGACAGACAGACAGACAGACAGACAGACAGACAGACAGACAGACAGACAGACAGACAGACAGACAGATGGAACATAGACAGAGAGAGAGAGAGAGAGAGAGGGACAGAGAAAGTAATGTTTACTGTTGAATTAAATTACATTGATTGTTTATTTCATTTTTTTTATTTTATTTACCTCACTTGCTTTGGCAATGTTAATTACCCATGTTTTCCATGCCAATAAAGCCCCTTGAATTGAATTGAATTGAAACTGAATTGAATATAAAGGGACTATGGCTGACAGAAGAGTAATAAATAAGACAAAAAGATAATAAATAAGACAAAATACATACATTTGAATCCTGTCACTTAGAATATTTACCAATGCAGCAGGAAGGGAAATTCTGACCCAAAATGCAACATAATTCCCTTTTTTTTGCACTTTTATCTCTATTAGTATTCTGACCTTGAATTTAAGCACGAGAATAGCGTACTAGTCACCGACTATTCGTTTGGGGTGGAATCTCAGGAAGGAAGATGAGGCACAGGTGTATCCAAACTGTATTCTGGCCTTGACATAATTCCCTAATAATTACACCACCTTGACGAATGAAAGAACGAATGAATGAATGAATGAACGATCGAACGAATAAACGAATGAATGAATGAATGAATACGAGAGAACTTGTCTGTTCCAAGTGAAAATCTATATTTTTTTCTTCTTTCGATATAACTAACTGCGTTCATCATGTACTGTCATGTATGAAGTGATAAGAAATATAGATAAGCAGAAGGTAAATGAGTAATCCGTTTGGAGAAGGAGATCGTAAGATACACATTGTTTTAGATGTGAAAACAAACTGAAAATCATAACAACATTAAATGTATTGTAGCCCGTTTACAACAGTAAAGTAGGCTATGAATAGCTGTGCCGTAATTCCAAATTGTTATTCCATGTCTTCATGATTTGTGTGGATGAAAGCAATATGATTCTGTAGGGATGAACCCAAACTATAGGATTCTGTAGGGATGAACCCAAACTATAGGATTCTGTAGGGATGAACCCAAACTATAGGATTCTGTAGGGATGAACCCAAACTATAGGATTCTGTAGGGATGATCCCAAACTATAGGATTCTGTAGGGATGAACCCAAGATATAGGATTCTATAGGGATGAACCCAAGATATAGGATTCTATAGGGATGAACCCAAACTATAGGATTCTGTAGGGATGAACCCAAACTATAGGATTCTGTAGGGATGAACCCAAGATATAGGATTCTGTAGGGATGAACCCAAACTAGAGGATTCTGTAGGGATGAACCCAAACTATAGGATTCTGTAGGGATGAACCCAAGATATAGGATTCTATAGGGATGAACCCAAGATATAGGATTCTATAGGGATGAACCCAAACTATAGGATTCTGTAGGGATGAACCCAAACTATAGGATTCTGTAGGGATGAACCCAAACTATAGGATTCTGTAGGGATGAACCCAAACTATAGGATTCTGTAGGGATGAACCCAAACTATAGGATTCTGTAGGGATGAACCCAAGATATAGGATTCTGTAGGGATGAACCCAAGATATAGGATTCTATAGGGATGAACCCAAACTATAGGATTCTGTAGGGATGAACCCAAGATATAGGATTCTATAGGGATGAACCCAAACTATAGGATTCTGTAGGGATGAACCCAAACTATAGGATTCTGTAGGGATGAACCCAAGATATAGGATTCTGTAGGGATGAACCCAAGATATAGGATTCTGTAGGGATGAACCCAAACTATAGGATTCTGTAGGGATGAACCCAAACTATAGGATTCTGTAGGGATGAACCCAAACTATAGGATTCTGTAGGGATGAACCCAAACTATAGGATTCTGTAGGGATGAACCCAAACTAGAGGATTCTGTAGGGATGAACCCAAACTATAGGATTCTGTAGGGATGAACCCAAACTATAGGATTCTGTAGGGATGAACCCAAACTATAGGATTCTGTAGGGATGAACCCAAACTATAGGATTCTGTAGGGATGAACCCAAACTATAGGGATGAACCCAAACTATAGGATTCTGTAGGGATGAACCCAAACTATAGGATTCTGTAGGGATGAACCCAAACTATAGGATTCTGTAGAGATGAACCCAAGATAAGAGGATTCTGTAGGGATGAACCCAAACTATAGGATTCTGTAGGGATGAACCCAAACTATAGGATTATTTGGTTACTTTGGTATATATATATATTTTTTCTTTCTTTTGTGTCCTATATTAATAATTAAAAATAATTAATAATAATTATTATGCATAAGTCCATTCTGTAGGGATGACAAACTATTTCCTTCCTATGTCCCTGTAGGGATCCATGTTGTTGTTCCTGAGGGATGAACCCAAACTATAGCATTAGTGGATGATATCCAAACTATAGGATTCTGTACGATGAACCCACTATAGGACTCTGGATGACATATAGGATGTAGGGATGAAGCAATATTCTCTGGGACATATAGGATGTAGGGAGCAATACTCTGGGACATGTAATGTAGGGATGAGCAATACTCTAGGGGACATGTAATGTTAGGGAGCAATACTCTGGGACATGTAATTCTGTTGAGCAATACTCTGGGACATGTAATGTTGAGCAATACTCTAGGGGACATGTAATGTTGAGCAATACTCTAGGGGACATGTAATGATTCTGTAGGGAATACTCAAGATGGGACATGTCATGTTGATGCAATAGGACTCTGTAGGGGACAAACTATAATGTTGAACCCAAACTATACGATTCTGTAGGGGACAAGATAAGAGGATTCTGTAGGGATGAAACCAAGATATAGGACTCTGGGAACCCAAACATAGGATTAATGTTACTTTGGTATAGCAATACTCTGTGGACATGTAATAATGAACAATAATCTGGGACATGCATAAGTCCATTCCGTTGAGCAATACTCTTTGGGACATGTTAATGTTCCTGAGGGCAATACTCTGGGACATGTAGACGTTGAGCAATACTCTGGGACATGTAATGTTGAGCAATACTCTGGGACATGTAATGTTGAGCAATACTCTGGGACATGTAATGTTGAGCAATACTCTGGGACATGTAATGTTGAGCAATACTCTGGGACATGTAATGTTGAGCAATACTCTGGGACATGCAATGTTGAGCAATACTCTGGGACATGTAATGTTGAGCAATACTCTGGGACATGTATTGTTGTGTAATACTCTGGGACATGAAATGTTGCGCAATACTTTGGGACATGTAACATTGCGCAATACTTTGGGACAGGTAACCTGTTGAAATCACATTGGAACACAGACCACCTGTAGCACATTAAACATCAACACAGTTGGTACTGTATATAGACATTAAACCCCAACACAGCTGGTACTGTATATAGACATTAAACATCAACACAGTGTTGTAGCATAGACACACACACACACACACACACACACACACACACACACACACACACACACACACACACACACACACACACACAGAGAGAGATAGAGTCACAGAGAGAGAGAGAGAGAGAGAGAGAGAGAGAGAGAGAGAAACACACAAAGTATGAATGTAAATTGGTAGCTCTCTCATGCAAGTGATTAGTAGGTACTGACAAGACAGAGACTCCTCCCTCTTCATTAGATCACTGCTCGATAATACAAATTATTCTAAGAGAAGACAGAGGAAAGCTCATAACCAAATTCAGAAATATATTGTTTTTATTTATCTCGGTTTAAAGGGTCAAACTGTGCCCCAAAAAAATCCATTAAAGGTTTTTATATTTTACCTCTCAGGTAAGTCAAATAAAATCTCAAGAATCTACTAAAACTGTTCCTTCTAAATATCTCTGCCTGGCGTTGTCGGCTATCGATAGTGTGTCCGACTCTGCCCGCCAAAGGTTGTCATGGCTAGCCAACCAATCTCATCACCCGGTTCCCGAGGTCTGTACTGACATAGCAGAATTCTGATGTGTCACCAGATATTCATGTCCATAGAGCTTTAATTAAGCAGACAGGAATGATCCATGTGTACATAAATTGACTCGTGGATTGACCTCTGCCAGCTGCCATAAGTCCTGCTACCTAAATACAGTACAGTAGGTCTCAGCTCTGGTGTCATTATGGGGGGGGGGGTAACATCAGTAAATCACCTGCTCTGGTGTCATTATGGGGGGGGGGGTAACATCAGTAAATCACCTGCTCCGGTTTCATTGAGGGGACCCGGCTGAACCCAGCTGAACCCAACTGAACCAAGCTGAACCCAGCTGAACCAAACTGAACCCAGCTGAACCCAGCTGAACCAAGCTGAACCCAGCTGAACCAAACTGAACCCAGCTGAACCCAGCTGAACCAAACTGAACCCAGCTGAACCCAGGTGAACCAAGCTGAACCAAACTGAACCAAGCTGAACCCAGCTGAACCCAGGTGAACCCAGGTGAACCAAGCTGAACCCAGCTGAACCCAGGTGAACCCAGCTGAACCCAGCTGAACCAAACTGAACCCAGCTGAACCCAGGTGAGCCCAGCTGAACCCAGGTGAACCCAGCTGAACCCAGCTGAACCCAGGTGAACCCAGCTGAACCCAGCTGAACCAAGCTGAACCCAGCTGAACCAAACTGAACCAAGCTGAACCCAGCTGAACCCAGCTGAACCAAACTGAACCCAGCTGAATCCAGGTGAACCAAGCTGAACCCAGATGAACCCAGCTGAACCAAACTGAACCCAGCTGAACCAAACTGAACCCAGCTGAACCAAGCTGAACCCAGGTGAAACCAGCTGAACCCAGCTGAACCCAGCTGAACCAAGCTGAACCCAGGTGAACCCAGCTGAACCCAGCTGAACCAAACTGAACCAAGCTGAACCCAGCTGAACCAAACTGAAACCAGTTGAAACATGCTGAACCCAGCTGAACCAAGCTGAAACCAGATGAAACAAGCTGACCCCATACAGTAGTTGCTGGAAATGTGCCAAAAAATAACTTTGAGAAGAGAAAGTATTTGAGCCAGTACAGTAGCCTGTGATTAGGTTTTTGCACGATAGTGTGAAAATGGTTTTGTGGGCCATGGTATAACCACTCTTCTAATTAAGACTGTGACTGTGAGGCAGAGTGCACGCTGATGTTGGTGAGGGAGAGTGCATGGTGAACCCGGTATGAAGGCCTGACTCACCCAGATGATGGCTGACAGAAACATGGCACCCTGGAGGGTTACACAGCCGGTCGTCTCCACAACCCCCTGACGTAACACTCTCTGTCTGGCTGTCTGAATGTATGCCTGTCTGGCTGTCCGCCTGCCAACCATCCCTCATCACTCTTAGAAACAAAGGTTATATCTAGAACCTTAAAGATTTTTGGGGGGACTATCCCCATATGATAAACGTTTTAAGTAGAACCCTTTTGGTGGTTCCAGGTGGAACCTTTTTGGTTTCTATGTAGGACCCTTTTTACAGAGGGTTCTACAAGGAACCCAAAATAGTTCTACCTGCAATCATAACGGGTTCTACCTGGACACAAAAGGGTTCTACAGTGGGGAACCCTTTTGGAACCCTTTTGGAAACCTTATTTCTAAAAGTGTACACCACAGCAGCCTGCCTGCCTTGCTGTCTGCTTGACTGCTTGTCTGTCTACCTTGCTTTCAAGCTATCCCCACACTACAGCTACCTGCATGACTGACTGACTCACTGACTGACTGACTGACTGACTGACTGACTGACTGACTGACTGACTGGCTGACTGACTGGCTGACTGACTGGCTGACTGGCTGACTGACTAACTGACTGGTTGACTAACTGACTGACTCACTGACTGACTGACTGACTGACTGACTAACTGACTGACTGACTGACTGACTGACTGACTGACTAACTGACTGACTGACTGACTGACTGACTGACTGACTGACTGACTGACTAACTGACTGACTGACTGACTAACTGACTTACTGACTGACTTACTGACTGACTGACTGACTGTATGTCTGTCAGTCAGAGCAGGGAACATTTACATTAATGCTGATCAGACCTGAGCAAAAACACTATTTCCAAATATCTCAATTACTTCCCCATACATTTGAACTAACTATTCAAATATATTTTATATATACATATATTTGCATGGGCTGCATGTTAGTCCACAGCATCTGTCGATGTCGGCCTTCCCCATCTGGAAGATGGCAGAGCAACAGCTATGTTTGTCAGGCCAGGAGACATCCTAAACATCTGTCTTGTCACAAAAATGTCTGCAGAGTTCACAAGCTTCACAGGACTGGTCTGAAGTCGGTGCCGACGATGTGACAACTTCTGTCTGTCGTGTCCAAACGGTTTGGGCAACAAACTAATTCGATCCCAACACCCGAAAGCTGAGACTCTCACGAACATGAACATATCGGCTGTGAGACAGACACAAGCCTCACAAGACTAGTCAAAAGGTAACTCGGTACAGGGCCAAAAAATGAATGGAAGTGATTTGGACGTTTCGGGCCTTTTATCTCTAAGATATAAGATCACACACTTCAAAGCAAACTTCCTTTTGATGTATATCAAAGACAATGTTCAGTTTTTGAATCGAATTCTGAGGCAGATATCAAATACAATGTTCAGTTTTCGAATCCTGTTCAGAGGCAGACATCATTTTACTCACATGTATCATGTTTTTGATATCATGCCTCATATCATCTCATAGGCCTCATACATCAAATACAATATCAGTTACCTCAATCCTGTCATGTCATACCTCATGTCATGCCTCATGTCATACCTCATGTCATGCCTCATGTCATACCTCATATCATGCCTCATATCATACCTCATGTCATACCTCATATCATTGAATCATGCTTTTACATGCAAAATACTGTAGCGTTTCCAACTCGGATTCCTTCCACGTAACATCAAGCTATTGTTACTATAAGGGCATTTTATCAAATACATATTTCTGTCTTTTTGTCTGTCTGTCCGTCTGTCTGTCTGTCTGTCTGTCTGTCTGTCTGTCTGCAGCCGATTTCACACGTCCACTAATCCAACCCCAGAGCAGCCCCCTCCAGCCACTCAGCCCTCTTTCCCTTGTATTCCCAGTACTAAAGGCAATCTGACGGAGGAAGAGCATGGGGCTATCTGTCTTTATCTCTCAGTGTGCGGCCTAATGGCTCTGATTGGTCTCCCAATTTAATTTAGACAGGATATTACCATTACATGAGCTCTCTTGAACAATGCCGTTTATGTCGCTTACACAGCACATTACCCTGTTCTCTCAGCACTGCTGCCTACTCTTCAGTATCCTCTCTATCTCTCTCTCTCTGTGTCTCTCTCTCTCTCTCTATCCTCTCTCTCTCTCTCTCTCCTGTCCCCCTCTCTCTCTCTCTCTCTCTCTCTCTCTCTCTCTCTCTCTCTCTCTCTCTCTCTCTCTCTCTCTCTCTCTCTCTCCTGTCTCTCTCTCTCTCTCTCTCTCTCTCTCTCTCTCCTGTCTCTCTCTCTCTCTCTCTCTCTCTCTGTCCCTCTCTCTCTCCTCCTCTCTCTCTCTCTCTCCTGTCTCTCTCTCTCTCCTGTCTCTCTCTCTCTCTCTATCTCTCCCTCTCTCTCTGTCTCTCTCTCTCTCTCTCTCTCCTGTCTCTCTCTGTCTCTGCTGTCTCTCTCTGTCTCTCCTGTCTCTCTCTGCATTTTTTCAGCTATAATACTCTTAATGAAGGAAAATCTATTAAAAATATTAATTCAGGTTTAGGGGTTAGGTTTAGTGTTAAGGGTTAGAGTTAGGTTTATGGTTAGGGGTTAAGGCTCTCTTACATTCACTCCTACCTCATACTATGTGGGTCACCAGATATTGACATTCACTCCTACCTCATACTATGTGGGTTGCCAGATATTGACATTCACTCCTACGTCATACGATGTGGGTTGCCAGATATTGACATTCTCTCCTACCTCATACTATGTGGGTCACCAGATATTGACATTCACTCCTACCTCATACGATGTGGGTTGCCAGATATTGACATTCACTCCTACCTCATACTATGTGGGTCACCAGATATTGACATTCACTCCTACCTCATACTATGTGGGTCACCAGATATTGACATTCTCTCCTACCTCATACTATGTGGGTCACCAGATATTGACATTCTCTCCTACCTCATACTATGTGGGTCACCAGAAATTGACATTCTCTTCTACCTCATACTATGTGGGTCACCAGATATTGACATTCTCTCCTACCTCATACTATGTGGGTCACCAGATATTGACATTCTCTCCTACCTCATACTATGTGGGTCACCAGAAATTGACATTCTCTCCTACCTCATACTATGTGGGTCACCAGATATTGACAGACCTCATATGGGTCACCAGATTGACATTCTCTCCTACCTCATACTATGTGGGTCACCAGATATTGACATTCTCTCCTACCTCATACTATGTGGGTCACCAGATATTGACATTCTCTCCTACCTCATACTATGTGGGTCACCAGATATTGACATTCTCTCCTACCTCTGGATAAGAGCGTCTGCTAAATGACTTAAATGTAAATGTAAATGTATGTGGGTTGCCAGATATTGACATTCACTCCTACTTATACGATGTGGGTTGCCAGATAATGATGTAATCTCCCGCCTCATACGATGTGGGTCTTTTTAAGTGGGAGAACTTGTACAATTGGTGGCTGACTAAATACTTTTTTGTCCCACTGTATCCTAATTTACTCATCTCATATGTATATACTGTACTCTATACCATCTACTGCATCTTGCCTGTGCTGCATGGCCATCACTCATCCATATATTTATATGTACATATTCTCATTCACCCCTTTACATTTGTGTGTATAATGTAGTCGGCGATAATTTGTTAGATTACTTGTTATATATTACTGCACTGTTGGAACTAGAAGCACACGCATTTCTCTACACTCACATTAACATCTGCTAACCATGTGTATGTGACCAATAAAATTTGATTTGATTTGATGTGGGTCACCAGATATTGACATTCTCTCCTACCTCATTCTCCTACATACGTTCTCTCTTACTTCATACGATGTGGGTTGCCAGATATTGACATTCTCTCCTACCTCATTCTCCTACATGCGTTCTCTCTTACCTCATACGATGGGTTGCCAGATTTGGACATTCCTTTTTGCGTCATACGATGTGGGTTGCCAGATTTAGTCATTCCTTTCTGCCTCAAAATGATGTGGGTTGCCAGATTTAGTCATTCCTTTCTGCCTCAAAATGATGTAGGTTGCCAGATTTAGTGATTTCTTTCTGAGTCATACAATGTAGGTTGCAATGGAGGACGGGTGACTATTCAGTGACTATTTAAAGATCATTTCAGGTAGAACAACTGAACCAACTTCAAGGCAAGGGAAGAAATACCTAAGCCAAGACAATAACTTCTGTTAACAGTAACACATTCAGACATCATAGATGGTGGGTACAGACAAGCGCAGTAGAGATGTTAAATCTATTCTCATTATATCCAACCAACATGTGGAGTTCCTCTGTGATAAACAACCAACAGTCTAATAATCCGGTGGTAAGGTATCTATCTATCTCTATCAAGACCTGACGATAGATCATCTCTGCATTATTATTATCTTTCTTTGGTAACAAACACCAATAGTACCGGGACTGCTGAGATTGCGGGTGACTGGTTTGTGATGGTGATGTACAGTACAGTCGGCTTCCTGTTTGATGACAGAGCCCCCCTCGGGGGATGCGATGACATCATGAGCCTACAGAGGCCCCCTCGGGGGATGCGATGACATCATGAGCCTACAGAGGCCCCCTCGGAGGATGCGATGACATCATGAGTCTACAGAGGTCCCCTCGGGGGTTGCGATGACATCATGAGCCTACAGAGGCCCCCTCGGGGGATGCGATGACATCATGAGCCTACAGAGGCCCCCTCGGGGGATGCGATGACAACACGAGCCTACAGAGGCCGCCTCGGGGGATGCGATGACATCAAGAGCCTCGGGGGATGCGATGACATCATGAGCCACAGAGCCCCCTCGGGGATGCGATGACATCATGGCCCAGAGGCCCCTCGGGGATGCGATGACATCATGAGCCTACAGAGGCCCCCTCGGGGGATGCGATGACATCATGAGCCTACAGAGGCCGCCTCGGGGGATGCGATGACATCATGAGCCTACAGAGGCCCCCTCGGGGGATGCGATGACATCATGAGCCTACAGAGGCCCCCTCGGGGGATGCGATGACATCGTGAGCCATGAGGCCTCGGGGATGCGATGACATCATGAGCCTACAGAGGCCCCCTCGGGGGATGCGATGACATCATGAGCCTACAGAGGCTCCCTCGGGGGATGCGATGACATCATGAGCCTACAGAGGCCCCCTCGGAGGATGCGATGACATCATGAGCCTACAGAGGCCCCCTCGGGGGTTGCGATGACATCGTGAGCCTACAGAGGCTCCCTCGGGGGATGCGATGACATCATGAGCCTACAGAGGCCCCCTCGGGGGATGCGATGACATCATGAGCCTACAGAGGCTCCCTCGGGGGATGCGATGACATCATGAGCCTACAGAGGCCCCCTCGGGGGATGCGATGACATCATGAGCCTACAGAGGCCCCCTCGGGGGATGTGATGACATCATGAGCCTACAGAGCCCCCTCGGAGGATGCGATGACATCATGAGCCTACAGATGCGATGACATCATGAGCCACAAGTAGTTCATAATGAGACACAGAGCAGCTCTCTACTGGGGATCTGTTATTGATCATTAGCCTTCTGGGTAACACTGCCTCTGTCTTAAATGGCATATCATTCAATAGGATAGTGCACTATATAGGTAATAAGGCTAATGATTAGGTTCGTTAGCGATCTCTCTCTCCTGAATGTCAACTATTTCCATGTCGTTCGCGTTACTACATCCTCTAGGTGTCAATTAATTGAGTCACAAGGAGGAGCAGGTGACTTTTGAACTTCACGTTTGTTGTGGAGTTGTATCGTATTTGTCACGCCCTGATCTGTTTGACCGGTCCTTGTGCTTGTCTCCACCCCCTCCAGGTGTCGCCCATCGTCCCCACTTATGGGGCGGTAGGTACCCTAATGGTTAGAGAGTTCGACCAGTAACCGAAAAAGTTGCTAGATCGAATCCCAGAGCTGACAATGTAAAAATTTGTTCCGCCCTTGAGCAAGGCAATTAACCCAGTGTTCCTCTGCCGTCATTGTAAATAAGAATTTGTTCTTAAACTGAGTTGCCAAGTTAAATAAAGGTTACATTAAAAAAAGTATGATCCTCTGGGTATTTATTCCACTGTTTTCTGTCTGACTACGCCAGTTTGTCTTGTTTGTTCAAGCCTGAGGTACCAGCGTTTTGTCTCAGCTCCTGTTTTCCCTAGTCTCTCTTTTTCTCCTCCTCCTGACTTTTGACCCTTGCCAGTCCTGACCCTGTACCCGCTTCCCTGACCTCTCTGCCTGTCCCTGAGCCTTCCTGTCGTCCTGAACCTTTGCTCCACCTCTGGATTACCGACCTCTGCCTGACCTGACCCTGAGCTTGCCTGCCGTCTTGTACCTTGGCCTCTACTCTGGATTACCGACCTCTGCCTGACCTGACCCTGAGCCTGCCTGCCGTCCTGTACCTTGGCCTCTACTCTGGATTACCGACCCCTGCCTGCCTTGACCTGTCGTCTGCCTGCCCCTGTTGTTACAATAAACATTGCTACTTCACATAGTCTATACTTGGGTCTTACCTTGATTACTGATAATACTGGTGGGGATTTGTATTGTATTGGTGGTGAGTAGAGCTCTTTTGGTGGTGAGTGGAGCTCTATTGTATTGGTGGTGAGTGGGGTTGTATTGGTGGTGAGTGGGGTTGTATTGGTGGTGAGTGGAGCTCTATTGTATTGGTGGTGAGTGGGGTTGTATTGGTGGTGAGTGGGGTTGTATTGGTGGTGAGTGGAGCTCTATTGTATTGGTGGTGAGTGGGGTTGTATTGGTGGTGAGTGGGGTTGTATTGGTGGTGAGTGGAGTTGTATTGGTGGTGAGTAGAGTTGCATTGGTGGTGAGTGGAGCTCTATTGTATTGGTGGTGAGTAGAGCTCTTTTGGTGGTGAGTGGAGCTCTATTGTATTGGTGGTGAGTGGGGTTGTATTGGTGGTGAGTGGGGTTGTATTGGTGGTGAGTGGAGCTCTATTGTATTGGTGGTGAGTGGGGTTGTATTGGTGGTGAGTGGGGTTGTATTGGTGGTGAGTGGAGCTCTATTGTATTGGTGGTGAGTGGGGTTGTATTGGTGGTGAGTGGGGTTGTATTGGTGGTGAGTGGAGTTGTATTGGTGGTGAGTAGAGTTGCATTGGTGGTGAGTGGAGCTCTATTGTATTGGTGGTGAGTAGAGTTGTATTGGTGGTGAGTGGAGTTGTATTGGTGGTGAGTGGAGTTGTATTGTATTGGTGGTGAGTGGAGCTCTATTATATTGGTGGTGAGTAGAGTTGTATTGGTGGTGAGTGGAGTTGTATTGTATTGGTGGTGAGTAGAGTTGTATTGGTGGTGAGTAGAGTTGTATTGGTGGTGAGTAGAGTTGTATTGGTGGTGAGTAGAGTTGTATTGGTGGTGAGTGGAGTTGTATTGGTGGTGAGTAGAGTTGTATTGGTGGTGAGTGGGGTTGTATTGGTGGTGAGTGGGGTTGTATTGGTGGTGAGTAGAGTTGTATTGGTGGTGAGTAGAGTTGTATTGGTGGTGAGTAGAGCTCTATTGTATTGGTGGTGAGTAGAGTTGCATTGGTGGTGAGTAGAGTTGTATTGGTGGTGAGTAGAGCTCTATTGGTGGTGAGTAGAGCTCTATTGTATTGGTGGTGTAGAGTGGAGTTGTATTGGTGGTGAGTGGTATTGGTTGTATTGGTGGTGAGTAGAGTTGTATTGGTGGTGGTGGTTGTATTGGTGGTGGAGTTGTATTGGTGGTGAGTAGAGTTGTATTGGTGGTGAGTAGAGTTGTATTGGTGGTGAGTGGGGTTGTATTGGTGGTGAGTGGAGTTGTATTGGTGGTGAGTGGAGCTCTATTGTATTGGTGGTGAGTGGAGCTCTATTGTATTGGTGGTGAGTAGAGTTGTATTGGTGGTGAGTGGAGTTGTATTGGTGGTGAGTAGAGCTCTATTGTATTGGTGGTGAGTGGAGTTGTATTGGTGGTGAGTGGGGTTGTATTGGTGGTGAGTGGGGTTGTATTGGTGGTGAGTGGAGTTGTATTTGTGGTGAGTGGGGTTGTATTGGTGGTGAGTGGGGTTGTATTGGTGGTGAGTGGAGATCTATTGTATTGGTGGTGAGTGGGGTTGTATTGGTGGTGAGTGGGGTTGTATTGGTGGTGAGTGGAGTTGTATTGGTGGTGAGTGGGGTTGTATTGGTGGTGGTGGTGTAGTGGGGTTGTATTGGTGGTGAGTGAGGTTGTATTGGTGGTGGTGGTGTATTGGTGGTGGAGTTGTATTGGTGGTGAGAGGAGCTCTATTGTATTGGTGGTGAGTGGAGCTCTATTGTATTGGTGGTGAGTAGAGTTGTATTGGTGGTGAGTGGAGTTGTATTGGTGGTGAGTAGAGCTCTATTGTATTGGTGGTGAGTGGAGTTGTATTGGTGGTGAGTAGAGCTCTATTGTATTGGTGGTGAGTAGAGCTCTATTGTATTGGTGGTGAGTAGAGCTCTATTGGTGGTGAGTAGAGTTGTATTGGTGGTGAGTAGAGTTGTATTGGTGGTGAGTAGAGTTCTATTGTATTGGTGGTGAGTAGAGCTCTATTGGTGGTGAGTAGAGTTGTATTGGTGGTGAGTAGAGCTCTATTGTATTGGTGGTGAGTAGAGCTCTATTGGTGGTGAGTAGAGTTGTATTGGTGGTGAGTAGAGTTGTATTGGTGGTGAGTAGAGTTGTATTGGTGGTGAGTGGAGCTCTATTGTATTGGTGGTGAGTAGAGTTGTATTGGTGGTGAGTAGAGTTGTATTGGTGGTGAGTAGAGTTGTATTGGTGGTGAGTAGAGTTGTATTGGTGGTGAGTAGAGCTCTATTGGTGGTGAGTAGAGCTCTATTGTATTGGTGGTGAGTAGAGTTGTATTGGTGGTGAGTAGAGCTCTATTGGTGGTGAGTAGAGCTCTATTGTATTGGTGGTGAGTAGAGTTGTATTGGTGGTGAGTGGGGATGTATTGGTGGTGAGTAGAGCTCTATTGTATTGGTGGTGAGTGGAGCTCTATTGGTGGTGAGTAGAGTTGTATTGGTGGTGAGTAGAGTTGTATTGGTGGTGAGTAGAGTTGTATTGTTGGTGAGTAGAGTTGTATTGGTGGTGAGTAGAGTTGTATTGGTGGTGAGTAGAGTGGTATTGGTGGTGAGTGGGGTTGTATTGGTGGTGAGTGGAGTTGTATTGGTGGTGAGTGGAGCTCTATTGTATTGGTGGTGAGTGGAGCTCTATTGTATTGGTGGTGAGTAGAGTTGTATTGGTGGTGAGTGGAGTTGTATTGGTGGTGAGTAGAGCTCTATTGTATTGGTGGTGAGTGGAGTTGTATTGGTGGTGAGTGGGGTTGTATTGGTGGTGAGTGGGGTTGTATTGGTGGTGAGTGGAGTTGTATTGGTGGTGAGTGGGGTTGTATTGGTGGTGAGTGGAGCTCTATTGTATTGGTGGTGAGTGGAGTTGTATTGGTGGTGAGTGGGGTTGTATTGGTGGTGAGTGGAGTTGTATTGGTGGTGAGTGGGGTTGTATTGGTGGTGAGTGGGGTTGTATTGGTGGTGAGTGGGGTTGTATTGGTGGTGAGTGGAGTTGTATTGGTGGTGAGTGGAGCTCTATTGTATTGGTGGTGAGTGGAGCTCTATTGTATTGGTGGTGAGTAGAGTTGTATTGGTGGTGAGTGGAGTTGTATTGGTGGTGAGTAGAGCTCTATTGTATTGGTGGTGAGTGGAGTTGTATTGGTGGTGAGTAGAGCTCTATTGTATTGGTGGTGAGTAGAGCTCTATTGTATTGGTGGTGAGTAGAGCTCTATTGGTGGTGAGTAGAGTTGTATTGGTGGTGTAGAGTTGTATTGGTGGTGAGAGTTCTATTGTATTGGTGGTGAGTAGAGCTAGAGTGGTCTAGTTGTATTGGTGGTGAGTAGAGCTCTATTGTATTGGTGGTGAGTAGAGCTCTATTGGTGGTGAGTAGAGTTGTATTGGTGGTGAGTAGAGTTGTATTGGTGGTGAGTAGAGTTGTATTGGTGGTGAGTGGAGCTCTATTGTATTGGTGGTGAGTAGAGTTGTATTGGTGGTGAGTGGAGTTGTATTGGTGGTGAGTAGAGTTGTATTGGTGGTGAGTAGAGTTGTATTGGTGGTGAGTGGAGCTCTATTGTATTGGTGGTGAGTAGAGTTGTATTGGTGGTGAGTGGAGTTGTATTGGTGGTGAGTAGAGCTCTTTTGTATTGGTGGTGACTGGAGTTGTATTGGTGGTGAGTAGAGCTCTTTTGTATTGGTGGTGAGTGGAGTTGTATTGGTGGTGAGTAGAGCTCTTTTGTATTGGTGGTGACTGGAGCTCTATTGTATTGGTGGTGAGTAGAGTTGTATTGGTGGTGAGTGGAGTTGTATTGGTGGTGAGTGGAGTTGTATTGGTGGTGAGTGGAGTTGTATTGGTGGTGAGTAGAGCTCTATTGGTGGTGAGTAGAGTTGTATTGGTGGTGAGTGGAGCTCTATTGTATTGATGGTGAGTAGAGTTGTATTGGTGGTGAGTGGAGTTGTATTGGTGGTGAGTGGAGTTGTATTGGTGGTGAGTGGAGTTGTATTGGTGGTGAGTGGAGTTGTATTGGTGGTGAGTGGAGTTGTATTGGTGGTGAGTGGAGCTGTATTGGTGGTGAGTGGAGCTCTATTGGTGGTGAGTGGAGCTCTATTGGTGGTGAGTGGAGTTGTATTGGTGGTGAGTGGAGTTGTATTGGTGGTGAGTGGAGTTGTATTGGTGGTGAGTGGAGTTGTATTGGTGGTGAGTGGAGTTGTATTGGTGGTGAGTGGAGCTGTATTGGTGGTGAGTGGAGCTCTATTGGTGGTGAGTGGAGCTCTATTGGTGGTGAGTGGAGTTGTATTGGTGGTGAGTGGAGTTGTATTGGTGGTGAGTGGAGTTGTATTGGTGGTGAGTGGAGTTGTATTGGTGGTGAGTGGAGTTGTATTGGTGGTGAGTGGAGTTGTATTGGTGGTGAGTGGAATTGTATTGGTGGTGAGTGGAGTTGTATTGGTGGTGAGTGGAGTTGTATTGGTGGTTAGTGGAGTTGTATTGGTGGTGAGTGGAGGTGTATTGTATTGATGGTGAGTGGAGTTGTATTGTATTGGTGCTGAGTGGGGTTGTATTTTGTTGGTGGTGAGTGGGGTTGTATTGTATTGGTGGTGAGTGGAGTTGTATTGTATTGGTGGTGAGTGGGGTTGTATTGGTGGTGAGTGGAATTGTATTGTATTGGTGGTGAGTGGAGTTGTATTGTATTGGTGGTGAGTGGAGTTGTATTTGTGGTGAGTGGAGTTGTATTTGTGGTGAGTGGAGTTGTATTGGTGGTGAGTGGCATTATATTGGTGGTGAGTGGAGTTGTATTTGTGGTGAGTGGATTTGTATTGGTGGTGAGTGGCGTTATATTGGTGGTGAGTGGAGTTGTATTTGTGGTGAGTGGATTTGTATTGGTGGTGAGTGGAGTTGTATTTGTGGTGAGTGGATTTGTATTGGTGGTGAGTGGCGTTATATTGGTGGTGAGTGGAGTTGTATTTGTGGTGAGTGGATTTGTATTGGTGGTGAGTGCCGTTATATTGGTGGTGAGTGGAGTTGTATTTGTGGTGAGTGGATTTGTATTGGTGGTGAGTGGAGTTGTATTTGTGGTGAGTGGATTTGTATTGGTGGTGAGTGGCGTTATATTGGTGGTGAGTGGAGTTGTATTTGTGGTGAGTGGATTTGTATTGGTGGTGAGTGGAGTTGTATTAGTGGTGAGTGGCGTTATATTGGTGGTGATTGGGGTTATATTGGTTGTGAGTGGTATTGTATTGGTGGTGAGTGGAGTTGTATTGGTGGTGAGTGGAGTTGTATTGGTGGTGAGTGGAGTTGTATTGGTGGTTAGTGGAGTTGTATTGGTGGTGAGTGGAGGTGTATTGTATTGATGGTGAGTGGAGTTGTATTGTATTGGTGCTGAGTGGGGTTGTATTTTGTTGGTGGTGAGTGGGGTTGTATTGTATTGGTGGTGAGTGGAGTTGTATTGTATTGGTGGTGAGTGGGGTTGTATTTGTGGTGAGTGGAGTTGTATTGGTGGTGAGTGGAATTGTATTGTATTGGTGGTGAGTGGAGTTGTATTGTATTGGTGGTGAGTGGAGTTGTATTTGTGGTGAGTGGAGTTGTATTTGTGGTGAGTGGAGTTGTATTGGTGGTGAGTGGCGTTATATTGGTGGTGAGTGGAGTTGTATTTGTGGTGAGTGGATTTGTATTGGTGGTGAGTGGCGTTATATTGGTGGTGAGTGGAGTTGTATTTGTGGTTATATTGGTGGTGAGTGGAGTTGTATTTGTGGTGAGTGGATTTGTATTGGTGGTGAGTGGCGTTATATTGGTGGTGAGTGGAGTTGTATTTGTGGTGAGTGGATTTGTATTGGTGGTGAGTGCCGTTATATTGGTGGTGAGTGGAGTTGTATTTGTGGTGAGTGGATTTGTATTGGTGGTGAGTGGAGTTGTATTTGTGGTGAGTGGATTTGTATTGGTGGTGAGTGGCGTTATATTGGTGGTGAGTGGAGTTGTATTTGTGGTGAGTGGATTTGTATTGGTGGTGAGTGGAGTTGTATTAGTGGTGAGTGGCGTTATATTGGTGGTGATTGGGGTTATATTGGTTGTGAGTGGTATTGTATTGTTGGTGAGTGGTTTTGTTTTGTTTTGGTGTTGACTGGCGTTTGGTATTTGGTATCTTATTAGGATCCCCATTCGCTGTTGCAAAAATAGCAGCTTCTCTTCCTGGGTTCCACACAAAACATGACATAATACAAAACATTAATAGACAAAACAGTTAACGGACAGAACTTCCTCAGTTTTAAAAAGTCACACGTTGCCCAGATATCAATACATACAAACAAACTGTCTTGGTCAAATGGGGGAGAGGCTTTGTGCCGCGAGGTGTTGCTTTATCTGTTTTTTGAAACCAGGTTTGCTGTTTATTTGAGCAATCTGAGGTGGAACGGCGCTCCTGCAATAATGGCTCTATATAATACTGTATGCTTTCTTTAATTTGTTCTGGATTTGGGGACTGTGAAAAGACCCCTGGTGGCATGTCTGGTGGGATAAGTGTGTGTGTCAGAGCTGTGTGTAAGTTGACTATGCAAACAATTTGGGATTTTCAACATATTGCTTCTTATAAAAAGAAGAAGTGATGCAGTCAGTCACTCTTCAACTCTTAGCCAAGAGAGCCTGGCAGCATAGTATTTATATCAGCCCTCTGATTACAATGTAGAGCAAGATATGCCACTCTGTTCTGGTCCAGCTGAAGCTTAACTAGGTCTTTCTTAGCAGCACTTGACCACATGGCTGGACATTAATCAAGATAAGGCCAAACTAGATCCTGCAGGACTTGCTTTGTGGAGTGTAAAAAAAAATCTGAGCATCTCTTTATTACGGACTTTTCCCCATCTTTACAACCATTGAACATACATATTTAGACCATGACAGTTTACAATTATAACAATGACTAATTTCATCTACACAACTTGTTCAACCCCCACACCTTTCATTACCAGATTCAGCTGAGGTCTAGAAACGATTTGTACCAAACACAATGCTCTTAGTTTTAGAATTGTTCAGGACCAGTTAATTACTGGACATTCATTTCAAAACAGCCTGTAACGCTTTGTTAATCAACCAATTAGGCACATTTGGGCAGACTCGATACAACATTTTTAACAGAAATACAATGGATCATTGGATCAGTCTAAAACTGTCCACATACACTGCTGCGAACTAGTGGCCAAAATCTAAATTGCACCTGGCTAGAATAATATATTATGGCCTTTCTCTTGTATTTCAAAGATGACAACAAAAAAATAATTTTTTTTGTTTGTTTTTTCTTTGTATTATATTTTACCAGATCTAATGTGTTTTATTCTCCTATATTCATTTCACATTTCACATTTCCACAAAATTCAAAGTGTTTTCTTTGAAATGGTATCAAAAATATGCATATCTTTGCTTCAGGTCCTGGGCTACAGGCTGTTAGATTTGGGTATGTCATTTAGGAGAAAATTGAAAATAGGGGTGGATCCTTAAGAGCTTTTAAAGAAAACCCTATTAGATAGATAGCTCTGAATACACAATATGGTCAATAATATCAAAGGCGGCACTGAAATCTAACCATCTTCTTACTGTCAATTTCATTCAAACAATCAGTCATTTGTGTCAGTGCACTTCTCCATAAGCATGCAAGAAGTCTGTTGTTAATTTGTTTACAGATTGTATATGGGCAAACACAATTTTTGCTAAGAGCTGGCAGCAAATTGGTAGATCTGATGACAGAACCAGTAAATGCAGCTTTTCCACTCTTGGGTAGCGGAATTACTTTGGCTTCCTTCCAGTCCTGAGGACAAAGACTTTCCTCTAGGCTCAGATTAAAGATATGACAGATAGGAGTGGTTATATAGTCAGCTACCATCCTCAGTAACTTTCCATCTAAGTGGTCAATGCCAGGAGGTTTGTCATTATTGATCGATTACAATACGTTTTCCAGCTCTCCCACACTAACTTTACAAAAACACTGCTTTTCTTTCATTATTCATTTCTTTATGCATGAATATGATGGCTCACTGTTAGTTGTTGGCATTTGCTGCCTAAGTTTGCTCACTTTGCCAATGAAATAATCAGTGCAGTAATTGGCAACATCAAATGTTTTTTCTGATGAATAAGGCATCGGATTCGATGAAAGGTGGAGTTCAATTTGTCTATCTGTCCCTTCCCTTCCCTCTCCTTCCTTCCCCATCCGACCGTAAATAATGCATCAGGTTGCTCTGTTCATCTCCATCCAAGACAGACCCAATGTTATGAAGTGCTAGTTTAATTGGTGAACTAATTGTAAGAAACAGGAGTGGTGTTTAATAGTCCCTGGTGCTGTAAGGGAGAAAGCGGCACTAATTAGGGAGTGCTAGTGGTCTGACAGGGGGTGAGGGCTAGAGGGTGATGAGGGGTGTGAGGACGGGTAAGGGGGGGTGAAGGGGTGCTCCGTTCATCAGACAGTGAGACATGGTAGCCTCTGATCGTCATCTACACCTGGGAGCGCCTCTTAAAGGGCTCCCATTTGTTCTGTCCCGTTGATCGGCCTCGTAGCGTAACCAAGACAGATAGGTAGAGCCCGCCGCTGTCATAAAACTGCTCTGAACTCTCTGTCATTCCCACAACAAACACAGAAGCACTCGTATGGCACATATGTATATAGTACACACACACACACAAACATACACACAAACAAGTACTAATGATGTTGGACTCTCTGTGCTTTTTGATGAGGGGTTCGTTCAGAAAGCTTCTCTGATGTGTTCTCATTATGCTGAACCTTTCTGCATCAGGAGCAACCAGGTAGTGTATTCTGGGTAATTTCTTTGTGGTGCAGGAGAAACCAGGTAGTGTAGTCTGGGTAATGACTTTGTGGTGCATGAGCAACAGAAGTCTTTGATGTTGGAGATTCAAAGGGTCTCTTCACACCCATCATATCCTCACAGATGAGGACTTCTGGGCCCACTTCCACCAGGAGGGGATAGAATAAGACAGGGAATCTTGGGTATTGTATTTTCTTCTCTCCCGATGTCGAACACAACCCCAGGTTCTATTTCTAATTGGGATTTAATATTGTACATGGGATGCAATAACAGTATCATCAATGTGTTTTTAGGTAGATTTAAGAGAGGATCTGTAATTGTAAATAATACCATCATTCTAAATAGGACCGTACAGTGTATTCTAAAAGTATTCAGACCCAGTGACTTTATCCACTTTGTTACGTTACTGCATTATTCAAAAATGTATTAAAAAAAAAATATATAAAATGAATAAATCCTCATCTACACAAAATAACCCATAATGAGCAAAAACAGGTTTTTAGAAATGTTTACATAAGTATTCAGACCCTTTACTCAGTACTTTGTTGAAGCACGTTTGGCAGAGATTACAGCTTCAAGTCTTCTTGGGTTTGATGCTACAAGCTTTGCACACCTGTATTCGGGGAGTTTCTCCCATTCTTCTCTGCAGATCCTCTCAAGCTCTGTCAGGTTGAATGGGGAGTGTCGATGCACAGCTATTTTCAGTTCTCCGCAGAGATGTTCGATTCTGTTCAAGTCCGGGCTCTGGCAGGGCCACTTAAATAAGGATATTCAGAGACTTGTGCCAAAGCCACTCCTGCATTGTGCTTAGGGTTGTTGTCCTGTTAGAAGGTGAAACGTCAACCCAGTCTGAGGTCCTGAGCACACTGAAGCAGGTTTTCATCAAGGATCTCTCTGTGCTACGTTAATCTTTCTCTCAATCCCCACAGCATCCCCACAGCATGATGCTGCCACCACCATGCTTCACCGTAGGGATGGTGCCACGTTTCGTCCAGACGTGACGCTTGGCATTCAGGCCAAAGAGTTTAATCTTGGTTTCATCAGGCTAGATAGTCTTCTTTCTTTCATGGTCTCAGAGTCCCATAAGTGTCTTTTGGCAAACTCCAAGCGGGCTGTCATGGGCCTTTTACTGAGGTGTGGCTTCTGTCTGGCCACTTCCATAAAAGTGACTGGATGGCTGTGATATTGGATGTGACTAGATGACTGTGATATTGGATGTGACTAGATGACTGTGATATTGGATGTGACTAGATGACTGTAATATTGGATGTGACTAGATGACTGTGATATTGGATGTGACTAGATGACTGTAATATTGGATGTGACTAGATGACTGTGATATTGGATGTGACTAGATGACTGTGATATTGGATGTGACTAGATGACTGTGATATTGGATGTGACTAGATGACTGTGATATTGGATGTGACTGAATGACTGTGATATTGGATGTGACTAGATGACTGTGATATTGGATGTGACTAGATGACTGTGATATTGGATGTGACTGAATGACTGTGATATTGGATGTGACTAGATGACTGTGATTTTGGATGTGACTGAATGACTGTGATATTGGATGTGACTAGATGACTGTGATATTGGATGTGACTAGATGACTGTGATATTGGATGTGACTGAATGGCTGTGATATTGGATGTGACTGGATGACTGTGATATTGGATGTTACTGGTGTAATTTGAAGAAAGGTTGCTAATGGTGAGTCATTATCCCCATCAATGATAGAGCCAGAAATCCCCAGCCCCATCTCAATCCCCATCTCAACCCCCATCCTAACCCCCACCCACATCCCAACCCCCAGCCCCATCTCAACCCCCATCCTAACCCCCACCCACATCCCAACCCCCAGCCCCATCTCAACCCCCATCCTAACCCCCACCCACATCCCAACCCCCAGCCCCATCTCAATCCCCATCTCATCCCCATCTTAACCCCCATCCCCACCCCAACCCCCATCTCAACCCACATCCTAACCCCCACCCACATCCCAACTCCCATCCCCATCTCAATCCCCATCCCCATCTCATCCCCCATCTCATCCCCATCTTAACCCCCATCCTAACCCCCACCCACATCCCAACCCCCAGCCCCATCTCAATCCCCATCTCAACCCCCATCTCATCCCCATCTTAACCCCCATCCCCACCCCAACCCCCATCTCAACCCACATTCTAACCCCCACCCACATCCCAACTCCCATCCCCATCTCAACCCCCATCCCCACCCCAACCCCCATCTCAACCCAAATCCTAACCCCCACCCACATCCCAACTCCCATCCCCATCTCAACCCCCATCCTAACCCCCATCCCCATCCCAACCCCCATCCCCATCTCAACCCCCATCCCAACCCCCATCCCCATCTAAACCCCCATCTCCATCTAAACCCCCATCCCCATCTAAACCCCCATCTCCATCTAAACCCCCACCCCAGCCATCCCCATCTATTGGTGTTTTACATTGTACATGGAGGATATTTTTTCAGAATTATGCGCGTAGTCTCAATATGCCATTTGTTGAATTCTTGGTTGGTGTGCGGACCACAGACCTCACAACCATAAAGGGCAATGGATTCTATAACTGAATCAAGTATTTTTAGCCAGATCCTAATTGGTATGTTGAATGTTATGCTCCTTGTGATGGCATAGAAGGTACTTCTTGCCTTGTCTCTCAGATCATTCACAGCTTTGTGGAAGTTACTTGTGGTGCTGATGTTGAGGCCGAGGTATGTATTGTTTTTTGTGTGCTCTAGGACAATGGTGTCTAGATGGAATTTGTGGTCCTGGCAACTGGACCTTTTTTGGAACACCGTTATTTTTGTCTTACTGAGATTTACTGTCAGGGCCCAGGTCTGACAGAATCTGTGCAGAAGATCTAGGTGCTGCTGTAGGCCCTCCTTGATTGGGGACAGAAACACCAGATCATCAGCAAACAGTAGACTTTTTACTTCAGATTCTAGTAGAGTGAGGCCGGGTGCTGCAGACTGATCTAGAGCCCTCGTCAATTTGTTGATATATATGTTGAAGAGGGTGGGGCTTAAGCTGCATACTTGTCTCAACCCTTGGCCCTTTGGGAAGAAATGTTACCCACACTTGTTTGTTTTGATTTTATGATGTTGTATGTCTTTCCCTCAACACCCCTTTCCAATCATTTGTATAAAAGACCCTCATGCCAGTTTGAGTCTGAAGGCTTTTTGAAATCAACAAAGCATGAGAAGACTTTGCCTTTGTTTTGGTTTGTTTGTTTGATAATTAGTGTGTGCAGGGTGAATATGTGGTCTGTCGTACGGTACGGTAATTTGGTAAAAAAGCCAATTTGACATTTGCTCAGTACATTGTTTTAGCTGTGAAAATGTACAAGTCTGCTGTTAATGATAATGCAGAGGATTTTCCTAAGGTTGCTGTTGACAAATATCATCCAGTAGTTATTGGGATCAAATTTGTCTCCACTTTTGTGGATTGTGGTGATAAATCATTGGATTCAAATATTGGGAGAAATGACACAACTGAGGATGATGTTAAAGAGTTTTTCTTTCTTTGTCTGTCTCTGAAAAAAAGGGAGCAAGAGAGGATTATTTTATGAAGGGGAGGGAAGAACGCATAAGTGCAGTTAAAACCTCGTCATTAACCTTTCTGTCTTTAATCCTACTATTCTCTTCAATCAATCAAATATATTTATAAAACCCTTTTTACATCTGCCGATGTCACAAAATGCTGTACAGAAACAGCCTAAAACACCAAACAGCAAGCAATGCAGATGTAGAAGCACGGTGGCTAGGAAAAACTCCCTATAAAGGCTAAAACCTAGGAAGAAACCTAGAGAGTAACCAGGCTATGAGGGGTAGCTAAAACAGCAGGTCCGGGACAAGGTAGCACGTCCGGTGAACAGGTCATGGTTCCATAGCCGCAGGCAGAACAGTTGAAACTGGAGCAGTAGCACGGCCAGGTGGACTGGGGACAGCAAGGAGTCATCAGGCCAGATAGTCCTGAGGCATGGTCCTAGGGCACAGGTCCTCCGAGAGAAGAGAGAGAGAAAGAGAGAGAGAGAGAAAGAGAGAGAGAAAGAGAGAGAGAGAAAGAGAACGACAGAAAAGAGAGAGAAATAGAGAGCATACTTACATTCACACAGGACACCGGATAAGACAGGAGGAATACTCCAGATATAACAGAATGATCCTAGCCCCCCGACACATAAACTACCGCAGCATAAATACTGGAGGCTGAGACAGGAGGGGTCAGGAGACACTGTGGCCCTGACCGATGATACCCCCGGACAGGGCCAAAGAGGCAAGATATAACCCCACCCAAAGCACAGCCCACACAACTAGAAGGATATCTTCAACCACCAACCTCCTACCCTGAGACAAGGCAGAGTATAGCCCAAGAAGATTTCACCCACAGCATGAACCTGAGGGGGCGCCAACACAGACAGGAAGATCACGTCAGAGACTCAATCCACTCAAGTGATGCACCCCTCCTAGGGACGGTATGGAAGAGCACCAGTAAGCCAGTGACTAAGCCCCTGTAATAGGGTTAGAGGCAGAGAATCCCAGTGGAGAGAGAGAGAGGAACCGGCCAGGCAGAGACAGTTCGTCACTCCAGTGCATTTCCATTCACCTTCACACCCCTGGGCCAGACTACACTCAATCATAGGACCTACTGAAGAGATGAGTCTTCAGTAAAGACTTAAAGGTTGAGACTGTGTTTGCGTCTCTCACATGGATAGGCAGACCATTCTTTAAAAATGGAGCTCTATAGGAGAAAGCCCTGCCTCCAGCTGTTTGAAATATCTAGGGACAATTAGGAGGCCTGAATCTTGTGAGTAAAGTGTACGTGTAGGTATGTACGGCAGGACCAAATCAGAGAGATAGGAAGGAGCAAGCCCATGTAATGCTTTGTAGGTTAGCAGTAAAACCTTGAAATCAGCCCTTGCCTTAACAGGAAGCCAGTGTAGAGAGGCTAGCACTGGAGTAATATGATCACATTTTGGGGTTCTAGTCAAGATTCTAGCAGACGTGTTTAGCACTAACTGAGGTTTATTTAGTGCTTTAACCGGGTAGCCGGAAAGTAGAGCATTGCAGTAGTCTAACCTAGAAGTAATTAAAGCATGGATTAATTTTTCTGCATCATTTTTGGACAGAAAGTTTACGATTTTTGCAATGTTATGAAGATGGAAAAAAGCTGTCCTTGAAATATTATTGAAATATTTGTCAAAAGAGAGATCAGAGTCCAGAGTAACGTCGAGGTACTTCACAGTTTTATTTGAGAGGACTGTACAACCAATGAAAGCCCTCTATGTCTCCTGTCAGAGACGTGATTGGCAGTATTTTTAACAGTCACATAGATAATGCAACATGGATTTCAATTGAGGCTCACAATAATGGCAGGAATGGATTAAATGGATTGAATGGATTGAATGGAATGGTATTCATATGTATTTGTTTCCATTCCATAACTCCATTCCAGCCAATATTATGATCCGTGCTCCCCTCAGCAGGCTCCACGGATGGACTCAAGGGGTAGACATAACATAGTAAATGTAAATCTAGGACTCTCCAACTAGTGTGATATGTTACATTTCGCCTTGGCATGTATTCATTTGTGTATGTCCATCATCTATGTTGTATGATAAGTGTTACAAATTACAATTTGTTGTGGCTAACGTTAGCTCGGTGGCTTGGTGACTAAAGCAATTGTTAGTTAGGTGGCTAATGTTTGCTAGGCTAGGGGTTAGAGGTTAAGGTTAGGGTTTAGGAGTTAGCTAACCCTTCCCCTAACCTTTTAACCTAACATACTAAGTTGTTGCAAAGTAGCTAAAAAGTAGTAAGTAGTCGCAAAGATGCGAATTACCTAAAATACCAAGGTTGTCTGTGATGGGAATCGAACACGCAACCTTAGGGTTGCTAAATGTTCGCGACCAGCCACCCTACTTTCATTTTTGCCTGACGTAGCCTTCTGTCTTATGTAACCATACCAAACGTAACAAATCATACTAATTTGAGTGTCTCGGATTTACGTGTATTATGCTACATCTAGTCTACGAGACCAGGCTGAATAACGGAATAAAGACACAAAAAACAAGGAAAACTGTCATAATCTGACGTCCTTTTCTAAATCACAATAGTGCATATTATAGGAGAGGTGACCACCATAATGTGTATCCCAACATGCAGACTAGTTTTGGCCCACTGCCCTATTTTGATAATCGGCAATTTCTCGCGACAACAACCATGTGAGAATATTTTTTTTCTAATTAACAGCCCATGTTAACATTTTTTTAATTGCAAAAAACATTCTAGCAGTGTTTCTAATTGTCTTAGTATTCTGTGTTCTCTTTATTATTTTGGTTAGGCCAGGGTGTGACATGGGTGATTTATTGTGTTTTGTCTTGTCTTGGGTTTTATAAGATTTATGGGGTTGTGTTCAGTATAGTTGTCTAGGAAAGTCTATGGTTGCCTAGAGTGGTTCTCAATCAGAGGCAGGTGTTTATCGTTGTCTCTGATTGGGAACCATATTTAGGCAGCCATATTCTTTGGGTATTTTGTGGATGGTTGTCTCCTGTGTCAGTGTTCGTGCCACACGGGACTGTTTCGGGTTTTCATGGTTCTTGGTTTTTGTAGTTTGTGAATGTATAGTTTCTCGTTATTAAAGAACCATGAACTTCAACCACGCTGCATTTTGGTCCTCCTCTCCTTCCCAGGAAGAATCCCGTTACACAACCGCAAATGAGTCTGACATAATGACTCTTATCTCACCAACACTAATGAGATGGGTGTGGCTTGATGCATGACGCATCGGAGCTTCTCAGAGGGCGTGGTCAACAGTGAGCACCTCGTCTCTCCTGTCACGTCAAAACCTGGATCGATACTTGTTTTTAATGCAGACGAGAGCACTGAATCAGTGAGTTTTAATGCTCAGAGGGAAACAGCACAGTGTTCCCTTTGAGTCAGGAACTAAAACTCCTCCGTAGTGACCCGTGAATGTGTTGTGTGTCACATTCGGTCACCGCTCGATCAGCTGTTCCATTTCACTTAACGGCATGTCAACGGAGCCATGATCACAGTCAAACGGATTTTGTTGGTTGGGTCACTCATCTGTAGAATGATTTTTGTTTTTCCCCTGCTGTGCTTGCATTCAGTTTGTTCAGTTTCTCAAATATGTCTGTTACGTAGGCAAGGATTAACATTTTCATTTCTCTTTCACAGAGTCATTTTTACATCCATTGAGACAACAGTTCCTCTCTCAATTCAACAAAAATATTTCCAACACTCCCCCTCGATAACCAAGCCTCCGTGTCGAAATATAACATTCTCTGATTCCATATCTCCACATAGTTTAGAAAACAAGCATGCGTGATGTAGTATACAATCAAAGTTACCTTCTGCAGTATGTCTCGGACTTCTGCGCTCTCGGTGTATCCATTATAGCTCAGTGGGTGTATCATACAATGTTGTCCGTATGGCAGAGGGAGGCACATTCATAACTAGAGTGTAGAGGCCCACCATGCATTCTGTTTTTTTCTTCAATATCACCACACAGCACACTGAACATCCCCTGTGCCGTTTCATGCTCGGGAATCACGAGACAGAACAATATGTCCTCGTGAAAAGCATCCCCCGACACATGTAGCTGACAAAAGTCAATGTTAGATCATCTCATCCCTCACAGCTAACGTCCATCTGGAGAGCTTAAGGTGGGTAGTTCTTGACTCGTTCAGAGTTTCCTCTAGATTGCTAGCTATGGCATAACATGGGGCGGCAGGGTAGCCTAGTGGTTAGCGCGTTGGACTAGTAATCGGAAGGTTGCAAGTTCAAACCCCTGAGCTGACAAGGTACAAATCTGTCGTTCTGCCCCTGAACAGGCAGTTAACCCACTAGGCCGTCATTGAAAATGAGAATTTGTTCATAACTGACTTGCCTGGTTAAATAAAGGTAAAATAAAATAAAAATAAATATGTTAAACAGTGTTATCTGACAAACGTATTGATGTGAGTTTCCTCTAGATTGCTAGCTGTAGCATAACATATGTTTAACAGTGTTATCTGACAAATGTATTGATGTGAGTTTCCTCTAGATTCCTAGTTATAGCGTTACATATGTAGAGAGAGAGAGTAGTGTGGGCCAGGTTACAGGGAGAGAGTGAGAATAGTGAGGGCCAGGGTAGAGAGAGAGAGAGAGTAGTGTGGGCCAGGTTACAGGGAGAGAGAGAGAGAATAGTGAGGGCCGAGAGAGAGTGAGAATAGTGAGGGCCACGGTAGGGAGAGACAAAGAGAGAGTGAGAATAGTGAGGGCCAGGGTAGAGAGAGTAGTGTGGGCCAGGTTACAGAGAAAGAGAGAGAGAGTAGTGTGGGCCAGGTTACAGAGAGAGAGAGACACTAGTGAAATTATTATTTGGCTCGGGGTCTATAAAATTATTACATTTTACAAAGAGAGGTTGGTTGTGTAGAAGACATATACCTAATTAATAAAATCATCCCACTCTCTCCATCTCTTCCTCTCCCCCCACACCCGCCCCTCCCCTCTCTCTGCTCTCTATCTCTTACGTATAGCCACAATCTGTCTTCTGTCGCCTGTGTTCGTCTCGTCAACTCACTGTGACCCCTCCGTCTGCCTGCCAGTTAAACTACGTCACAAGTTAGGAGAGACAGAAAAATAAAGCCATTGTTTAGTGATGGTGTGATGGGATAACTATCTACCATGTAGTATATCTATTGTGCCAGTCAATGCCGCTTTAAAAAAAAATGTCTTTCAGAAGTAGTTCATTGGTTTCATTGTGATTTTGAAATGCAAGTGGCAATTTCTTTTTTTTTTTTTTCGAGTTCTGTTGTTTAAATTTTCCCGTCCTGAGACAATTCATTATACGTCCAGTCTGAGTGTGTAGCCGATGGACCACGTGCGTAGAATCCTTCTGAAAAAAATCCACATGTTAAGTGCAGGCGCTGTGGTACACGCTATGCTTTCTGCAATCTCTCCAGTTCAGCCCTCAACTGTTGGAATTTCTATTAGGAATTCATCTTGTTTACACCTGATTGATTAGTAATGCTCTTTTTACGGTTCTTTCTTCAGGAGCGTTAATTAGATTTTGCAGGTCAGAGATCGAGGGTACTGAACGTTCAAGATAATTATTTTTAATTTATTTTTTATTTCATTTTCAAAACGGAACATGGTGTGTGTCCCATCTATCTGTGTGTGATGGAGTGGAGGGAGCCGAAGTTGTACGTCAAAGGTGTGTGTGTGTGTGTGTGTGTGCGTGCGTGCGTGCGTGCGTGTGGTGTGTGTGTGTGTGTGTGTGTGTGTGTGTGTGTGTGTGTGTGTGTGTGTGTGTGTGTGTGTGTGTGTGTGTGTGTGTGTGTGTTGTGTGTGTCCTTCCTGCTCTATAAATGATTTGTCAATTATTAGAAAATAATACTAATCAACATATTTTTAAAAACATTGTTTGGAAAGTATTCACCAATGCCACAGGTGAGTGGCAGTACATACTAATACAAAGCCTTTTTTTAACTAATGAAATACAGCCACAGACAGAACCACAGTCAAACTAATGGAATACCTTCACAGACAGAACCACAGTCAAACTAATGGAATACCTTCACAGACAGAACCACAGTCAAACTAGTGGAATACCTACACAGACAGAACCACAGTCAAACTAGTGGAATACCTTCACAGACAGAACCACAGTCAAACTAGTGGAATACCTTCACAGACAGAACCACAGTCAAACTAGTGGAATACCTTCACAGACAGAACCACAGTCAAACTAGTGGAATACCTTCACAGACAGAACCACAGTCAAACTAGTGGAATACAGCCACAGACAGAACCACAGTCAAACTAGTGGAATACCTTCACAGACAGAACCACAGTCAAACTAGTGGAATACCTTCTCAGCCAGAACCACAGTCAAACTAGTGGAATACCTACACAGACAGAACCACAGTCAAACTAGTGGAATACCTACACAGACAGAACCACAGTCAAACTAGTGGAATACAGCCACAGACAGAACCACAGTCAAACTAGTGGAATACCTACACAGACAGAACCACAGTCAAACTAGTGGAATACCTACACAGACAGAACCACAGTCAAACTAGTGGAATACCTACACAGACAGAACCACAGTCAAACTAATGGAATACAGCCACAGACAGAACCGCAGTCAAACTAGTGGAATACCTACACAGACAGAACCACAGTCAAACTAGTGGAATACAGCCACAGACAGAACCACAGTCAAACTAGTGGAATACAGCCACAGACAGAACCACAGTCAAACTAGTGGAATACAGCCACAGACAGAACCACAGTCAAACTAGTGGAATACCTACACAGACAGAACCACAGTCAAACTAATGGAATACCTACACAGACAGAACCACAGTCAAACTAGTGGAATACCTACACAGACAGAACCACAGTCAAACTAGTGGAATACCTACACAGACAGAACCACAGTCAAACTAGTGGAATACCTACACAGACAGAATCAGTCAAACTAATGGAATACCTTCACAGACAGAACCACAGTCAAACTAGTGGAATACAGCCACAGACAGAACCACAGTCAAACTAGTGGAATACCTACACTGACAGAAGCACAGTCAAACTAATGGAATACCTTCACAGACAGAACCACAGTCAAACTAGTGGAATACAGCCACAGACAGAACCACAGTCAAACTAGTGGAATACCTACACTGACAGAAGCACAGTCAAACTAATGGAATACCTTCACAGACAGAACCACAGTCAAACTAGTGGAATACAGCCACAGACAGAACCACAGTCAAACTAGTGGAATACCTACACAGACAGAACCACAGTCAAACTAATGGAATACCTACACAGACAGAACCACAGTCAAACTAGTGGAATACCTACACAGACAGAACCACAGTCAAACTAGTGGAATACAGCCACAGACAGAACCACAGTCAAACTAGTGGAATACCTACACAGACAGAACCACAGTCAAACGATTGGATTACAGCAACATACAGAATAACAGTCAAACTAGTGGAATACAGCCACAGACAGAACCACAGTCAAACTAGTGGAATGAGAAGAGTGCACTGTGAATTATCCTTGACACAACATAAGTGTAAGCTGTACATGTTCACAATGACAATCATGTCACATGTGCATTGGACACCTGGCAGGAATGTAGGACTTTAGATGTCTTCCCATTTAAAACACGTTGAGATTCTCAATCTCCTGAAATGGTCCTCATCTGGATGCAGTGATCCAATGTGATTGGTTAAAGGGAAAATGGGAAAATCAGAATGTGATTGGTTAAAGTCTATTATGAAAGACCAGCTAGATCTACTGTCTCTGTGTCTCTATTATATAATGACAGACCTGGTAGATCTACTGTCTCTATTATATTATGACAGACCAGCTAGATCTACTGTCTCTATTGTAATATGACAGACCAACTAGATCTACTGTCTCTGTTATATAATGACAGACCAGCTAGATCTACTGTCTCTATTATATTATGACAGACCAGCTAGATCTACTGTCTCTATTATATAATGACAGACCAGCTAGATCTACTGTCTCTATTATATTATGACAGACCAGCTAGATCTACTGTCTCTATTGTAATATGAAAGACCAGCGAGATCTACTGTCTCTATTATATTATGACAGACCAGCTAGATCTACTGTCTCTATTATATTATGACAGACCAGCTAGATCTACTGTCTCAATTGTGTTATGACAGACCAGCTAGATCTACTGTCTCTATTATATTATGACAGAGCAGCCTGATCTACTGTCTCTATTATATTATGACAGACCAGCTAGATCTACTGTCTCTATTATATTATGACAGAGCAGCCTGATCTACTGTCTCTATTATATTATGACAGACCAGCTAGATCTACTGTCTATATTATAATATGACGGACCAGCTAGATCTACTGTCTCTAATATATAATGACAGACCAGCTAGATCTACTGTCTCTATTATATAATGACAGACCAGCTAGATCTACTGTCTCTATTATATTATGAAAGACCAGCTAGATCTACTGTCTTTATTGTAATATGACAGACCAGCTAGATCTATTGTCTCTATTATATTATGAAAGAAAAGCTAGATATGCTGTCTCTATTATATTATGACATACCAGCTAGATCTACTGTCTCTATTACATTATGACAGACCAGCTAGATCTACTGTCTCAATTGTGTTATGACAGACCAGCTAGATCTACTGTCTCTATTATATTATGACAGACCAGCCTGATCTACTGTCTCTATTATATTATGACAGACAAGCTAGATCTACTGTCTCTATTATATTATGACAGACCAGCCTGATCTGCTGTCTCTATTATATCATGACAGACCACCTAGATCTACTGTCTCTATTATATTATGACAGACCAGCTAGATCTACTGTCTCAATTGTGTTATGACAGACCAGCTAGATCTACTGTCTCTATTATATTATGACAGACCAGCCTGATCTACTGTCTCTATTGTAATATGACAGACCAGCTAGATCTACTGTCTCTATTATATTATGACAGACCAGATAGATCTACTGTCTATATTATAATATGACAGACCAGCTAGATATACATTCTCTATTATAATATGACAGACCAGCGAGATCTACTGTCTCTATTAGAATTTGACAGACCAGCTAGATCTACTGTCTCTATTATATTATGACAGACCAGCTCGATCTACTGTCTCTATTGTAATATGACAGACCAGCGAGATCTACTGTCTCTATTATATTATGACAGACCAGATAGATCTACTGTCTCTATTGTAATATGACAGACCAGCGAGATCTACTGTCTCTATTATATTATGACAGACCAGATAGATCTACTGTCTCTATTATATTATGACAGACCAGCGAGATCTACTGTCTCTATTGTAATATGACAGACCAGCGAGATCTACTGTCTCTATTGTAATATGACAGACCAGCTAGATCTACTGTCTCTATTGTAATATGACAGACCAGCTAGATCTACTGTCTCTAATATATAATGACAGACCAGCTAGATCTACTGTCTCTATTATATTATGAGAGACCAGCAAGATCGACTGTCTCTATTATATTATGAAAGACCAGCAAGATCTACTGTCTCTATTGTAATATGACAGACCAGCTAGATCTATTGTCTCTATTATATTATGAAAGAAAAGCTAGATATGCTGTCTCTATTATATTATGACATACCAGCTAGATCTACTGTCTCTATTATATTATGACAGACCAGCTAGATCTACTGTCTCAATTGTGTTATGACAGACCAGCTAGATCTACTGTCTCTATTATATTATGACAGACCAGCCTGATCTAGTGTCTCTATTATATTATGACAGACCAGCTAGATCTACTGTCTCTATTATATTATGACAGACCAGCCTGATCTGCTGTCTCTATTATATCATGACAGACCACCTAGATCTACTGTCTCTATTATATTATGACAGACCAGCTAGATCTACTGTCTCTATTATATTATGACAGACCAGCTAGATCTACTGTCTCAATTGTGTTATGACAGACCAGCTAGATCTACTGTCTCTATTATATTATGACAGACCAGCTAGATCTACTGTCTCTATTATGTTATGACAGACCAGCTAGATCTACTGTCTCTATTATATTATGACAGACCAGCCTTATCTACTGTCTCTATTATATTATGACAGACCAGCTAGATCTACTGTCTCTATTATATTATGACAGACCAGCCTTATCTACTGTCTCTATTATATTATGACAGACCAGCTAGATCTACTGTCTCTATTATATTATGACAGACCAGCTAGATCTACTGTCTCTATTATATTATGACAGACCAGCTAGATCTACTGTCTCAATTGTGTTATGACAGACCAGCTAGATCTACTGTCTCTATTATATTATGATAGACCAGCCTGATCTACTGTCTCTATTGTAATATGACAGACCAGCTAGATCTACTGTCTCTATTATATTATGACAGACCAGATAGATCTACTGTCTATATTATAATATGACAGACCAGCTAGATATACATTATCTATTATAATATGACAGACCAGCGAGATCTACTGTCTCTATTAGAATTTGACAGACCAGCTAGATCTACTGTCTCTATTATATTATGACAGACCAGCTCGATCTACTGTCTCTATTATATTATGACAGACCAGCTCGATCTACTGTCTCTATTATATTATGACAGACCAGCTAGATCTACTGTCTCTATATTATCACAGACGAGGTGAATCTGCTGTCTCTATTTTAGGAATGACAGACCAGCTAGATCTACTGCAGGACATGGGATAATCAGAATGTGATTGGTTAAAGTTAAAGGGAACATGGGGATAATCAGAATGTGATTGGTTAAAGTTTAAGGGAACATGGGATACTCAGAATGTGATTGGTTAAAGGGAACATGGGATACTCAGAATGTGATTGGTTAAAGGGAACATGGGATAATCAGAATGTGATTGGTTAAAGGGAACGTGGGGATAATCAGAATGTGATTGGTTAAAGGGAACATGGGGATAATCAGAATGTGATTGGTTAAAGGGAACATGGGATACTCAGAATGTGATTGGTTAAAGGGAACATGGGATAATCAGAATGTGATTGGTTAAAGGGAATATGGGATAATCAGAATGTGATTTGTTAAAGTTTAAGGGAACATGGGATACTCAGAATGTGATTGGTTAAAGGGAACATGGGATACTCAGAATGTGATTGGTTAAAGGGAACATGGGATATTCAGAATGTGATTGGTTAAAGGGAACATGGGATAATCAGAATGTGATTGGTTAAATTGAACATGGGATATTCAGAATGTGATTGGTTAAAGGGAACATGGGATAATCAGAATGTGATTGGTTATAGGGAACATGGGATATTCAGAATGTGATTGGTTAAAGGGAACATGGGATACTCAGAATGTGATTGGTTAAAGGGAACATGGGATAATCAGAATGTGATTGGTTAAATTGAACATGGGATATTCAGAATGTGATTGGTTAAAGGGAACATGGGATAATCAGAATGTGATTGGTTAAAGGGAACATGGGATATTCAGAATGTGATTGGTTAAAGGGAACATGGGATAATCAGAATGTGATTGGTTAAAGGGAACATGGGATATTCAGAATGTGATTGGTTAAAGGGAACATGGGATACTCAGAATGTGATTGGTTAAAGGGAACATGGGATATTCAGAGTGATTGGTTAAAGGGAACATGGGATACTCAGAATGTGATTGGTTAAAGGGAACATGGGATACTCAGAATGTGATTGGTTAAAGGGAACATGGGGATAATCAGAATGTGATTGGTTAAAGGGAACATGGGGATAATCAGAATGTGATTGGTTAAAGGGAATGTGGGATAATCAGAATGTGATTGGTTAAAGGGAATGTGGGATAATCAGAATGTGATTGGTTAAAGGGAATATGGGATAATCAGAATGTGATTGGTTAAAGGGAACATGGGATAATCAGAATGTGATTGGTTAAAGGGAATATGGGATAATCAGAATGTGATTGGTTAAAGGGAACATGGGGATCATCAGAATAAACAGGAAGAGAAATATTGTTGTGTTTGTGTTTATTATGGATCACCATTAGTTCCTGGCAAGGCATCAGCTACTCTTAAGGCAGTAATATACATTATCATTCAATTGTTTAACAGTAAAATACATTTTACAACAGATTTAAAAATACATTAAGTGTGTGCCCTCTGGCCACTCCTCTTCTACGACACACTATCCATGTGTGTATAGTGTGTATGTATATGTGTGTTTGTACTTGTGTGTATGACTATTCACAGTCCTTGCTGTTCCATAAGGTATTTTTATCTGTTTTTTAAATTCAGATTTTACTGCTTGAGTGAGTTTCTGTGCGCCTCCCATAGTCTGTTCTGGATTTGCGGAGACCTCTAGTGGCCTGTCTTGTGGGGTATACATGGGTGTCTCTGTTGTGTGCTAGTGTCACAGTATAACTTTAGACCGTCCCCTCTCCCATACCCAGGCGCGAACCAGGGACCCTCTGCACACATCAACAACAGTCACCCATGAAGCATTGTTACCCATCCCTCCACAAAAGCCACAGCTTTGCAGAGCAAGGGGAACTACTACTTCAAGGTCTCAGAGCAAGTGACGTCACCGATTCAAACGCTATTTAGTGCGAACACCGCTAACTAGCTAGCCATTTCACATCCGTTACACTAGTAGTTTAAACAGACAGCTCGGTGCGGTCAACATGTCAACACTTCTTACAAGAACAGGCGGTGATGAAGTCAATTTCTCCTCTACTTTGAGCCAGGAGAGATCGACATGCATATTATTAATGTTAGCCCACGTGTACATCCAAGGGCGAGCCGTGCTATCCTGTTCTCGGCCATTTGCACATTTCCCAAGTCTCTCTTTGTGGCACCTGACCACATGACTGAACAGTAGTCCAGGTCTGACCCCGGGCCTGTAGGACCTGCCTTGTTGATAGTGCTGTTATGGAGGTAGAAACTGCGGCCTGTAGGACCTGCCTTGTTGATAGTGCTGTTAAGAAGGTAGAAACTAGGGCCTGTAGGACCTGCCTTGTTGATAGTGCTTTTATGGAGGTAGAAACTGCGGCCTGTAGGACCTGCCTTGTTGATAGTGCTGTTAAGAAGGTAGAAACTAGGGCCTGTAGGACCTGCCTTGTTGATAGTGCTGTTATGAAGGTAGAAACTAGGGCCTGTAGGACCTGCCTTGTTGATAGTGCTGTTATGAAGGTAGAAACTAGGGCCTGTAGGACCTGCCTTGTTGATAGTGTTGTTAAGAAGGTAGATTAGCGCTTTATTATGGACAGACTACTCCCCATCTTAGCTACTGTTGTATCAATATGATTTGACCATGACAGTTTACAGTCCAGGGTTACTCCAGGCAGTTTAGTCACCTCAACTCGCTCAATTATTATTTATTACAAGATGTAGTTGAGGTTTAGGTTTTGGTGAATGATTGTTCCCAAATACAATGTTTTTTAGTTTTTGGACTTACTTATTTCTTGCCACCCATTCTGAAACTGACTACGGCTCTTTGTTTAAGCGTTGCATTGATTTTCCTTGCTGTGGTAACTGATAGTGTTGAGTCTACCTGGATTTTGTTGGATAAGCTACCATTAAACAAACACTGTATGTATTCTGTTCGACGAGTAAATTGACAATCCACAGTGTAGCAGGTTGTGTAAAGAAATAACATATATACGTTTTTCCGGCAGCGTGCCACGATCGATAATGTCAAAAGCCTAACACAACAGCTCCCACAATCTATCTATCATAAATTTCTCTCAGCCAATCATCAGTCATTTGTGCAAGTGCCATGCATGTTGAATGCCGTTCCTTATAAGCGTCACGAGTCTGTTGTGTTTTTTTTTTTTTTTACTGTGAAAAAGCATTGTATGTAGTCAAACACAATTTTTTCCAGAAGTTTATGAAGGGTTGGTAACAGGTTTATTGGTTGGCTATTTTGAGCCAGTTAACGGGGCTTTACTATTCTTGGCTTGACTTGAGATTCCCTCCAGGCCTGAGGGAACACACTTCCTGTAAGTTGATTGAAGAGATGGCCAATAGGAATGGCAATATCATCTCCCATATTCCTCAGTCATTTTCCATCCAAGTCGTCAGACCCCGGGGGGCTTGTCATTGTTGATAGACAACAATAATTGTTTCACCTCTTCATCACTCAATTTACAGAATTCAAATATGAAGCAATGTGTGGAACAACAGTGTGTGCCCTCGGATACAAATCAGTTGCAAAAGCTCCCATGTGGCTTTAATTGGAAAGAAAAGCTTTTTTTGACTCTAAATTGATTTTTAATCGTTCACTTTCCCACATTCATCCACAAGTCTACCCTCATTTGTAATTGCTGTCTCTGTCTTTCTCTCTTCCCTTTATTTAATGCAACATGTTTAGAGCTGAAAGGACGAAAGCAGCCATTTCAGAGAGAAGAAGAAGAGTGATAGATTAAACACTGGGGAAGGGAGGGGGAAAAGAAAGAAGAGGAAGCAGAGAATCAGAGTCTGGCTTTAATTGTCCGTAATCCTTTCTCCATTTATTACAGCACAGAGAAATCACTACTGGGAGAGGGGAGAGACAGTAGGGGGAATGGAGTGTCCCTATAGACTACTGGGACAGGGGAGAGACAGTAGGGGGAATGGAGTGTCCCTATAGACTACTGGGACAGGGGAGAGACAGTAGGGGGAATGGAGTGTCCCTATAGACTACTGGGACAGGGGAGAGACAGTAGGGGGAATGGAGTGTCCCTATAGACTACTGGGACAGGGGAGAGACAGTAGGGGGAATGGAGTGTCCCTATAGACTACTGGGACAGGGGAGAGACAGTAGGGGGAATGGAGTGTCCCTATAGACTACTGGGACAGGGGAGAGACAGTAGGGGGAATGGAGTGTCCCTATAGACTACTGGGACAGGGGAGAGACAGTAGGGGGAATGGAGTGTCCCTATAGACTACTGGGACAGGGGAGAGACAGTAGGGGGAATGGAGTGTCCCTATAGACTACTGGGACAGGGGAGAGACAGTAGGGGGAATGGAGTGTCCCTATAGACTACTGGGACAGGGGAGAGACAGTAGGGGGAATGGAGTGTCCCTATAGACTACTGGGACAGGGGAGAGACAGTAGGGGGAATGGAGTGTCCCTATAGACTACTGGGACAGGGGAGAGACAGTAGGGGGAATGGAGTGTCCCTATAGACTACTGGGACAGGGGAGAGACAGTAGGGGGAATGGAGTGTCCCTATAGACTACTGGGACAGGGGGACAGTAGGGGGAATGGAGTGTCCCTATAGACTACTGGGACAGGGGAGAGACAGGGGGAATGGAGTGTCCCTATAGACTACTGGGACAGGGGAGAGACAGTAGGGGGAATGGAGTGTCCCTATAGACTACTGGGACAGGGGAGAGACAGTAGGGGGAATGGAGTGTCCCTATAGACTACTGGGACAGGGGAGAGACAGGGGGAATGGAGTGTCCCTATAGACTACTGGGACAGGGGAGAGACAGTAGGGGGAATGGAGTGTCCCTATAGACTACTGGGACAGGGGAGAGACAGTAGGGGGAATGGAGTGTCCCTATAGACTACTGGGACAGGGGAGAGACAGTAGGGGGAATGGAGTGTCCCTATAGACTACTGGGACAGGGGAGAGACAGTAGGGGGAATGGAGTGTCCCTATAGACTACTGGGACAGGGGAGAGACAGTAGGGGGAATGGAGTGTCCCTATAGACTACTGGGACAGGGGAGAGACAGTAGGGGGAATGGAGTGTCCCTATAGACTACTGGGACAGGGGAGAGACAGCAGGGGGAATGGGGTGTCCCTATAGACTACTGGGACAGGGGAGAGACAGCAGGGGGAATGGAGTGTCCCTATAGACTACTGGGACAGGGGGGACAGTAGGGGGAATGGAGTGTCCCTATAGACTACTGGGACAGGGGATAGACAGTAGGGGGAATGGAGTGTCCCTATATACTACTGGGACAGGGGAGAGACAGTAGGGGGAATGGAGTGTCCCTATAGACTACTGGGACAGGGGAGAGACAGTAGGGGGAATGGAGTGTCCCTATAGACTACTGGGACAGGGGAGAGACAGTAGGGGGAATGGAGTGTCCCTATAGACTACTGGGACAGGGGAGAGACAGTAGGGGGAATGGAGTGTCCCTATAGACTACTGGGACAGAGGAGAGACAGTAGGGGAATGGAGTGTCCCTATAGACTACTGGGACAGGGGATAGACAGTAGGGGGAATGGAGTGTCCCTATAGACTACTGGGACAGGGGAGAGGTAGGGGGAATGGAGTGTCCCTATAGACTACTGGGACAGGGGAGAGACAGTAGGGGGAATGGAGTGTCCCTATAGACTACTGGGACAGGGAGAGACAGCAGGGGAATGGAGTGTCCCTATAGACTGGGACAGGGAGAGACAGTAGGGGGAATGGAGTGTCCCTATAGACTACTGGGACAGGGGATAGACAGTAGGGGGAATGGAGTGTCCCTATAGACTGGGACAGGGAAGAGACAGTAGGGGGAATGGACTATAGACTACTGGGACAGGGGATAGACAGTAGGGGGAATGGAGTGTCCCTATAGACTACTGGGACAGGGGAGAGACAGTAGGGGGAATGGAGTGTCCCTATAGACTACTGGGACAGGGGAGAGACAGTAGGGGGAATGGAGTGTCCCTATAGACTACTGGGACAGGGGAGAGACAGTAGGGGGAATGGAGTGTCCCTATAGACTACTGGGACAGGGGAGAGACAGTAGGGGGAATGGAGTGTCCCTATAGACTACTGGGACAGGGAGGAGACAGTAGGGGGAATGGAGTGTCCCTATAGACTACTGGGACAGGGGATAGACAGTAGGGGGAATGGAGTGTCCCTATAGACTACTGGGACAGGGGAGAGACAGTAGGGGGAATGGAGTGTCCCTATAGACTACTGGGACAGGGGATAGACAGTAGGGGGAATGGAGTGTCCCTATAGACTACTGGGACAGGGGAGAGACAGTAGATGGAGTGTCCCTATAGACTACTGGGACAGGGGATAGACAGTAGGGGGAATGGAGTGTCCCTATAGACTACTGGGACAGGAGAGACAGTAGGGGGAATGGAGTGTCCCTATAGACTACTGGGACAGGGGATAGACAGTAGGGGGAATGGAGTGTCCCTATAGACTACTGGGACAGGGGAGGGAGGGGGAATGGAGTGTCCCTATAGACTACTGGGACAGGGGAGAGACAGTAGGGGGAATGGAGTGTCCCTATAGACTACTGGGACAGGGGAGAGACAGTAGGGGGAATGGAGTGTCCCTATAGACTACTGGGACAGGGGGAGACAGTAGGGGGAATGGAGTGTCCCTATAGACTACTGGGACAGGGGAGAGACAGTAGGGGGAATGGAGTGTCCCTATAGACTACTGGGACAGGGGAGAGACAGTAGGGGGAATGGAGTGTCCCTATAGACTACTGGGACAGGGGAGAGACAGTAGGGGGAATGGAGTGTCCCTATAGACTACTGGGACAGGGGAGAGACAGTAGGGGGAATGGAGTGTCCCTATAGACTACTGGGACAGGGGAGAGACAGTAGGGGGAATGGAGTGTCCCTATAGACTACTGGGACAGGGGAGAGACAGTAGGGGGAATGGAGTGTCCCTATAGACTACTGGGACAGGGGAGAGACAGTAGGGGGAATGGAGTGTCCCTATAGACTACTGGGACAGGGGAGAGACAGTAGGGGGAATGGAGTGTCCCTATAGACTACTGGGACAGGGGAGAGACAGTAGGGGGAATGGAGTGTCCCTATAGACTACTGGGACAGGGGGGACAGTAGGGGGAATGGAGGGACTGGGACAGGGGAGAGACAGTAGGGGGAATGGAGTGTCCCTATAGACTACTGGGACAGGGGGGACAGTAGGGGGAATGGAGTGTCCCTATAGACTACTGGGAAAGGGGAGAGACAGTAGGGGGAATGGAGTGTCCCTATAGACTACTGGGACAGGGGATAGACAGTAGGGGGAATGGAGTGTCCCTATAGACTACTACTGGGACTACTGGGACAGGGGAGAGACAGTAGGGGGAATGGAGTGTCCCTATAGACTACTGGGACAGGGGAGAGACAGTAGGGGGAATGGAGTGTCCCTATAGACTACTGGGACAGGGGAGAGACAGTAGGGGGAATGGAGTGTCCCTATAGACTACTGGGACAGGGGAGAGACAGTAGGGGGAATGGAGTGTCCCTATAGACTACTGGGACAGGGGAGAGACAGTAGGGGGAATGGAGTGTCCCTATAGACTACTGGGACAGGGGAGAGGAGGGGGATGGAGTGTCCCAGACTACTGGGACAGGGGGAATAGGGGGAATGGAGTGTCCCTATAGACTACTGGGACAGGGGAGACAGTAGGGGGAATGGACAGTGGGACAGGGGAGAGACAGTAGGGGGAATGGAGTGTCCCTATAGACTACTGGGACAGGGGAGAGACAGTAGGGGGAATGGAGTGTCCCTATAGACTACTGGGACAGGGGGACAGTAGGGGGAATGGAGTGTCCCTATAGACTACTGGGACAGGGGAGAGACAGTAGGGGGAATGGAGTGTCCCTATAGACTACTGGGACAGGGGAGAGACAGTAGGGGGAATGGAGTGTCCTACTGGGACAGGGGATAGACAGTAGGGGGAATGGAGTGTCCCTATAGACTACTGGGACAGGGGAGAGACAGTAGGGGGAATGGAGTGTCCCTATAGACTACTGGGACAGGGGAGAGACAGTAGGGGGGAATGGAGTGTCCCTATAGACTACTGGGACAGGGGAGAGACAGTAGGGGGAATGGAGTGTCCCTATAGACTACTGGGACAGGGGATAGACAGTAGGGGGAATGGAGTGTCCCTATAGACTACTGGGACAGGGGGAGGAGGGGGATGGAGTGTCCCTATAGACTACTGGGACAGGGGAGAGACAGTAGGGGGAATGGAGTGTCCCTATAGACTACTGGGACAGGGGGGACAGTAGGGGGAATGGAGTGTCCCTATAGACTACTGGGACAGGGGAGAGACAGTAGGGGGAATGGAGTGTCCCTATAGACTACTGGGACAGGGGAGTAGGGGGAATGGAGTGTCCCTATAGACTACTGGGACAGGGGAGAGACAGTAGGGGGAATGGAGTGTCCCTATAGACTACTGGGACAGGGAGACAGAGGGGGGAATGGAGTGTCCCTATAGACTACTGGGACAGGGGGAGACAGTAGGGGGAATGGAGTGTCCCTATAGACTACTGGGACAGGGGAGAGACAGTAGGGGGAATGGAGTGTCCCTATAGACTACTGGGACAGGGGAGAGACAGTAGGGGGAATGGAGTGTCCCTATAGACTACTGGGACAGGGGAGAGACAGTAGGGGGAATGGAGTGTCCCTATAGACTACTGGGACAGGGGAGAGGAGGGGGAATGGAGTGTCCCTATAGACTACTGGGACAGGGGGGGTAGGGGAATGGAGTGTCCCTATAGACTACTGGGACAGGGGAGAGACAGTAGGGGGAATGGAGTGTCCCTATAGACTACTGGGACAGGGGAGAGACAGTAGGGGGAATGGAGTGTCCCTATACTAGACTACTGGGACAGGGGAGAGACAGTAGGGGGAATGGAGTGTCCCTATAGACTACTGGGACAGGGGGAGACAGTAGGGGGAATGGAGTGTCCCTATAGACTACTAGACAGTAGGGGGAATGGAGTGTCCCTATAGACTACTGGGACAGGGGATAGACAGTAGGGGGAATGGAGTGTCCCTATAGACTACTGGGACAGGGGAGAGACAGTAGGGGGAATGGAGTGTCCCTATAGACTACTGGGACAGGGGAGAGACAGTAGGGGAATGGAGTGTCCCTATAGACTACTGGGACAGGGGAGAGACAGTAGGGGGAATGGAGTGTCCCTATAGACTACTGGGACAGGGGAGAGACAGTAGGGGGAATGGAGTGTCCCTATAGACTACTGGGACAGGGGAGAGACAGTAGGGGGAATGGAGTGTCCCTATAGACTACTGGGACAGGGGAGGACAGTAGGGGAATGGAGTGTCCCTATAGACTAGACAGGGGATAGACACTAGGGGGAATGGAGTGTCCCTATAGACTACTGGGACAGGGGATAGACAGTAGGGGGAATGGAGTGTCCCTATAGACTACTGGGACAGGGGAGAGACAGTAGGGGGAATGGAGTGTCCCTATAGACTACTGGGACAGGGGAGAGACAGTAGGGGGAATGGAGTGTCCCTATAGACTACTGGGACAGGGGAGGGAGGGGGAAGACAGACTACTGGGACAGGGGATAGGTAGGGGGAATGGAGTGTCCCTATAGACTACTGGGACAGGGGAGAGACAGTAGGGGGAATGGAGTGTCCCTATAGACTACTGGGACAGGGGAGAGACAGTAGGGGGAATGGAGTGTCCCTATAGACTACTGGGACAGGGGAGAGACAGTAGGGGAATGGAGTGTCCCTATAGACTACTGGGACAGGGGAGAGACAGTAGGGGGAATGGAGTGTCCCTATAGACTACTGGGACAGGGGAGAGACAGTAGGGGGAATGGAGTGTCCCTATAGACTACTGGGACAGGGGAGAGACAGTAGGGGGAATGGAGTGTCCCTATAGACTACTGGGACAGGGAGACAGTAGGGGGAATGGAGTGTCCCTATAGACTACTGGGACAGGGGAGAGACAGTAGGGGGAATGGAGTGTCCCTATAGACTACTGGGACAGGGGTCCCTATAGACTACTGGGACAGGGGAGAGACAGAGGGGGAATGGAGTGTCCCTATAGACTACTGGGACAGGGGAGAGACAGTAGGGGGAATGGAGTGTCCCTATAGACTACTGGGACAGGGGAGAGACAGTAGGGGAATGGAGTGTCCCTATAGACTACTGGGACAGGGGAGAGACACTAGGGGGAATGGAGTGTCCCTATAGACTACTGGGACAGGGGAGAGACAGGGGGAATGGAGTGTCCCTATAGACTACTGGGACAGGGGAGAGACAGTAGGGGGGAATGGAGTGTCCCTATAGACTACTGGGACAGGGGAGAGACAGTAGGGGGAATGGAGTGTCCCTATAGACTACTGGGACAGGGGAGAGGAGGGGGAATGGAGTGTCCCTATAGACTACTGGGACAGGGGATAGACAGTAGGGGGAATGGAGTGTCCCTATAGACTACTGGGACAGGGGAGAGACAGTAGGGGGAATGGAGTGTCCCTATAGACTACTGGGACAGGGGGACAGTAGGGGGAATGGGGTCCCTATAGACTACTGGGACAGGGGAGAGACAGTAGGGGGAATGGAGTGTCCCTATAGACTACTGGGACAGGGGAGAGACAGGGGAATGGAGTGTCCCTATAGACTACTGGGACAGGGGAGAGACAGTAGGGGGAATGGAGTGTCCCTATAGACTACTGGGACAGGGGAGAGACAGTAGGGGGAATGGAGTGTCCCTATAGACTACTGGGACAGGGGAGAGACAGTAGGGGGAATGGAGTGTCCCTATAGACTACTGGGACAGGGGAGAGACAGTAGGGGGAATGGAGTGTCCCTATAGACTACTGGGACAGGGGAGAGACAGTAGGGGGAATGGAGTGTAGACTACCTATAGACTACTGGGACAGGGGGGACAGTAGGGGGAATGGGGTCCCTATAGACTACTGGGACAGGGGAGAGACAGTAGGGGGAATGGAGTGTCCCTATAGACTACTGGGACAGGGGAGAGACAGTAGGGGGAATGGAGTGTCCCTATAGACTACTGGGACAGGGGAGAGACAGTAGGGGAATGGAGTGTCCCTATAGACTACTGGGACAGGGGAGAGACAGTAGGGGGAATGGAGTGTCCCTATAGACTACTGGGACAGGGGAGAGACAGTAGGGGGAATGGAGTGTACCTAGGGGGAATGGAGTGTCCCTATAGACTACTGGGACAGGGGAGAGACAGTAGGGGGAATGGAGTGTCCCTATAGACTACTGGGACAGGGGAGAGACAGTAGGGGGAATGGAGTGTCCCTATAGACTACTGGGACAGGGGAGAGACAGTAGGGGGAATGGAGTGTCCCTATAGACTACTGGGACAGGGGAGAGACAGTAGGGGGAATGGAGTGTCCCTATAGACTACTGGGACAGGGGAGAGACAGTAGGGGGAATGGAGTGTCCCTATAGACTACTGGGACAGGGGAGGACAGTAGGGGGAATGGAGTGTCCCTATAGACTACTGGGACAGGGGAGAGACAGTAGGGGGAATGGAGTGTCCCTATAGACTACTGGGACAGGGGAGAGACAGTAGGGGGAATGGAGTGTCCCTATAGACTACTGGGACAGGGGATAGACAGTAGGGGGAATGGAGTGTCCCTATAGACTACTGGGACAGGGGAGAGACAGTAGGGGGAATGGAGTGTCCCTATAGACTACTGGGACAGGGGAGAGACAGTAGGGGGAATGGAGTGTCCCTATAGACTACTGGGACAGGGGAGAGACAGTAGGGGGGAATGGAGTGTCCCTATAGACTACTGGGACAGGGGAGAGACAGTAGGGGGAATGGAGTGTCCCTATAGACTACTGGGACAGGGAGAGACAGTAGGGGAATGGAGTGTCCCTATAGACTACTGGGACAGGGGGAGACAGTAGGGGGAATGGAGTGTCCCAGACTACTGGGACAGGGGAGAGACAGTAGGGGGAATGGAGTGTCCCTATAGACTACTGGGACAGGGGATAGACAGTAGGGGGAATGGAGTGTCCCTATAGACTACTGGGACAGGGGAGAGACAGTAGGGGGGAATGGAGTGTCCCTATAGACTACTGGGACAGGGGATAGACAGTAGGGGGAATGGAGTGTCCCTATAGACTACTGTGGACTACTGGGGGAGAGACAGTAGGGGGAATGGAGTGTCCCTATAGACTACTGGGACAGGGGAGAGACAGTAGGGGAATGGACTATAGACTACTGGGACAGGGGGGGAGGGGGAATGGAGTGTCCCTATAGACTACTGGGACAGGGGTAGACAGGGGGAATGGAGTGTCCCTATAGACTACTGGGACAGGGGAGAGACAGTAGGGGGAATGGAGTGTCCCTATAGACTACTGGGACAGGGGGGACAGTAGGGGGAATGGAGTGTCCCTATAGACTACTGGGACAGGGGAGAGACAGTAGGGGGAATGGAGTGTCCCTATAGACTACTGGGACAGGGGAGAGACAGTAGGGGGGAGTGTCCCTATAGACTACTGGGACAGGGGAGAGACAGTAGGGGGAATGGAGTGTCCCTATAGACTACTGGGACAGGGGAGAGACAGTAGGGGGAATGGAGTGTCCCTATAGACTACTGGGAACAGTAGGGGGAATGGAGTGTCCCTATAGACTACTGGGACAGGGGAGAGACAGTAGGGGGAATGTCCCTATAGACTACTGGGAGAGACAGTAGGGGGAATGGAGTGTCCCTATAGACTACTGGGACAGGGGAGAGACAGTAGGGGGAATGGAGTGTCCCTATAGACTACTGGGACAGGGGAGAGACAGTAGGGGGAATGGAGTGTCCCTATAGACTACTGGGACAGGGGAGAGACAGTAGGGGGGAATGGAGTGTCCCTATAGACTACTGGGACAGGGGATAGACAGTAGGGGGAATGGAGTGTCCCTATAGACTACTGGGACAGGGGAGAGACAGTAGGGGGAATGGGTGTCCCTATAGACTACTGGGACAGGGGAGGACAGTAGGGGGGAATGGAGTGTCCCTATAGACTACTGGGACAGGGGAGAGACAGTAGGGGGGAAGACAGTAGGGGGAATGGAGTGTCCCTATAGACTACTGGGAATGGGGTCCCTATAGAGAGACAGTAGGGGGAATGGAGTGTCCCTATAGACTACTGGGACAGGGGAGAGACACTAGGGGGAATGGACTATAGACTACTGGGGAGAGACAGTAGGGGGAATGGAGTGTCCCTATAGACTACTGGGACAGGGGGGACAGGGGATGGAGACAGACTACTGGGACAGGGGGAGAATGGAGTGTCCCTATAGACTACTGGGACAGGGGAGAGACAGTAGGGGGAATGGAGTGTCCCTATAGACTACTGGGACAGGGGAGAGACAGTAGGGGGAATGGAGTGTCCCTATAGACTACTGGGACAGGGGGAGGAGGGGGAATGGACAGTGTCCCTATAGACTACTGGGACAGGGGATAGACAGTAGGGGGGAATGGAGTGTCCCTATAGACTACTGGGACAGGGGGGAGGGGGAATGGAGTGTCCCTATAGACTACTGGGACAGGGGGACAGTAGGGGGAATGGAGTGTCCCTATAGACTATGGAGTGTCCCTATAGACTACTGGGACAGGGGAGGGGATAGACTACTGGGACAGGGGATAGACAGTAGGGGGAATGGAGTGTCCCTATAGACTACTGGGACAGGGGAGAGACAGTAGGGGGAATGGAGTGTCCCTATAGACTACTGGGACAGGGGAGAGACAGTAGGGGGAATGGAGTGTCCCTATAGACTACTGGGACAGGGGAGAGACAGGGGTAGTGTCCCTATAGGGGAATGGAGTGGGTCCCTATAGACTACTGGGACAGGGGAGAGACAGTAGGGGGAATGGAGTGTCCCTATAGACTATAGACTACTGGGACACTGGGGGAGAGACAGTAGGGGGAATGGAGTGTCCCTATAGACTACTGGGACAGGGGAGAGACAGTAGGGGGAATGGAGTGTCCCTATAGACTACTGGGACAGACTACTGGGACAGGGGGGACAGTAGGGGGAATGGAGTGTCCCTATAGACTACTGGGACAGGGGATAGACAGTAGGGGGAATGGAGTGTCCCTATAGACTACTGGGACAGGGGAGAGACAGTAGGGGGAATGGAGTGTCCCTATAGACTACTGGGACAGGGGAGAGACAGTAGGGGGAATGGAGTGTCCCTATAGACTACTGGGACAGGGGAGAGACAGTAGGGGGAATGGAGTGTCCCTATAGACTACTGGGACAGGGGAGGGGAAGACAGACTACTAGGGGAATGGAGTGTCCCTATAGACTACTGGGACAGGGGAGGACAGTAGGGGGGGGATGGTCCTCATAGACTACTGGGGGGAGAGACAGTAGGGGGAATGGAGTGTCCCTATAGACTACTGGGACAGGGGAGAGACAGTAGGGGGAATGGAGTGTCCCTATAGACTACTGGGACAGGGGGGGAGAGACAGTAGGGGGGGAATGGAGTGTCCCTATAGACTACTGGGACAGTGGGAGAGACAGTAGGGGGAATGGAGTGTCCCTATAGACTACTGGGACAGGGGAGAGACAGTAGGGGGAATGGAGTGTCCCTATAGACTACTGGGACAGGGGAGAGACAGTAGGGGGGGAATGGAGTGTCCCTATAGACTACTGGGACAGGGGAGAGACAGTAGGGGAATGGAGTGTCCCTATAGACTACTGGGACAGGGGAGAGACAGTAGGGGGAATGGAGTGTCCCTATAGACTACTGGGACAGGGGAGAGACAGTAGGGGGAATGGAGTGTCCCTATAGACTACTGGGACAGGGGAGAGACAGTAGGGGGAATGGAGTGTCCCTATAGACTACTGGGACAGGGGACTAGAGACAGTAGGGGGAATGGAGTGTCCCTATAGACTACTGGGACAGGGGGGAGATGGACAGTGGGACAGGGGAGAGACAGTAGGGGGAATGGAGTGTCCCTATAGACCTATAGGGGGAAGACTACTGGGACAGGGGAGAGACAGTAGGGGGAATGGAGTGTCCCTATAGACTACTGGGACAGGGGAGAGACAGTAGGGGGAATGGAGTGTCCCTATAGACTACTGGGACAGGGAGGACAGTAGGGGGAATGGAGTGTCCCTATAGACTACAGTAGGGGGAATGGAGTGTCCCTATAGACTACTGGGACAGGGGAGAGACAGTAGGGGGAATGGAGTAGTACTGGGACCAGTAGGGGGAATGGAGTGTCCCTATAGACTACTGGGACAGGGGAGAGACAGTAGGGGGAATGGAGTGTCCCTATAGACTACTGGGACATGGGGGAGAGACAGTGTCCCTATAGACTACTGGGACAGGGGGGAATGGAGTGTCCCTATAGACTACTGGGACAGGGGAGAGACAGTAGGGGGAATGGAGTGTCCCTATAGACTACTGGGACAGGGGAGAGACAGTAGGGGGAATGGAGTGTCCCTATAGACTACTGGGACAGGGGAGAGACAGTAGGGGGAATGGAGTGTCCCTATAGACTACTGGGACAGGGGAGAGACAGTAGGGGGAATGGAGTGTCCCTATAGACTACTGGGACAGGGGGAAGACAGTAGGGGGGGGAATGGAGTGTAGACTACCCTAGGGGGAATGGATAGACTACTGGGACAGGGGAGAGACAGTAGGGGGAATGGAGTGTCCCTATAGACTACTGGGACAGGGGAGAGACAGTAGGGGGAATGGAGTGTCCCTATAGACTACTGGGACAGGGGAGAGACTAGGGGGAATGGTCCCTATAGACTAGGGGAGAGACAGTAGGGGGAATGGAGTGTCCCTATAGACTACTGGGACAGGGGAGAGACAGTAGGGGGAATGGAGTGTCCCTATAGACTACTGGGACAGGGGAGGGAGGGGGAGACAGTAGGGGGGAATGAATGGAGTGTCCCTATAGACTACTGGGACAGGGGAGAGACAGTAGGGGGAATGGAGTGTCCCTATAGACTACTGGGACAGGGGAGAGACAGTAGGGGGAATGGAGTGTCCCTATAGACTACTGGGACAGGGGGATGGAGACACTGGGACAGGGGGGGAATGGAGTGTCCCTATAGACTACTGGGACAGGGGAGAGACAGTAGGGGGAATGGAGTGTCCCTATAGACTACTGGGACAGGGGGGGAGACAGTACTGGGGGGGAATGGAGTGTCCCTATAGACTACTGGGACAGGGGAGAGACAGTAGGGGGAATGGAGTGTCCCTATAGACTACTGGGACAGGGGAGAGACAGTAGGGGGAATGGAGTGTCCCTATAGACTACTGGGACAGGGGGGGAGGGGGGAATGGAGTGTCCCTATAGACTACTGGGACAGGGGGAGACAGTAGGGGGAATGGAGTGTCCCTATAGACTACTGGGACAGGGGAGAGACAGTAGGGGGAATGGAGTGTCCCTATAGACTACTGGGACAGGGGAGAGACAGTAGGGGGAATGGAGTGTCCCTATAGACTACTGTCCCTATAGACTACTGGGACAGGGGAGAGACAGTAGGGGGAATGGAGTGTCCCTATAGACTACTGGGACAGGGGAGAGACAGTAGGGGGAATGGAGTGTCCCTATAGACTACTGGGACAGGGGAGAGGTAGGGGGAATGGAGTGTCCCTATAGACTACTGGGACAGGGGAGAGACAGTAGGGGGAATGGAGTGTCCCTATAGACTACTGGGACAGGGGAGAGACAGTAGGGGGAATGGAGTGTCCCTATAGACTGGGACAGGGGAGAGACTAGGGGGGGACTATAGACTACTGGGAGAGACAGTAGGGGGAATGGAGTGTCCCTATAGACTACTGGGACAGTAGGGGGAATGGGGGACTAGACAGGGGAGAGACAGTAGGGGGAATGGAGTGTCCCTATAGACTACTGGGACAGTGTCCCTATAGACTACTGGGACAGGGAGAGACAGTAGGGGGGGGAATGGAGTGTCCCTATAGACTACTGGGACAGGGGAGAGACAGTAGGGGGAATGGAGTGTCCCTATAGACTACTGGGACAGGGGAGAGACAGTAGGGGGAATGGAGTGTCCCTATAGACTACTGGGACAGGGGAGAGACAGTAGGGGGAATGGAGTGTCCCTATAGACTACTGGGACAGTAGGGGAATGGGGGAGAGACAGTAGGGGGAATGGAGTGTCCCTATAGACTACTGGGACAGGGGAGAGACAGTAGGGGGAATGGAGTGTCCCTATAGACTACTGGGACAGGGGAGAGACAGTAGGGGGAATGGAGTGTCCCTATAGACTACTGGGACAGGGGGAGACAGTAGGGGGAATGGAGTGTCCCTATAGACTACTGGGACAGGGGATAGACAGTAGGGGGAATGGAGTGTCCCTATAGACTACTGGGACAGGGGAGAGACAGTAGGGGGAATGGAGTGTCCCTATAGACTACTGGGACAGGGGAGAGACAGTAGGGGGAATGGAGTGTCCCTATAGACTACTGGGACAGGGGATAGACAGTAGGGGGAATGGAGTGTCCCTATAGACTACTGGGACAGGGGAGAGACAGTAGGGGGAATGGAGTGTCCCTATAGACTACTGGGACAGGGGATAGACAGTAGGGGGAATGGGACTACTGGGACAGGGGAGAGACAGTAGGGGGAATGGAGTGTCCCTATAGACTACTGGGACAGGGGAGAGACAGTAGGGGGAATGGAGTGTCCCTATAGACTACTGGGACAGGGGAGAGACAGTAGGGGGAATGGAGTGTAGACCTATAGACTACTGGGACAGGGGGGGAGGGGGAAGACAGACTACTAGGGGGAATGGAGTGTCCCTATAGACTACTGGGACAGGGGGAGACAGTAGGGGGAATGGAGTGTCCCTATAGACTACTGGGACAGGGGAGAGACAGTAGGGGGGAATGGAGTGTCCCTATAGACTACTGGGACAGGGGAGAGACAGTAGGGGGAATGGAGTGTCCCTATAGACTACTGGGACAGGGGAGGGTAGGGGGAATGGAGTGTCCCTATAGACTACTGGGACAGGGGAGAGGTAGGGGGAATGGAGTGTCCCTATAGACTACTGGGACAGGGGAGAGACAGTAGGGGGAATGGAGTGTCCCTATAGACTACTGGGACAGGGGAGAGACAGTAGGGGGAATGGAGTGTCCCTATAGACTACTGGGACAGGGGGGACAGGGGGGGAGTCCCTATAGACTACTGGGACAGGGGAGAGACAGTAGGGGGAATGGGGGAATGAGAGGGGGAATGGAGTGTCCCTATAGACTACTGGGACAGGGGAGAGACAGTAGGGGGAATGGAGTGTCCCTATAGACTACTGGGACAGGGGAGAGACAGTAGGGGGAATGGAGTGTCCCTATAGACTACTGGGACAGGGGAGAGACAGTAGGGGGAATGGAGTGTCCCTATAGACTACTGGGACAGGGGAGAGACAGTAGGGGGAATGGAGTGTCCCTATAGACTACTGGGACAGGGGAGGGATAGACAGTAGGGGGGAATGGAGTGTCCCTATAGACTACTGGGACAGGGGAGAGACAGTAGGGGGGGAATAGGAGTGTCCCTATAGACTACTGGGACAGGGGAGAGACAGTAGGGGGAATGGAGTGTCCCTATAGACTACTGGGACAGGGGAGAGACAGTAGGGGGAATGGAGTGTCCCTATAGACTACTGGGACAGGGGAGAGACAGTAGGGGGAATGGAGTGTCCCTATAGACTACTGGGACAGGGGAGGGGGAATGGAGTGTCCCTATAGACTACTGGGACAGGGGGAGACAGTAGGGGGAATGGAGTGTCCCTATAGACTACTGGGACAGGGGAGAGACAGTAGGGGGAATGGAGTGTCCCTATAGACTACTGGGACAGGGGAGAGACAGTAGGGGGAATGGAGTGTCCCTATAGACTACTGGGACAGGGGGGACAGGGGGATGGAGTGATAGACTACTGGGACAGGGGAGAGACAGTAGGGGGAATGGAGTGTCCCTATAGACTACTGGGACAGGGGAGAGACAGTAGGGGGAATGGAGTGTCCCTATAGACTACTGGGACAGGGGAGAGACAGTAGGGGGAATGGAGTGTCCCTATAGACTACTGGGACAGGGGAGAGACAGTAGGGGGAATGGAGTGTCCCTATAGACTACTGGGACAGGGGAGAGACAGTAGGGGGAATGGAGTGTCCCTATAGACTACTGGGACAGGGGAGAGACAGTAGGGGGAATGGAGTGTCCCTATAGACTACTGGGACAGGGGAGAGACAGTAGGGGGAATGGAGTGTCCCTATAGACTACTGGGACAGGGGAGAGACAGTAGGGGGAATGGAGTGTCCCTATAGACTACTGGGACAGGGGAGAGACAGTAGGGGGAATGGAGTGTCCCTATAGACTACTGGGACAGGGGAGAGACAGTAGGGGGAATGGAGTGTCCCTATAGACTACTGGGACAGGGGAGAGACAGTAGGGGGAATGGAGTGTCCCTATAGACTACTGGGACAGGGGAGAGACAGTAGGGGAATGGAGTGTCCCTATAGACTACTGGGACAGGGGGAGACAGTAGGGGGAATGGAGTGTCCCATAGACTAGACTACTGGGACAGACTACTGGGAGGGGAGACAGTAGGGGGAATGGAGTGTCCCTATAGACTACTGGGACAGGGGGGACAGTAGGGGGAATGGAGTGTCCCTATAGACTACTGGGACAGGGGAGAGACAGTAGGGGGAATGGAGTGTCCCTATAGACTACTGGGACAGGGGAGAGACAGTAGGGGGAATGGAGTGTCCCTATAGACTACTGGGACAGGGGGATAGGGGGAATGGACAGTAGGGGGGACATAGGGGGAATGGAGTGTCCCTATAGACTACTGGGACAGGGGAGAGACAGTAGGGGGGACTACTGGGACAGGGGAGAGACAGTAGGGGGGAATGGAGTGTCCCTATAGACTACTGGGACAGGGGATAGACAGTAGGGGGAATGGAGTGTCCCTATAGACTACTGGGACAGGGGGAGACAGTAGGGGGAATGGAGTGTCCCTATAGACTACTGGGACAGGGGAGAGACAGTAGGGGGAATGGAGTGTCCCTATAGACTACTGGGACAGGGGAGAGACAGTAGGGGGAATGGAGTGTCCCTATAGACTACTGGGACAGGGGAGAGACAGTAGGGGGAATGGAGTGTCCCTATAGACTACTGGGACAGGGGAGAGACAGTAGGGGGAATGGAGTGTCCCTATAGACTACTGGGACAGGGGAGAGACAGTAGGGGGAATGGAGTGTCCCTATAGACTACTGGGACAGGGGAGAGACAGTAGGGGGAATGGAGTGTCCCTATAGACTACTGGGACAGGGGAGAGACAGTAGGGGGAATGGAGTGTCCCTATAGACTACTGGGACAGGGGGAGACAGTAGGGGGGAATGGAGTGTCCCTATAGACTACTGGGACAGGGGAGAGACAGTAGGGGGAATGGAGTGTCCCTATAGACTACTGGGACAGGGGAGAGACAGTAGGGGGAATGGAGTGTCCCTATAGACTACTGGGACAGGGGAGAGACAGTAGGGGGAATGGAGTGTCCCTATAGACTACTGGGACAGGGGAGAGACAGTAGGGGGAATGGTCCCTATAGACTACTGGGGGGAGAGACAGTAGGGGGAATGGAGTGTCCCTATAGACTACTGGGACAGGGGAGAGACAGTAGGGGGAATGGAGTGTCCCTATAGACTACTGGGACAGGGGAGAGACAGTAGGGGGAATGGAGTGTCCCTATAGACTACTGGGACTATAGACTACTGGGAGGGGAGACAGTAGGGGGAATGGAGTGTCCCTATAGACTACTGGGACAGGGGAGAGACAGTAGGGGGAATGGAGTGTCCCTATAGACTACTGGGACAGGGGATAGACAGTAGGGGGAATGGAGTGTCCCTATAGACTACTGGGACAGGGGAGAGACAGTAGGGGGAATGGAGTGTCCCTATAGACTACTGGGACAGGGGAGAGACAGTAGGGGGAATGGAGTGTCCCTATAGACTACTGGGACAGGGGAGAGACAGTAGGGGAATGGAGTGTCCCTATAGACTACTGGGACAGGGGATAGACAGTAGGGGGAATGGAGTGTCCCTATAGACTACTGGGACAGGGGAGAGACAGTAGGGGGAATGGAGTGTCCCTATAGACTACTGGGACAGGGGAGAGACAGTAGGGGGAATGGAGTGTCCCTATAGACTACTGGGACAGGGGATAGACAGTAGGGGGAATGGAGTGTCCCTATAGACTACTGGGACAGGGGAGAGACAGTAGGGGGAATGGAGTGTCCCTATAGACTACTGGGACAGGGGAGAGACAGTAGGGGGAATGGAGTGTCCCTATAGACTACTGGGACAGGGGAGAGACAGTAGGGGGAATGGAGTGTCCCTATAGACTACTGGGACAGGGGAGAGACACTAGGGGGAATGGAGTGTCCCTATAGACTACTGGGACAGGGGATAGACAGTAGGGGGAATGGAGTGTCCCTATAGACTACTGGGACAGGGGAGAGACAGTAGGGGGAATGGAGTGTCCCTATAGACTACTGGGACAGGGGGGGAGAGACAGACTACTAGGGGGAATGGAGTGTCCCTATAGACTACTGGGACAGGGGAGAGACAGTAGGGGGAATGGAGTGTCCCTATAGACTACTGGGACAGGGGAGAGACAGTAGGGGGAATGGAGTGTCCCTATAGACTACTGGGACAGGGGAGAGACAGTAGGGGGAATGGAGTGTCCCTATAGACTACTGGGACAGGGGAGAGACAGCAGTGGTGATGTCAGGATTTGTGTCAGGATGGGTGTCAGCCCAGTCAAGTTCTACTTACCAATTGACAACCTATTCCCTATATTGTGCACTAATATCGACCTGAGCCCTGTGTGCCCTGGTCAGAAATAGGGTAACAGAAGGTAAGAAGGGTGCCATTGGGGATGTAGTGAGCATGTATCTAATAGTGTAGTCACAGTGCCCTGGGGTCTTTTCCACACACTGGGATGTAGTGAACATGTATCTAATAGTGTAGTCACAGTGCCCTGGGGTCTGTTCCACACACTGGGATGTAGTGAGGATGTATCTAATAGTGTACAGTCACAGTGCCCTGGGGTCTGTTCCACACACTGGGATGTAGTGAGGATGTATCTAATAGTGTAGTCACAGTGCCCTGGGGTCTGTTCCACACACTGGGATGTAGTGAGGATGTATCTAATAGTGTACAGTCACAGTGCCCTGGGGTCTGTTCCACACACTGGGATGTAGTGAGGATGTATCTAATAGTGTAGTCACAGTGCCCTGGGGTCTGTTCCACACACTGGGATGTAGTGAGGATGTATCTAATAGTGTACAGTCACAGTGCCCTGGGGTCTGTTCCACACACTGGGATGTAGTGAGGATGTATCTAATAGTGTAGTCACAGTGCCCTGGGGTCTGTTCCACACACTGGGATGTAGTGAGGATGTATCTAATAGTGTACAGTCACAGTGCCCTGGGGTCTGTTCCACACACTGGGATGTAGTGAGGATGTATCTAATAGTGTAGTCACAGTGCCCTGGGGTCTGTTCCACACACTGGGATGTAGTGAGGATGTATCTAATAGTGTAGTCACAGTGCCCTGGGGTCTGTTCCACACACTGGGATGTAGTGAGGATGTATCTAATAGTGTAGTCACAGTGCCCTGGGGTCTGTTCCACACACTGGGATGTAGTGAGGATGTATCTAATAGTGTAGTCACAGTGCCCTGGGGTCTGTTCCACACACTGGGATGTAGTGAGGATGTATCTAATAGTGTAGTCACAGTGCCCTGGGGTCTGTTCCACACACTAGGATGTAGTGAGGATGTATCTAATAGTGTAGTCACAGTGCCCTGGGGTCTGTTCCACACACTGGGATGTAGTGAGGATGTATCTAATAGTGTAGTCACAGTGCCCTGGGGTCTGTTCCACACACTGGGATGTAGTGAGGATGTATCTAATAGTGTAGCCACAGTGCCCTGGGGTTTGTTCCACACACTGGGATGTAGTGAGGATGTATCTAATAGTGTAGTCACAGTGCCCTGGGGTCTGTTCCACACACTAGGATGTAGTGAGGATGTATCTAATAGTGTAGTCACAGTGCCCTGGGGTCTGTTCCACACACTGGGATGTAGTGAGGATGTATCTAATAGTGTAGTCACAGTGCCCTGGGGTCTGTTCCATACACTGGGATGTAGTGAGCATGTATCTAATAGTGTAGTCACAGTGCCCTGGGGTCTGTTCCACACACTGGGATGTAGTGAGGATGTATCTAATAGTGTAGTCACAGTGCCCTGGGGTCTGTTCCACACACTGGGATGTAGTGAGGATGTATCTAATAGTGTAGTCACAGTGCCCTGGGGTTTGTTCCACACACTGGGATGTAGTGAGGATGTATCTAATAGTGTAGTCACAGTGCCCTGGGGTCTGTTCCACACACTGGGATGTAGTGAGGATGTATCTAATAGTGTAGTCACAGTGCCCTGGGGTCTGTTCCACACACTGGGATGTAGTGAGGATGTATCTAATAGTGTACAGTCACAGTGCCCTGGGGTCTGTTCCACACACTAGGATGTAGTGAGGATGTATCTAATAGTGTAGTCACAGTGCCCTGGGGTCTGTTCCACACACTGGGATGTAGTGAGGATGTATCTAATAGTGTAGTCACAGTGCCCTGGGGTCTGTTCCACACACTGGGATGATGGTATTTCTCTATTATATCGCCTCTCTGTGAAATACTGAACGATTTTTTAGGGAGTGAAAATGATAAAAACCATGCTGTTCCCCATGTTATCTCCCCATGTTATTTCCCCATGTTATCTCGCCATGTTATTTCCCCATGTTATCTCCCCATGTTATCTCCCCATGTTATCTCCCCATGTTATCTCCCCATGTTATCTCCCCATGTTATTTCCACATGTTATCTCCCCATGTTATTTCCCCATGTTATCTCCCCATGTTATCTCCCCATGTTATCTCCCCATGCTATCTCCCCATGTTATTTCCCCATGTTATCTCCCCATGTTATCTCCCCATGCTATCTCCCCATGTTATTTCCCTATGTTATCTCCCCATGTTATTTCCCCATGTTATCTCCCCATGTTATTTCCCCATGTTATCTCCCCATGTTATTTCCCCATGTTATCTCCCCATGTTATCTGCCTATGCTATTTCCAGCTGTTATTTCCCCATGTTATCTCCCCATGTTATCTCCCCATGTTATTTCCCCATGTTATCTCCCCATGTTATTTCCCCATGTTATGTCCCCATGCTATTTCCCCATGTTATGTCCCCATGCTAATTCAATAGTGTGTTTGTATATTGTTTTCTCTGTATTGGAGAGCGCCCAAGCATCCCATATTTCACGAAGCAATTGAAATCATCTCTGTATTATATGAATCCATGTCAGAGGATTTACTCTAGAAAAAACTTCAACGTACTGTAGTGCAGCCTGTTTCAACAGCTTCTGGCTACACACAGTCAGAGAGACATTCTTTGTCATCACATCTCAAAAATATTACACATTCTTCACATGCAGCTGGAAATCAATCAGAGACAGACAAATGATATTCAACATAAAATGGCAGCAGCTGGTGAGGTGATATGATTGTGATGCCTGTATGTGACATTCCTCTGCATTCCGTGATCTACAGTTTAGATTCCCATGCAACAAAACCCTGACCTTTGAAGAAAAATTAAAATACCTTCTAATATTTATTTTTGTATAATACCTTCTAATCTGCATCATTAAAATACCTTCCAATCTGAATCATTACAATACATTCTAATCTGAATAATTAAAATACCTTCTAATCTGAATCATTATAATACCTTCTAATCTGAATAATTAAAATACCTTCTAATCTGAATCATGAAAATATCTTCTAATCTGAATCATTAAAATACCTTCTAACCTGAATCATTACAATACCTTCTAATCTGAATAATTAAAATACCTTCTAATCTGAATCATTATAATACCTTCTAATCTGATCTATTCTGAATAGTTGCTGTGGATATGGTCTTCCTTTCCTGCTTGGTGGAAAGGGTAGGACCATGCAGGATGATAATGGCAACATTTCAAGGGATTCCTGCCTCTCTATCTAACTACCTGTGGGAATTTGTGCCCTCTAGAATGGAATCAACACAATATCTGAGAGCCATCCAAGTTCGTTATTGTGTGCATTTTAAAATAGTCAGATAAGAGAGAGCATTTAAATATTGTTTTGCTCTCGAGCCGTAGCTGTGGAGGAATGTATTCAACAAACGTTCTGTTAGAATCCGTGCTTGACTTGGACTGAAATAAGTGCTCATGTTGTGTGCCGGTACTCTGGTGAGCTCCTGTCCAAGTTAAACGTTCGGTTATATTGCTAGAATGCAAGAGAGGCTGTGCTATGTTGCGAATGGCAATACTGTAGACTGTTGTGGAGCACAAGGTGAAGCTGAGCAAGTTCTGTTTATGAGTTCTGTTTTGAGTTCTGTTTCGCTGCATAATCATTTAAAGATCAATTCATTTTGGAATGGTCAAGAGAGAAATGTAGCCTGCATCTTTGGAAATTTTAAATATTGTGGCCGTTGAAAATAATCAATGACACATTCCAAAATATGTTTCGTCATCAGGAAACAGACAACATTTTAGTGACCAGATCCTTTATTTTAAACGCAGTAAGATAATTTGTTACATTACGGTATCAGCCAATGCCTCTTTATATAATGGAGCCACCTCATACATTGTATCACTGTGCCCATAGTCCAACCGCTCAGAAAACAAGGTTTTATCCTTTGTGCAACAGTGACACCTTTTGGTTCAATATTTCCCTGCTGGTAGTTGACGAAGGATGTGTGAGATCCAGGTCCACATATGATCAATTATTCTGTATTACTATGTTGTTATTGTTCGGTAATTAAAGATGACAATCATTATTATTTAGATGATCTTAACTGATCTACAACAAGAATAAATGGAGTAAATGTATCTGGTAACAATGAGACATTCAGATTCCATTCACCCAGCTCAACGGAACAGTGGCAGTTTTTGCCTTCTACATGATACTAGAATTCTCCCTATATAACCATCGTGAGGTTGCTACAACCTAGCCTACGAATTAAAGGTAATAATGTAGATTAGAAATGTCGAGAGACAATTGGAGTAAATGAAAGTGACAGACAGTGACACATTCAATACCGCCTTGCCCACTCTTGCGCCTTGCCCACTCTTGTCTGCGTTTAGCTGATTTGGGTGTAATCATAGAGCCATAATCATGATGCTTAATTCTATAAAAATATATTTATATATATTTATTTTTTGGCACATCTAAGAATATGTTTTAAAACAACTAAATATGCTTCTCTGCATCCATGCTAAAATCTGGGTAAAAATCCAATCAAATCAAATCAAATGTATTGGTCACATACACATGGTTAGCAGATGTTAATGCGAGTGTAGCGAAATGCTTGTGCTTCTAGTTCCGACAATGCAGTAATAACCAACGAGTAATCTAACAATTCCAAAACTACTACCTTATACACACAAGTGTAAAGGGATAAAGAATATGTACATAAAGATATATGAATGAGTGATGGTACAGAACAGAATTGGCAAGATGCAGTAGATGGTATCGAGTACAGTATATACATATGAGATGAGTAATGTAGGGTATGTAAACAAAGTGGCATAGTTTGAAGTGGCTAGTGAAACATGTATTACATAAAGATGAAATAGATGATATAGAGTACAGTATATACATATACATATGAGATGAATAATGTAGGGGATGTAAACATCATATTAAGTAGCATTGTTTAAAGTGGCTAGTGATATATTAGTTGTAAGGATATTGAAAGGAATGAGTGTCTTCTTCAGTACATTTACTGAGGTAGTGTAGCGGTAGGGGGTAGAGGTAGGGTAGAGGTAGAGGTAGGGGGTAGAGGTAGGGGAAATTGGTAGGGGAAATAGGTAGGGGGTAGAGGTAGGGGTAGATGCAATAGGTAGGGGGTAGAGGTAGGGGTAGATGCAATAGGGTGGGGGTAGAAGTAGGGGTAGAGGTAGGAGGTAGGGAGTAGGGGGTAGAGGTAGGGAGTAGGGGGTAGAGGTAGGGGAAATATTTAGGGGAAATATGTAGGGGGTAGAGGCAATAGGTAGGGGGTAGAGGTAGGGGATAAAGGTAGGGGGTAGAGTAGAGTAGAGGTAAGGGTAGAGTAGAGGTAGGGGGTAGAGGTAGGTTGTAGAAGTAGGGGGTAGAGTTAAGGGGTAGAGGTAGGGGAAATAGGTAGGTGGTAGAGGTAGGGGTGGAGGTAGGAGGTAGAGGTAGGCGGTAGAGGTAGGTTGTAGAAGTAGGGGGTAGAGGTAAGGGGTAGAGGTAGGGGCAATAGGTAGGTGGTAGAGGTAGGGACAATAGGTAGGGACAATAGGTATGGGTAGAGGTAAGGGTAGAGGTAGGGGCAATAGTTAGGAGCAATATGTAGGGGGTAGAGTTATGGGGTAGAGTTAGAGTAGAGGTAGAGTAGAGTTAGAGGAGAGGTAGAGTAGAGGTAGAGTATTTTGATATTTTATTAAGATGCCCAGTAGCTGTTGCAAAACCAGCAGATACTCTTCATGGGGTCCACACAGAACATGAAACTTAATACAGAACATTAATAGACAAGAACAGCTCAAGGACAGAACTACACACATTTTTAAAAAGGCACACGTAGCCTACATATCAATGCATACACAAAACCTGTCTTTGTGCCGCGAGGTGTTGCTTTATCTGTTTTTTAAAACCAAGTTTGCTGTTTATTTGAGCAATATGAGATGGAAGGAAGTTCCATGCAATAAGGGCTCTATATAATAATGTACGTTTTCTTGAATTTGTTCTGGATCTGGGGACTGTGAAAAGACCCTTGGTGGCATGTCTGGTGGGATAATTGTGTGTGTCAGAGCTGTTTGTAAGTTGACAATGCAAACAATTTGGAATTTTCAACACATTAATGTTTCTCATAAAATTAAGATGTGATGCAGTCAGTCTCTTCAACTCTTTGCCAAGAGAGACTGGCAGCATAGTATTTATTTCAGCCCTCTGATTACAAGTAAGAGCAAAATGTGCTGCTCTGTCCTGGGCCAGTTGCAGCTTAACTAGGTCTTTCCTTGCAGCACTGGACCACACGACTGGACAATAACCAAGATTAGACCAAACTAGAGCCTGGAGAACTTGCTTTTTGGAGTGTGATGTCAAAAAAGCAGAGCATCTCTTTATTACGGATAGACCTCTCTCCATCTTTACAACCACTGAATCTATATGTTTTGACCATGACAGTTCTACCAATCTAAAGTAACGCCAAGTAATTTAGTCTCCCCAACTTGTTCAACAGCCACACCATTCATTGCCAGATTCAGCTGAGGTCTAGAACATAATAAATGATTTGTACCAAATACAATGCTCTTAGTTTTAGAGGTGTTCAGGACCAGTTTATTACTGGCCACCCATTCCAAAAAAGACTGCAACTCTTTGTTAAGGGTTTCAGTGACTTCATTAGCTGTGGTTGCTGATGTGTATATGGTTGAATCATCAGCATACACGGACACACATGCTTTATTTAATGCTACAGGTAAAAATAGAAAAGAGTAGAGGGCCTAGAGAGCTGCTCTGCGGTACACCACACTTTACATGTTTGACATTAGAGAAGCATTAAAGAAAACCCTCTAAGTTATATTAGATCGTTAGCTCTGAATAGACGATATGGCAGAGGTTGAAAAGCCATAGCACATACGTTTTTTCAACAACAGGTTATGGTCAATAATATCAAAGGCTGCACTAAAATCTAACAGTACAGCTCCCACAATCTTCTTATTAGCAATTTCTTTCAACCAATCATCGGTCATTTGTGTCAGTGCAGTACATGTTGAGTGCCCTTCTCTATAAGCAGGCTGAAAGTCACTTTTCCACTCTTGGGTAGAGGAATTACTTTGGCTACCATCCAGGCCTGAGGACAAAGACTTCCCTCTAGGCTCAGATTACAAATATGACAGATAGGAGCTATAGAGTCAGCTACCATCCTCAGTAGCTTTCCATTTAAGTTGTCAATGCCAGCAGGTTTGTAATTATTGATCAATAACAATCAGTTTTCCAACTCTCCCACACTAACTTTACAAAATTCCATCTAGCACTGCTTTTCTTTTCATTATTCATTTTTATATGCATAAATACAATTGCTCAGTGTTCATTGTGGGCATTTCCTGCCCACAAGTTTTCCCTCTTTATATCGTTAATCTTGGATTCATAATAAGGTTTCTTCTTCTTTCGGTTGAGTTGAATCACATCATTTCTACATTTGCAGTAAGTCAGCCAATCAGATGTGCCATAAGTCAGCCAGTCAGATGTGCCGTAAGTCAGCCAATCAGATGTGCAGTAAGTCAGCCAATCAGATGTGCCATAAGTCAGCCAGTCAGATGTGCCGTAAGTCAGCCAATCAGATGTGCCGTAAGTCAGCCAATCAGATGTGCCGTAAGTCAGCCAGTCAGATGTGCAGCCAGACTTATGAGCCACTCCTTTTGCCCCCATCTCTTTCAACCATACAGTTCTTCAATTCCTCATCAATCCACAGAACCTTAACAGTTCTAACGGTCAGTTTCTTAACAGGTCCATGTTTATCAGTAATTGGAAGAAGCAATTTCATAAATTCATCAAGTGCAGCGTCTGGATGCTCCTCATTAATCACATCAGACCAATAAATATTTGTAACATCATCCACATAAGAGTCACAGAGGAATCTTTTGTATGATCAGTTATACACTATTTTAGGCCGTTGGAACTTTGGCTTACATGGATACAGACACTATATTGTGATCACTGCATTCAATGGGTACGGATATAGCTTTAGAACAAATCAAATCAAATAGAATTTTATTGGTCACATACACATGGTTAGCAGATGTTAATGCGAGTGTAGTGAAATGCTTGTGCTTCTAGTTCCGACCGTGCATTAATATCTAACAAGTAATCTAAAAATGTATGCACCTGTACTGACCTCGCCTTCTGGATGATAGCGGGGTGAACAGGCAGAGGCTCGGGTGGTTGTTGTCCTTGATGATATTTTTGGTCTTCCTGTGACATCGGGTGCTGTAGGTGTCATGGAGGGCAGGTAGTTTGCTCCTGTGATGCGTTGTGCAGACCTCACTACCCTCTGGAGAGCCTTACGGTTGATGGCTGTGATACAGCCCGACAGGATGCTCTCGATTGTGCATCTGTAAAAGTTTGTCAGTGTTTTTGGTGACAAGCCAAATTTCTTCAGCCTCCTGAGGTTGATGAGGCGCTGTTGCGCCTTCTTCACCATGCTGTCTGTGTGGGTGGACCATTTCAGTTTGTATGTGATGTGTATGCCGAGAAACTTCAAACTTTCCAGAACAAAGTTCTACAGCATTAGTAATAACGTGATCAATACATGTGGATTATCTTGTAGAGGTAGAGGTAGTGTAGAGTTAGGGTAGAGTTAGGGGAAGAGGTAGGTTAGAGGTATGGTAGTGGTAAGTTAGAGGTAGGGTAGAGGTAAGGGGTAGAGGTAGGTGGTAGAGGTAGGTTAGAGGTATGGTAGTGGTAAGGTAGAGGTAGTGTAGAGGTAGGGTAGAGTTAGGGGAAGAGGTAGGTTAGAGGTATGGTAGTGGTAAGGTAGAGGTAGTGTAGAGGTAGGGTAGAGTTAGGGGAAGAGGTAGGTTAGAGGTATGGTAGTGGTAAGGTAGAGGTAGGGTAGAGGTAGGGTAGAGTAAGGGGAAGAGGTAGGTTAGAGGTATGGTAGTGGTAAGGTAGAGGTAGTGTAGAGGTAGGGTAGAGTTAGGGGAAGAGGTAGGTTAGAGGTATGGTAGTGGTAAGGTAGAGGTAGGGTAGAGGTAGTGTAGAGGTAGGGTAGAGTTAGGGGAAGAGGTAGGTTAGAGGTATGGTAGAGGTAAGGTAGAGGTAGGGTAGAGGTAAGGGGTAGAGGTAGGTGGTAGAGGTAAGGTAGAGGTAGGGTAGAGGTAGGGTAGAGTTAGGGGAAGAGGTAGGTTAGAGGTATGGTAGTGGTAAGGTAGAGGTAGGGTAGAGGTAGGTGGTAGAGGTAAGGGGTAAAGAGCAAGAGAAACTGAAAAGCAGTTGGAGATATAACAGAACAGACATAATGACTGTCAGTGAGAGACTGGGTCATGGTTGGGGGTAGAGGTAAGGGGTAGAGGTAGGGGGTAGAGGTAAGGGGTAGAGGTAGGGGTAGGGGGTAGAGGTATGGTAGTGGTAAACTGTCAGTGAGAGACAACTCCCCCGAACTATCAATTTAGGAGAAATCTAAACAAGAACTACGGCAGATAAAAATTTTATAGTGGTTATTTGCTTTTTTTTAAATTTTTTATAGACTCTGGGATGAATTCTAACAGTAAATTGTGCATTTCAATTTGGCCAGAAATATTGTTGTTTGTGCTGTGTATTTTCTAGTCTCTTTCTGCACAACTGCCAGTAGATGGAGGTATTACTTCATTCTCAAACTACAGGCGTTTATAAAGGTTGTAAATGAAGATATAACATCTTATGGATGTCACGGCTTTCATTGTGGGAAGGAGGAGCGGACCAAAATGCAGCGTGGTTGTGATTCATTTTATTTAATAATGAAACTATACATGATAAACTAACAAAATAACAAATGTGCGAAAACCGAAAACAGCCCTATCTGGTGCAAAACACAGAGACAGGAACAATCACCCACAAAACACTCAAAGAATATGGCTGCCTAAATATGGTTCCCAATCAGAGACAACGATAATCACCTGACTCTGATTGAGAACCGCATCAGGCAGCCATAGACTATGCTATACACCCCCCAAGACAAAACGCACCACAAAAACCCATGTCACACCCTGGCCTGGCCAAATAAATAAAGACAAACCCAATATATATCGACCAGGGCGTGACAATGGATATGTTTTAGTCTGTGGACATTGGATAGTCAGAAACTCAAGACTTTAGTTTGTTCACTGTTACTGTATCACAGCAGTGACATATAGTTTTGTTTTAAATGTATGTAGAAAACATGTTGCCTTGGTGAAATATACATTCCTATATGTCTATTGTTGTTTTCTTCTCCTCCCGCAGGGCCTCTTAATATCACAATTGTGACACTAACCCTCATAATTCTGGTCCAGAGTGGCCCCAAAAATGGGCTCCAGAGTGGCCCCAGAGCTGGGCTCCAGAGTGGCCCCCAATGCTGGGCTCCAGAGTGGCCCCAAAGCTGGGCTCCAGAGTGGCCCCAAAGCTGGGCTCCAGAGTGGCCCCCAATGCTGGGCTCCAGAGTGGCCCCAAAGCTGGGCTCCAGAGTGGCCCCCAAGGCTGGGCTCCAGAGTGGCTCCAAAGCTGGGCTCCAGAGTGGCCCCCAATGCTGGGCTCCAGGGTGGCCCCAAAGCTGGGCTCCAGAGTGGCCCCCAATGCTGGGCTCCAGAGTGGCCCCAAAGCTGGGCTCCAGAGTGGCCCCCAAAGCTGGGCTCCAGAGTGGCCCCCAATGCTGGGCTCCAGAGTGGCCCCAAATCTTGGTTTAAGAGGTTAGACTAGTGTTCCATTTAAAGTGACCAGTGATTCAATGTCTACGCTCATGGGGCAGCAGCCTCGAAGCTGCAGGGTTGAGTAACCGGGTGGTAGCCGGCTAGTGATGGCTATTTTAACAGTCTGATTGCCTTGAGATGGAAATGTTTTTGGGTAGAACGCACCACTCTCTGGAGAGCCCTGCGGTGGTGGCCGGTGCAGGCGCCGTACCAGGCGGTGATACAGCCCAACAGGATACTTTGAATTCTACATCTGTAAAAGTTTTGGGTGCCAAGCCAAATTAATTCAGCACTTTGAGCTTGAAGCCTTCTACGCCACACTGTCTGTGTGGGTGGACTATTTCAGATCATCAGTGATGTGTACGCTATGAAAAGTGAAGAGGCCACGATGATTTCAAAATAAACTATCTTTCAATATATTTTCTGTGCACACCATCAGAAGTAGGCAGGTGTTGTGTTGTTTTAGTTTTGACCATCAGAAGGAAGCAGGTGTTGTATTGTATTATTTTTGACCATCAGTAGGAGGCAGGTGTTGTATTGTATTAGTTTTGACCATCAGAAGGAGGCAGGTGTTGTGTTGTAATAGTTTTGACCATCAGTAGGAGGCAGGTGTTGTGTTGTAATAGTTTTGACCATCAGTCGGAGGCAGGTGTTGTATTAGTTTTGGCCATCAGTAGGAGGCAGGTGTTGTATTGTATTAGTTTTGACCATCAGAAGGAGGCAGGTGTTGTATTAGTTTTGACCATCAGTAGGAGGCAGGTGTTGTGTTGTATTAGTTTTGACCATCAGTAGGAGGCAGGTGTTGTATTGTATTAGTTTTGACTAATCGCAAAGTTTTCAGATTTTAAGAAAATGGAGGACAAAATGCAGGCGAAGTCCACGAGAGCGGATACCAATTCAATGCTAATTAACGAATTATGACACTTGTTAAGAAACTGGTGAGCAATGTGATAAAGTTAAGTTACGTTGGCTGACATGACAATTTGTTAGCTACGCTATCCTTACGAACCGCATAGCATATCATTACAGCAGTATGTACAAGGTATGTTGGCTAGCTAGCTGGCTACCTAACGTTAGTTGGCTACTAATACATCAAACTTGCCAGTATATTAACCATATGCTATTTAACTACCCAACGTTTATTGAATTGATTATTCATGTCATTCTTAGCTTAGCTAAGTGGTATAGTCGTTGTGCTTTCTCAATGGACAGTGTTAATTCAAGTGGGTTTGTAAATTTGTTCTGGCCATCTACCCTGATTTCAGAGCACTACAGTTTGAGTGTGCCAGAGTGCAGAATAACTGATGAATTTACGAAATCTCAACACCCGTTGAATACGTCCGGTGTCTGTAAAAGTCGTCAAAATAGCACAATTAAATTGTTGCCAGCAGCACAGTTACAGTCAACAAGACACTGGATAAAATGAAAACAGCCTAACCAGCTCTGCTAGGGTGACTAAAATGGTCAAAGTGAGGTTCTCTCATTTGTGTCTGGAAGTAGCTAGCCAACGTTAGCTAGTTAGCCAGTTTGCTAGTTAGCCAGTTTGCTAGTTAGCCAGTTAGCTTGTTTGCTTGACTGCCTAGAGCGTCCAGTGGCGGCGCTCTGAACGAAAGAAGAAAGAAACGCTCTGATGGACAATCTGACAACACTCTGAATTTACCAATCTGACAACGCTCTGAATTTACCAATCTGACAACACTCTGAATTTACCAATCTGACAGCGCTGTGGATTTACCAATCTGACAACGCTGTGAATTTACCAAACTGACAACGCTCTGAATTTACCAAACTGACAACGCTCTGAATTTACCAATCTGACAAAGCTCTGAATTTACCAACGGACAATCTGACAACGCTGTGAATTTACAGGCGCACTCTGGCACTCCAGATTGAATTTACGAAAACACCCGAAGTTGTGAAATGTTCAGCTAGTAATTTGTTATGCTAACAAACTAGCAAAAGGTTGAAAAGCAAGAGCATCAACTTCCTGTAGACAGGCGTCACGCAAGTCCCCTCAACTGGAAGGACATTTATTGTCACGACTTCCACCGAGGTTGGCTCTCCTGCCTGTTCGGGCGGTGCTCGGTGGTCGTCGTCACCGTCCAACTAGCCACTACCGATCCCTTTTCGTTTTTCTGTTGGTTTTGTCTGATTGGTTTCACCTGTGTGTAGTTTAGTTTATTAGTGTCTGTATATGGAGTAGGTTGTCCCGCCCTTGTTTTGTGTGGGATTGTTTTGTCTTCATGTCATGTTTGTGGAGTAGTTGAGGTTTTTATTCTCCAGTCCTTTTATGTTCCTGTGTTGGATCATTCACCCGGTGTGTTGGGTTGACCGTAGTTTGTACATCGGAGAATAAACTGTCTATTACTGTACCTGCTCTCTGCGCCTGATTCCACTCACCTCAGTACTTCGTGACATTTATAGCATACTAAAAATAACTAATAGTATACAGTATGTAGTATATACTGATAAAGTATGTAGGATACAGTATGTTAGTATGTTAGTATTCGAAACGCAGCTTAGGTCTAGGAGGTCCACTAATAATCAGAATAAGGGTCTAAATATTCACAAACTAGAGATTTAAACAATGATGGAGGATCCAATCTAGAGATTTAAACGATGATGGAGGATCAGAGATTTAAACGATGATGGAGGATCAGAGATTTAAACGATGATGGAGGATCAGAGATTTAAACGATGATGGAGGATCAGAGATTTAAACGATGATGGAGGATCCAATCTAGAGATTTAAATGATGATGGAGGATCCAAACTAGAGATTTAAACGATGATGGAGGATTCAAACTAGAGATTTAATAAACGATGATGGAGGATTCAAACTAGAGATTTAATAAACGATGATGGAGGATTCAAACTAGAGATTTAATAAACGATGATGGAGGATTTAAACCCCATCATTTGAACAATGATGGGGTGTTTGGATGGGGTGGGGGGTCCGTGCTTGGCTCTGTTCGGGTTAGAACATTTATCACAACCTTGGCAAGAGACAAATAGATGAGACAGGACTCACAGGACGCCAAGGAGCAGTCGGAGCGTGTGAATGAAACTGGCTGCTAAATTGAGCGGGCAATGTGTAGGTATGACTTATGGACGCCTTTAAAACAGACAGCTATTACTTTGGAAGTTTAGACGTCAGTGGAAGGTTTTATTGACGTGGAAACGGACTGACAGAAGGCCACAGACCTGTCTACGGATGATTGCTTGTGTGTGTCTGTCATTTGTGTGAGTCAGCAGTGTCTGTGGTGTGTTTGTGTGTGTTTGTGTGCGTGCTTCTGTAGTGTCTGTCGTGAGTGTGTGTTTCCTACCTGTCTGTCATATCACTAGCTGTCTGTCATGTCACTAGCTGTCTGTCATATCACTAGCTGTCTGTCATATCACTAGCTGTCTGACATATCACTAGCTGTCTGTCATATCACTAGCTGTCTGTCATATCACTAGCTGTCTGTCATATCACTAGCTGTCTGTTATTTCACTAGCTGTCTGTCATATCACTAGCTGTCTGTTATTTCACTAGCTGTCTGTCATATCACTAGCTGTCTGTCATATCACTAGCTGTCTGAAATATCATTAGCTGTCTGTCATATCACTAGCCGTCTGTCATATCACTAGCTGTCTGTCATATCACTAGCTGTCTGTCATATCACTAGCTGTCTGACATATCATTAGCTGTCTGTCATATCACTAGCCGTCTGTCATATCACTAGCTGTCTGTCATATCACTAGCTGTCTGTAATATCACTAGCTGTCTGACATATCATTAGCTGTCTGTCATATCACTAGCCGTCTGTCATATCACTAGCTGTCTGTCATATCACTAGCTGTCTGTCATATCACTAGCCGTCTGTCATATCTCTAGCTGTCTGTCATATCACTAGCTGTCTGTAATATCACTAGATGTGTGACATATCTCTAGCTGTCTGTCATATCACTAGCTGTCTGTATATCACTAGCTGTCTGTCATATCACTAGCTGTCTGTAATATCACTAGCTGTCTCACATATCACTAGCTGTCTGTCATATCACTGGCTGTCTGACATATCACTAGCTGTCTGTCATTTCACTAGCTTTCTGTCATATCACTAGCTGTCTGACATATCACTAGCTGTCTGTCATATCACTAGCTGTCTGACATATCACTAGCTGTCTGACATATCACTAGCTGTCTGTCATTTCACTAGCTTTCTGTCATTTCACTAGCTGTCTGTCATGTCACTAGCTGTCTGTCATATCACTAGCTTTCTGTCATTTCACTAGCTGTCTGTCATATCACTAGCTGTCTGTCATATCACTAGCTGTCTGACATATCACTAGCTGTCTGTCATATCACTAGCTGTCTGACATATCACTAGCTGTCTGACATATCACTAGCTGTCTGTCATATCACTAGCTGTCTGTCATTTCACTAGCTGTCTGTCATTTCACTAGCTTTCTGTCATATCACTAGCTGCCTGACTTATCACTAGCTGTCTGTCATTTCACTAGCTGTCTGTCATATCATGATGTATTGTGTTCTCTCTATCTCCTCCACTGTCTGGCAATGCGGGAGTTCTCACTTCTCTCCTCCACTGTCTGGCAGTGTGGTAGTCCTCACTTCTCTCCCAGAGAACGGACAGTCCCGAGAAGAACGAAAGAGAAACCACCTCCTAACCCCTACAATGTACCTCTTCCCTATCCCACAACCCCCACCCTACCCAGGGGGCACAAGCTGTCACAGACACCTTCCAACGCAACACAGAGGACCCCTGGATTTTAACCCTCATCATTCAGCGGCAGGTAACTGAAAGGCCCCTAGTTCAAATCTCCAAGCCGACAAGGTTCATCACGTCTGTGCCCTTGAACAAGGCACTTAAACCTAATAGCTCCAGGGTTACATGGTGTTTCAGGACAGACATACATTTTGTGAAATATGTGTTGTCGTGACATTAATTAATCTGCTGACTGTTATTTTTCTAATCAACTAACTGTTTAATTGTTACCCGATAAAATTAATCATGCAACAATTAACTCATTAGGATTTGGGGCACAACAAGAGTGGTTCTTTAACCTCTCTGGGCAACCCAACACGCTAGCGTCCCACCTTGCCAAGAATGAATGCAAATGCGCTACGCCAAATGCTAATAGCACTCGTTAAAACTCAAACGTTCATTAAAACTCACATGCAGGGTACTCAATTAAAGCTACACTCGTTGTGAATCTAGCCAACACGTCAGATTTTTAAAATGCTTTTCGGCGAAAGCATGAGAAGCTATTATCTGATAGCATGCAACACCCCGAAATACCAGAAGGGGACGTAAACAAAAGAATTAGCGTAGCCGGCGCTACACAAAACGCAGAAATAAAATATAAAACATTCATTACCTTTGACGAGCTTCTTTGTTGGCACTCCTATATGTCCCATAAACATCACAATTGGGTTTTTTTTTTCGATTAAATCGGTCCTTGTATACCCAAAATGTCCATTTATGGAGACAGTGTGATCCTGGAAAAACACTGTTTCTAAACGCAACGTTATTTTTTTAAATTAAAAAAGTTGCCTATAAACTTTGACAAAACACTTCAAACTACTTCTGTAATCCAACTTTAGGTATTAGTAAACGTTAATAAACGATCAAATTAATCACGGATCGATCTGTATTCAATAGCAACAAGTTTGGAAAACGTAGTCCACTTTCCCCCTTCCATTTTTTCCTGCTGTGTACCCGACGAAAGGCTGTGCCTATTACTCATATGACCAAGGATTTAGCTGCATAGAATTCACAACACTGGCGACATCGTGTGGAAGCTGTAGGAACTGTAAGCCCGTCGCTTTCTATTATAGCTTGCAATAGACAATACAGAGACTGGCGGATTGATTTTTTCTTTGTCGATTTTGTGATCAGGTTTCCTTGAGATTTTGACCACGAAACACGTTCTGTTATAGTCACGGACATCATTTAACCAGTTCTAGAAACTTCAGAGTGTTTTCTATCCACACATACTAATCATATGCATATACTATATTCCTGGCATGAGTAGCAGGACGTTGAAATGTTACGCGATTTTTAACAGAATGTTGAAAAAAGTAGCCCAACTCCCGAATTAAACTCTAAAGGTTTTTACCTATTTCATCCATAAAACACTCAGTTTATTATCACATTTGAATCCTCCATCATCGTTTATTAAATCTCTAGTTTGAATCATATCATCATTCTGAACAACCTCCTTACATCTGCAAAAATCCCAGCCTTACTTATGATACAGTACTACAGAAATTGGTTTAATTATTTATTTACTAACTATCGAAATGGTAACAGAGAATAAACATACACAATTAATACATTAAAACAGATCCCGAGGGGACTGACATAATATGGTGGCTTGTTACAAAAGAGAAGGAGAGGGGAGAGAGACAGAGGCTCTTAATGTTGGTACATTTTAGAAACTACTCTCACAGTAATCATATACTTTTGCAAACGAACCGCCGCCCGTTTGGAGTTAGAAATCATGAATATATTTACGTGAAAATCCTTCATTCGCCGGGTATCTCTGTCGGAACCAAGCCTTCTTGGAAAGGGGTGGGGACTCCTTTTGGACAATCAGAGCATTACAAGAGTAATTTACCCTTAAAGACATTCATGATTTCTTACTCCAATCGGGCGGCGGTTCGGTGACGTGTTGTGTAACATAATCATTTGCTGTGCTTTCGCTGTAAAGCCTTTTTGAAATCGGACATGATGGGTAGATAAAGATGTTTATCTTTCATTTGCTGTATTGGACTTTTTAATGTGTGAAAGTTACATATTTAAAAATATATATTTTTGAACTTCGCGCTCTGCCTTTTCAGCAGAACACCTGTAATAGAAAGGTTAACAGAAACACTTTCAATGTTGTTCATACACAACGTAAAGGATGGACACTTCAAACGTAGTGTGTATACTTTCCAAGGTACAGTATTTACTCTAAAGCATTGTTAATGACATCACAAAATAACAAAGAACATGATATTAGTTTTCTATAGCTCGCCTCTAACCATTCCCCACGTTCTCTGTTAGAAATATTGTTCCAGTAGTCACTTTAGAACGTGTTAAAGTTTCAGTGGGAAAAGTCTCTATCTGATAAAGCACATTCCTTTGTGAATTTGGATAGGGAGATCCCATATCTCCTCTCCTTTGACTTCCAACAGGGCGTGAGGTGTAAACATGGCATTTATTTTGTTTTTCTTTGTGGGTCTGGGGATTGATCTTCACGCTGTACGTGTGTGTGAGAACTGACAGTACTGTAGAGTAGAGCTGCATGTTCTCTGCTAAACTAGGTTACGCACTCTAAAGGCCTAATCACATTAAACATTAAACCCTCTTCAAATAACACAGTGTCCGGAAATGAGGCCCTCATCAGCACTTTGTTGAATGTAGAATGAGCAGCGAGAGGAAAGAAAAACACATTATGCTTGTTAACCAACACCTGAGTTACAACCGAGAGATGCATCCCAAGTGGCATCCTATTCCCTATACAATGCACTACTTTTGTCCAGGGTCCATAGGGCTCTGGTCAAAAGTAGGGCACTACACAGGGAATAGGCTTCCATTTGGGATGCTACCCCAGAACTGGCTCCGCAGGTCAGTGTTCTGAAGCGTCCAGTTAGAAGATCAGATTAGATTGCGTGTGTTGTAGTTCAACGTTAAACTGTGGACCATGTTTGGATGTTTCTCACCGACTCCTCTACCACTTCCACATCCCGTTTCATTTTGGTCATGTCATTCTGACTAACTAATGGTACACCCTTGAGGTGTGAGGAGGAAAATATAGCATTTACCACCTCCTCGACAGACACCCTATGTCTGAAATGAAACACTATTCCCTATTCCCAGACCCATAGGGATCTGGTCTATAGTAGTGCACTATACAGGGAATAGGTTGTCATTTAGGGCAAACCTGCTTTCTCTGTAGTGAACAGCAGCCCCTGATACAATGTGGTTATGAATATTCCACTAGCTCAGATCAACGCCCATGTGAGGTGAGGTGTGGTGGGGTGAGGTGAGGTGGGGTGAGGTGGGGTGGGGTGAGGTGGGGTGAGGTGGGGTGAGGTGGGGTGGGGTGAGGTGAGGTGAGGTGAGGTGGGGTGGGGTGAGGTGGGGTGAGGTGGGGTGAGGTGGGGTGGGGTGGGGTGAGGTGAGGTGAGGTGAGGTGGGGTGAGGTGGGGTGAGGTGAGGTGAGGTGAGGTGAGGTGGGGTGGGGTGGGGTGGGGTGGGGTGAGGTGAGGTGAGGTGAGGTGTGGTGGGGTGAGGTGGGGTGGGGTGGGGTGAGGTGTGGTGGGGTGAGGTGGGGTGGGGTGTGGTGAGGTGAAGTGAGCAACGAGCCAAGCATGGCAGTATGGCAGGGCTTTTCAAAACTCCTGCCTGCCTGCCCCACAACCTGTCTGCCTGGCCCCCTACCTACCTGCCCCACTACCTGCTTTACTGCCTGCCTCACTACCTGCCTGCCCCACTACCTATCTGACTAACTGCCCCAATACCTGCCTGACAGCCTGCCCCACTACCTGCCTGCCCCACTACATGCCAGCCTGCACCACTATCTGCACCACTATCTGCCTATCGTACTACCTGCACAACTATCTGCCCCACTTATTGCCCCACTATACCTGCCTCACTACCTGCCTGCCCCACTACCTGCCTGCCCCACTACCTACCTGTCTGGCCCACTACCTGCCTGCCCCACTACCTACCTGCCCCACTGCCTGCCCCACTACCTGCATGACCCACTACCTGCCTGCCCCACTACCTGCACCACTATCTGCACCACTATCTGCCTATCCTACTACCTGCACCACTATCTACCCCACGTATTGCCCCACTACCTGCCTCAATACCTGGCTGCCCCACTACCTGCCTGCCCCACTACCTGCCTGCCCCACTACCTACCTGCCCCACTGCCTACCCCACAACTTGCCTGCCCCACTACCTGCCTGCCCCACTACCTGCCCCACTACCTCCCTGTCCCACTAACACCTCCCTCCCTGTCCCACTACCTGCCTCCCTCCCTGTCCCACTACCTACCTGCCTACCTACCTGCCTGCCTGCCTGCCTCCCTGCCCCACTACCTGCCTCCCTCCCTGTCCCACTACCTACCTGCCTCCCTGTCCCACTAACTACCTGCCTCCCTACCTGCCTCCTTCCCTGTCCCACTACCTACCTGCCTACCTGCCTGCCTGCCTCACTGCCCCACTACCTGCCGCTCTCACTGTCCCACTACCTACCTGCCTCCCTGTCCCACTACCTACCTGCCTCCCTACTTGCCTCCCTCCTTGCAACCTGCCTCCCTCCCTGTCCCACTACCTGCCTCCCTCCCTGTCACGCTACCTACCCGCCTGCCTGCCTCCCTGCCCCACTGCCTGCCTCCCTCCCTGTCCCACTACCTACCTGCCTCCCTGTCCCACTACCTAACTGCCTCCCTACCTGCCTCCCTCCCTGTCCCACTACCAACCTGCCTCCCTCCCTGTCCCACTACCTACCTGCCTCCCTCCCTGTCCCACTACCTGCCTCCCTCCCTGTCCCACTACCTACCTGCCTCCCTCCCTGTCCCGCTGCCTGCCTCCCTCCCTGTCCCACTACCTACCTGCCTCCCTCCCTGTCCCACTACCTACCTGCCTCCCTCCCTGTCCCACTACCCCTGTCCCACTGCCTGCCTCCCTCCCTGTCCCACTGCCTGCCTGCCTCCCTGTCCCACTACCTGCCTCCCTCCCTGTCCCACTACCTACCTGCCTCCCTCCCTACCTGCCTCCCTGTCCCACTACCTAACTGCCTCCCTCCCTGTCCCACTACCTACCTGCCTCCCTGCCTGCCTGCCTCCCTGTCCCACTACCTACCTGCCTCCCTGCCTGCCTGCCTCCTTGTCCCACTACCTACCTGCCTCCCTCCCTACCTCCCTTCTTGTCCCACTACCTACCTGCCTCCCTCCCTACCTCCCTCCCTGTCCCACTACCTGCCTCCCTCCCTGTCCCACTACCTACCTGCCTCCCTCCCTGTCCCACTGCCTGCCTGCCTCCCTCCCTGTCCCACTACCTACCTGCCTCCCTCCCTGTCCCACTACCCCTGTCCCACTACCTGCCTCCCTCCCTGTCCCACTACCTGCCTCCCTCCCTGTACAACAGCCTGCCTCCCTCCCTGTCCCACTACCTGCCTCCCTCCCTTTCCCACTGCCTGCCTCCCTCCCTGTCCCACTACCTGCCTCCCTCCCTGTCCCACTGCCTGCCTGCCTCCCTGTCCCACTACCTGCCTCCCTCCCTGTCCCACTACCTACCTGCCTCCCTGCCTGCCTGCCTCCCTGTCCCACTACCTGCCTCCCTCCCTGTCCCACTACCTACCTGCCTCCCTCCCTGTCCCACTGCCTGCCTCCCTCCCTGTCCCACTACCTACCTGCCTCCCTCCCTGTCCCACTACGTACCTGCCTCCCTCCCTGTCCCACTACGTACCTGCCTCCCTCCCTGTCCCACTACCCCTGTCCCACTACCTGCCTCCCTCCCTGTCCCACTACCTACCTGCCTCCCTCCCTGTACAACAGCCTGCCTCCCTCCCTGTCCCACTACCTGCCTCCCTCCCTGTCCCACTGCCTGCCTGCCTCCCTCCCTGTCCCACTACCTGCCTCCCTCCCTGTCCCACTGCCTGCCTGCCTCCCTGTCCCACTACCTGCCTGCCTCCCTGTCACAATACCTACCTGCCTCCCTCCCTACCTGCCTGCCTGTCCCACTACCTAACTGCCTGCCTCCCTGTCCCACTACCTACCTGCCTCCCTGCCTGCCTGCCTGCCTCCCTGTCCCACTACCTACCTGCCTCCCTGCCTGCCTGCCTCCTTGTCCCACTACCTACCTGCCTCCCTCCCTACCTCCCTCCTTGTCCCACTACCTACCTGCCTCCCTCCTTACCTCCCTCCCTGTCCCACTACCTACCTGCCTCCCTCCCTACCTCCCTCCCTGTCCCACTACCTACCTGCCTCCCTCCCTACCTCCCTCCCTGTCCCACTACCTAACTGCCTCCATCCCTACTTTCCCACCAGCCTGCATTCCTCCCTCCCTGTCCCACTAACTGCCTCCTTGCCTACCTGCCTCCTTGCCTACCTGCCTCCTTGCCTACCTGCTTCCCTGACTGCCTGCCTGCCTACCTGCCTGCGTCCCTCCCAGGAGAGAGAGTTTTCCAGAAACAATTCATTGACGGAGGGCTTTTCAAGGTGACAACGTTGAAATGACAAAACTTTATATTTTTGACATCACCTCCAATGTCACCATCTGTGTTTACCAACACAATCCCCGGAGCGTTCCATTGTGCAGACAGCTGGACAGTGTCATTACAGAGAGAGAGGGAGCACAGTCTAGAGAGGGTAAAGGTAGCTTATAGTTTCTCATTATTTATTTGTCTATTTTCTTATTTGAATGGGATTGTTGTAAAATGTCAAAATGTGCCTGTATACATGTATACAAGCAATGTATACAAGCAATGAAATACAAGCAAACCTGTATACAAGCAATGAAATATTTAAATCAGAAAATCCCATTTTATGTGCTTATACTTCAGTATACAAACGTGGATAAATATAGCTATTTTGTATTGTAATCAGCAGTGTAGAGAGTTGGTCCATAAAAACATAAGTTCCATACTCTCTTTCTACTGTAATGTGATCTAACGAACTGGGCCCACGAGAACCATGATGAACTACTACTGTAATGTGATCTAACGAACTGGGCCCACTAGAACCATGATGAACTACTACTGTAATTCCACAGTCACTTGTGTCACTCTGATGTTCTTCAATGTGTTTCCATTCGGCATTGTGCTGCGTCCCAAACGGAACCCTAATTTCCTAGTGCCGTACGGGAGGAGGATCTGGGTGTCCTGAGGGGATGAAGGTGTTGTCGTGCCCTCTTCACGACTGTCTTGGCGTGTTTGGACCACGATAGTTTGTTGGTGATGTGGACACCAAGGAACTTGAAACTATCGACCCGCGCCACTACAGCCCCGTCGATGTTAATGGGGGCCTGTCTTGGTGTGTTTTACTGGGCTCTTTAGAAACACCTGGATCCATTTTGTACAATACATAATTCATTTCCATGGCAACATATATTTTGTATCAACCCACACATACGCTGTGAAAGTCTTTGGAGACGAATGTGCACATATGGCTGAACAGAGAGGTTTTACTTAATTGACAGCATTGTATGGTGACATTAATAGTAAGCCTGAGACAGAATGTTTTCTGTTCCTGTGACATCTAATACATCACATACCTTCTGTGGCGGGAACAAAATGATGAAACATTATCACATATTTTCTTCTGGTATGTTCCTTCCACTAAGCGCTACCATAGTGCTGTAAGTATTTCAGAGAGACAGACAAAACTAACAAAACAAGGTTTGAATCTTTAGGGAGAGAGAAAAACCTCAAGCGATTCAGAGTAGGAGTACTGATCTAGGATCAGGTCTCCCTGTCCTTATAGGCTGTCATTGTAAATAATATTTTTTTTCTTAACTGACTTGCCTAAATAAAAATAAAAATTTTAAAAAAGTCTTATTCACTGTGATCTAACAGGCAAAACTGATCATCGATACATTCGATCTGCCGAACTCCACTAGTAAGTAAAAGTTGCCCGAAGTCCTTCCACACAGGAGCAGTGTACCAGAAGATTAATAATAGTCCAATAAGGAAATGTGTGTCACAAATGGCACACTATTCTGTATATAGTGCACTACTTTTGACCAGTGGCCTATGGCACCCTATGCCCTATATAGTGCACGGCTTTCAACCAAAGCCCTATGGCACCCTATTCCCTATATAGTGCACCACGTTTGACCAAAGCCCCAGGCTTCTGGTGCCATTTGGTAGGCAGACGACAACTCCAGTAATGCTGTGTTCTACATGATGTCCCTCCACTCTGGTGACTCTACGTTAGCAGTGACTCTCCGCTACTTAACCTCTTGAAACTCTAGGGGCGCTATATCATTTTTGGATAAAAAGATGTGCCCGTTTTAAGCGCAATATTTTGTCACAAAAAGATGCTCGACTATGCATATAATTGGTAGCTTTGGAAAGAAAACACTCTGACGTTTCCAGAACTGCAAAGATATTTTCTGTGCGTGCCCTAGAACGTGAGCTTCAGGCAAAACCAAGATGAGACGGCATCCAGGAAATGAGCAGGATTTTTGAGGCTCTGTTTTCCATTGTCTCCTTATATGGCTATGAATGCGAGAGGAGTAAGTCTGCCCTTTCTGTCGTTTCCCCAAGGTGTCTGCAGCATTGTGACGTATTTGTAGGCATTGGAAGATTGACCATAAGAGACCACATTTACCAGGTGTCCGCCCGGTGTCCTGCGCCAAAATTGGTGCGCAAAAGTCAGCTGCAAGTATTTTTCCACAGAATTCAGAGAAGAATGCAGGCTTCCACGAACGATATATCAATGAAGAGATATGTGAAAAAACACCTTGAGGATTGATTCCAAACAACGTTTGCCATGTTTCGGTCGATATTATGGAGTTAATTCGGAAAAGGTTTGACATTGTAGGTGACTGAATTTTCGTTTCGTTTCGTTAGCCAAATGTGATGTACAAAACGGAGCGATTTCTCCTACACACAGACGCTTTCAGGAAAAACTGCGCATTTGGTATGTAACTGAGAGTCTCCTCATTGAAAGCATCCAAAGCTCTTCAAAGGTAAATTATTTTATTTATTTGGTTATCTGGTTTTTGTGAAAATGTTGCGTGCTAAATGCTACTCAAAATGCTAAGCTAGCTTAGCATACTCTTACACAAATTAGTGAATTGCTATGGTTCAAAAGCATATTTTGAAAATCTGAGATGACAGTGTTGTTAAGAAAAGGCTAAGCTTGAGAGTAGGCGCATTATTTTCATTTTATTTGCGATTTTCAGAAATCGTTAACGTTGCGTTATGCTAATGAGCCTGAGGCTTTAGTCACGATCCCGGATCCGGGATGGGGAGTTTCAAGAAGTTAACCTCTTGAAACTCTGGGGGCGCTATTTCATTTTTGGATGAAAAACGTTCCCACATTAAACAAGATATTTTGTCACAAAAAGATGCTCGACTATGCATATAATTGATAGCTTTGGAAAGAAAACACTCTGACGTTTCCAGAACTGCAAAGATATTCTCTGTGCGTGCCCTAGAACGTGAGCTACAGGCAAAACCAAGATGAAACGGCATCCAGGAAATCAGCAGGATTTTTGAGGCTCCGTTTTCCATTGTCTCCTTATATGGCTGTGAATGCGAGAGGAATGAGCCTGCCCTTTCTGTCGTTTCCCCAAGGTGTCTGCAGCATTGTGACGTATTTGTAGGCATATCATTGGAAGATTGACCATAAGAGACCACATTTACCAGGTGTCCGCCCGGTGTCCTGCGCCGAAATTGGTTCGCAAACCTCAGCTGCAAGTATTTTTCCATGGAATTCAGAGAAGAAAGCAGGCTTCCACGAACGATATATCAATGAAGAGATATGTGAAAAAACACCTTGAGGATTGATTCCAAACAACGTTTGCCATGTTTCGGTCGATATTATGGAGTTAATTCGGAAAAAGTTTGACGTTGTTGGTGACTGAATTTTCGGTTCGTTTCGGTAGCCAAATGTGATGTACAAAACGGAGCGATTTCTCCTACACAAAGATTCTTTCAAGAAAAACTGAACATTTGCTATGTAGCTGAGAGTCTCCTCATTGAAAACATCCAAAGCTCTTCAAAGGTAAATGATTTTATTTATTTGGTTATCTGGTTTTTGTGAAAATGTTGCGTGCTAAATGCTACTCAAAATGCTAAGCTAGCTTTGCATAATCTTACACAAATTAGTGAATTGCTATGGTTCAAAAGCATATTTTGAAAATCTGAAATGACAGTGTTGTTAAGAAAAGGCTAAGCTTGAGAGCAGGCGCATTATTTTCATTTTATTTGCGATTTTCAGAAATCGTAAACGTTGCGTTATGCTAATGAGCCTGAGGCTTTATTCACGATCCCGGATCCGGGATGGGGAGTATCAAGAGGTTTAACAAAAGGCTAAACTGTGTTTTGCAATATTGCACTTGGGATTTCATGAATATGAATATTTTTTCGTAATATTATTTGACTGTGGCGCTATGCTATTCAGCGTTTGCTGATGACAATTATCCCGCTACCGGGACGGGTAGCGTCAAGAACTAACAGTTAGAGAGTTAGATAGTTAGGCTCTCTGTTATATATGGCAGAAACCCTAGACCCACTCCAATCTGCGTACCGCCCAAGCAGATCCACAGATGATGCAATCTCTATTGCACTACACACTGCCCTTTCCCACCTGGACAAAAGGAACACCTGTGTGAGAATGCTATTAATTGACGACAGCTCAGCATTCACACCATAGTGCCCTCTATGCTCATCACTAAGCTAAGGATCCTGGGACAAAACACCACCCTCTGCAACTGGATCCTGGACTTCTTGACGGGCCGCCCCCAGTTGGTGAGGGTAGGTAGCAACACATCTGCCACGCTGATCTTCAACACTGGAGCCCCCCAGTGGTGTGTGCTCATCCCCCTCCTGTACTGCATGGCCAGGCACGACTCCAACACCACCATTAAGTTTGCTGACGACACAACAGTGGAAGGCCTGATCACCGACAGCGACGAGACAGCCTATAGGGAGGAGGTCAGAGACCTGGCCGGGTTGTGCCAGAATAACAACCTATCCCTCAACGTAACCAAGACTAAGGAGATGATTGTGGACTGCAGGAAAAAGAGGACCGAGCACGCCCCCATTCTCATCAACAGGGCTGTAGTGGAGCAGGTTGAGAGCTTCAAGTTCCTTGGTGTCCACATTAACAACAAACTAGAATGGTCCAAACACACCAAGACAGTTGTGAAGAGGACACGACAAAGCCTATTCCCACTCAGGAAACTAAAAAGATTTTAAATGGGTCCTGAGATACTAATAAGGTTCTACAGCTGCAACATCGATAGCATCCTGACTGGCTTCATCACAGCCTGGTACGGCAATTGCTTGGCCTCCGACCGCAAGGCACTACTTTGGGTAGTGCGTACGGCCCAGTACATTACTGAGGCAAAGCTTCCTGCACTCCAGGACCTCTACACCAGGCGGTGTCAGAGGAAGGCCCTAAAAATTGTCAGAGACTCCAGTCTCCCCAGTCATAGACTGTTCTCTCTACTACCGCATGGCAAGCGATACCGAACTGTCAAGACAAAAAGGCTTCTCAACAGTTTTTAACCCCAAGCCATAAGACTCCTGAACAGGTAATCAAATGGCTACCCGGACTATTTGCATTACGTGACCCCACCAACCCCTCTTTTTACGTTGCTGGTACTCTCTGTTTATCGTATTTGCATAGTCACTTTAACTATACATTCATGTACATACTACCTCAATTGGACCGAACAACTAGTGCCCCCCGCACATTGGCTAACTGGGCTATCTGCATTGTGTCCCACCACCCACCACCCGCCAACCCCTCTTTTACGCTACTGCTACTCTCTCTTCATCATATATGCATAGTCACTTTAACCATATCTACATGTACATACTACCTCAATCAGCCTGACTAACCGGTGTCTGTATGTAGGCTTGCTACTGTATATAGGCTCGCTACTGTTATAGCCTCACAACTGTATATAGCCTCGCTACTGTTTATAGCCTCGCTACTATTATAGCCTCGCTACTGTATATATTCTCGCTACTGTTATAGCATTTACATTACATTTACATTTAAGTCATTTGGCAGACGCTCTTATCCAGAGCGACTTACAAATTGGTGAATTCACCTTATGACATCCAGTGGAACAGCCACTTTACAATAGTGCATCTAAATCATTTAAGGGGGGGGGGGGGGGGTGAGAAGCCTCGCTACTGTATATATTGTGGCAAAGAAGGGGGTCGAGTGGTAAATGGCAGATATGTGAAAGCAGAACTAATAAACGGGCTCTGCCCGATCACTAAAACGGCCACCCCTGTCAGAACTACAGATCACAAAATGGCCGACCACCAAAACTACAAGTCCCAGAAGCAAGGGGAACCCTCAGAAGGTGGAGCAAACCCACAGATAAAGGGTCAAGAAAAACCAGGAAGAGGAGAAGAGAGTGCTGGAAGGATCTATGAACAATAGAGAAAGAGACAATAGAGATTGGCTGGATTTACCGTGTATGAGCTGGACTGTTTTGGACTTACCTGTTGGCGTTTGGACCTGGACCTACCGAGAACCCGATTCGTGTACCGAACCCTGCTATCCTTGACCTCGCCTACGGCCTGGGTGGACCAGGACGGAGAAACAAACACACAGGTACTGTCCTGTTCGAAAGAATCTCATTCTTGGGTGATTTGGTGACAGTTTACCACTTAGTTTGTGACAAACGCTCCTAACCTTGAAGAGGTTTGCCACAATATTCTCGCTACTGTTATAGCCTCGCTACTGTATATAGCCTCGCTACTGTATATAGCCTCGCTACTGTTATAGCCTCGCTACTGTTATAGCCTCGCTACTGTATATAGCCTCGCTACTGTATATAGCCTCGCTACTGTTATAGCCTCGCTACTGTATATAGCCTCGCTACTGTTATAGCCTCGCTACTGTATATAGCCTCGCTACTGTATATAGCCTCGCTACTGTATATAGCCTGGCTACTGTATATAGCCTCGCTACTGTATATAGCCTCGCTACTGTTATAGTCTCGCTACTGTATATAGCCTCGCTACTGTATATAGCCTCGCTACTGTTATAGCCTCTACTGTATATAGCCTAGCTACTGTATATAGCCTCGCTACTGTTATAGCCTCGCTACTGTATATAGCCTCGCTACTGTATATAGCCTCGCTACTGTTATAGCCTCGCTACTGTATATAGCCTCGCTACTGTTATAGCCTCGCTACTCAAATCAAATCAAATCAAATTTATTTATATAGCCCTTCGTACATCAGCTGATATCTCAAAGTGCTGTACAGAAACCCAGCCTAAAACCCCAAACAGCAAGCAATGCAGGTGTAGAAGCACGGTGGCTAGGAAAAACTCCCTAGAAAAGCCAAAACCTAGGAAGAAACCTAGAGAGGAACCAGGCTATGTGGGGTGGCCAGTCCTCTTCTGGCTGTGCCGGGTAGAGATTATAACAGAACATGGCCAAGATGTTCAAATGTTCATAAATGACCAGCATGGTCGAATAATAATAAGGCAGAACAGTTGAAACTGGAGCAGCAGCACGGCCAGGTGGACTGGGGACAGCAAGGAGTCATCATGTCAAGTAGTCCTGGGGCATGGTCCTAGGGCCGCGGTTCAGTTGAAACTGGAGCAGCAGCACGGCCAGGTGGACTGGGGACAGCAAGGAGTCATCATGTCAGGTAGTCCTGGGGCATGGTCCTAGGGCTCAGGTCCTCCGAGAGAGAGAAGGAGAGAATTAGAGAACGCACACTTAGATTCACACAGGACACCGAATTGGACAGGAGAAGTACTCCAGATATAACAAACTGACCCCAGCCCCCCGACACATAAACTACTGCAGCATAAATACTGAAGGCTGAGACAGGAGGGGTCAGGAGACACTGTGGCCCCACCCGAGGACACCCCGGACAGGGCCAAACAGGAAGGATATAACCCCACCCACTATGCCAAAGCACAGCCCCCACACCACTGGAGGGATATCTTCAACCACCAACTTACCATCCTGAGACAAAGCTGAGTATAGCCCGCAAAGATCTCCGCCACGGCACAACCCAAGGGGGGGCACCAACCCAGACAGGATGACCACATCAGTGAATCAACCCACTCAGGTGACGCACCCCCTCAGGGACGGCATGAGAGAGCCCCAGCAAGCCAGTGACTCAGCCCCTGTAATAGGGTTAGAGGCAGAGAATCCCAGTGGAAAGAGGGGAACCGGCCAGGCAGAGACAGCAAGGGTGGTTCGTTGCTCCAGAGCCTTTCCGTTCACCTTCCCACTCCTGGGCCAGACTACACTCAATCATATGACCCACTGAAGAGATGAGTCTTCAGTAAAGACTTAAAGGTTGAGACCTACTGTATATAGCCTAGCTACTGTATATAGCCCCTCTACTGTATATAGCCTCGCTACTGTTATTTTTCACTGTCTTTTTACTGTTGTTTTTATTTCTTTACTTACCTATTGTTCACCTAATACCTTTTTTGCACTATTGGTTAGAGCCTGTAAGTAAGCATTTCACTATAAGGTCTACACACGTGACAAATAAACTTTGATTTGATTTGAAATGTCTCTCTGCTACTTAACTAATAGTTATATATGGCTCTCTGCTACTTTACTAACAGTTATATGTGGCTCTCTGCTACTTAACTAACAGTTATATATGGCTCTCTGCTACTTAACTAATAGTTATATATGGCTCTCTGCTACTTAACTAATAGTTATATATGTCTCTCTGCTACTTAACTAACAGTTATATGTGGCTCTTTGCTACTTTACTAACAGTTATATGTGGCTCTCTGCTACTTAACTAACAGTTATATATGGCTCTCTGCTACTTAACTAGCAGTTATATATGACTCTCTGCTACTTAACTAATAGTTATATATGGCTCTCTGCTACTTTACTAACAGTTATATATGGCTCTCTGCTACTGGCAGTAACTAACAGTTATATATGGCTCTCTTCTACTTAACTAACAGTTATATATGGCTCTCTTCTACTTAACTAACAGTTATATATGGCTCTCTGCTACTTAACTAATAGTTATATATGTCTCTCTGCTACTTAACTAACAGTTATATATGGCTCTCTGCTACTTTACTAACAGTTATATGTGGCTCTCTGCTACTTAACTAAGTTATATATGGCTCTCTGCTACTTAACTAGCAGTTATATGACTCTCTGCTACTTAACTAATAGTTATATATGGCTCTCTGCTACTTAACTAAGTTATATATGGCTCTCTGCTACTTTACTAACAGTTATATATGGCTCTCTGCTAATGGCAGTAACTAACAGTTATATATGGCTCTCTGCTACTTATCTAACAGTTATATATGGCTCTCTTCTACTTAACTAGCAGTTATATATGGCTCTCTGCCACTTAACTAACAGTTATATATGGCTCTCTGCCACTTAACTAACAGTTATATATGGCTCTCTGCTACTTAACTAACTGTTATATATGGCTCTCTGATACTTAACTAACAGTTATATATGGCTCTCTGATACTTAACTAACAGTTATATATGGCTCTCTGATACTTAACTAACAGTTATATATGGCTCTCTGATACTTAACTAACAGTTATATATGGCTCTCTGCTACTTACCTAACTGTTATATATGGCTCTCTGCTACTTAACTAACTGTTATATATGGCTCTCTGCTGCTTTGCTCCCTCTTTGCTTGTTTGTCTTTCCATTGGACCGTAGGAGTCAGTCAAGGAACCAGCAGCTCCTCTACAACAACAGACTGTGATGTCACCCTACTGCATATTGTGTACCTTCTACAGTGGAGCTCAATCAATCTGTCTGATGTTAGGGTTGTTTTAATGGTCTTTTTTAATGGTCTTTTTCAACACAATCATTCACAACAAACTAATAGCAAGAAATTCAGTGTCCAGCGTAGGTTAGTGAAAGCATGGAAGCAACCAATTTAGATATTTTTTTATTGAAAGACCGTACATATCATTTTGCTTACAGTGTGAAAGGTCATGATTTGATTGATGTTAAAGTTAAAAAGAGAAAGGAATGAAATACAAGTATGGTAAAATCACTGGGTGGGAATACTATCAATAGCATCCACACAAAATGAATCACTCTGCTGTAATGACAATGTGACAATCTGACTTCAAACCTGGAAGAAGACGAAAAAGAATAAACTTACAAAGCCACCATTTAAAAAAGGATCATGAAAGACTGAAAATTGTTGCCTATTGACCAAAACTAGTTTTAAGAAAAAGAAAAAAGTATGAAATATGTAGTAGACTTTTATAATATAATATAACATAAAAACAGGAAATATTAACACTATTCAAAAGTCAAGAGTATTAAAAAAATCAGAAAATAGCCATGTGTAGCCAAGATGTATATTTAAGGATCCAACCCTTTTTTTATTTTTTTTATTTAAATTTTGCCTAAAATGACATGCCCAAATCTAACTGCCTGTAGTTCAGGCCCTGAAGCAAGGATATGCATATTATTGATACCATTTGCAAAGAAACTCTTTGAATTTTTGTGGAAATGTGAAATGAATGTCGGAGAATAGAACACATTCGATCTGATTAAAGATCATGTTTTTTTCATCATCTTTGAAAAGCCAAAAACGGGCCACAATGATTATTCCAGTCCAGGCTCAATTTAGATGTTGGCCACTAGATGGCACAGTTTTGCACTGATCCAATGAACCATTGCATTTCTGTTCAAAATATTGTATCAAGTCTGCCCAAATGTGCCTAATTGGTTTATTGATACATGGTTATTGATACATAACTGTACAATTCTCCTAAAATAATAGAATGGTATTCTTTCACTGTAATAGCTACTGTAAATTGGACAGTGCAGTTTAAGCTTTCTGCCCATGTCCTGGAAAATGTTATTTTAACTTACAATGTCATGCTAATCACATTAGCACATATTAGCTCAACCATTCCGCGGGGGTGGGCACCGATCCTGTAGAGTTTATTATGGTATAGCTATCTCATGATAGAACATAGCCATGTGTTGCCTAGATGTTTAACATGGTATAGCCATCTCATGATAGCAAAACAATCAAGTACTAATAGTCAATTGATAAAATAAACAACACGTGGACAGTAATTTTTGTGAACAACCACACACAGTACATACAGTGCACAACCATAAGAAAATAGACAGCAATGTTTGGAAAAAGGAAATTGAAGTATGTATACGTTATATACAGCTATATTATTTTCATAATTTGAATATAATAACACTAAACAGTTAAGTCTTGCAACGCACACGTTAGCAGATTTGACTATTCCCGAATTGACACGTATATTTTTGAAGCAGCAGCAGTATGGGCGGCCATCTTGCCTGCGGTTTTTGACTCGGGTTTGATTTTACCAGTGCTGGTGTGTGTCGCTATGTCCTTTGTGACTGTTAAGTGAATTAGTGAGCTTTACAAAAATATCGTTTTCAAAGGGGAAACATAACAGAAGACATCCATAATTTGCTCTGTTCCTCTCTACTGATGGAAAAGACACAAAATTATTATTTAGAAGTGATGAATAAGAACCCATTGGGGGAAAATGGATGAATTATCTCTGCTTCAGTGGATAGAGGCATCTGGGTCACAGCAGGTCATGTCGTGTAAAAGAAGAGTCCAGTCAATTCAAGTTGATTCCAGTTGATTTTCTTCCTTGGGGGATTTAGTCCCAAAATAGATTAAAATAAATGGAGAAACCCAGTAAGGCCTTTCCCATCATGCTTTTGAGGAGTTTTCCCTGACTGCTCTATAGGCCATGATACAGGGACTTCACAGACAACAACACTAACAGACCTCATACAGTAGCCATGCGTAATGAGTTAGCGTTGCAACTTGACTATTCCATTATTTTTTTGTTGATTGGACGGTGAAGAGCTATTCGATTTTTGATTGGACGGTGAAGTGCGTGGATGTCCAATGGGTTTGCCAAACAGCCGATTCAGCGTCATGTGACCTCAGCGAAGGCGATGTGATTCTAAAAAAAAAGGAGAAAAGATTCATATTAATATAAAGACGAGTTACAAAAAAAAAGTTACTTTCGTTTTTTTTCTCTGAAGAAATAAAAAAAGCGTTTTGAAATTAAGAAATGTAAATCATTACGAAGCTGAAAGGCACCCGATCTAGATTATTGTTGGTTTATTCTAGTTTCCTCCCAATGCCGACACGGGCAACAATATGGCAGTTTATTTCCTGGTTCTTTCATTTAAAAAAAAAACTTAACGCGTTATGATAGATGATTCTTCTGTTGCTTTCATCAATGAAGACCAAGGGCTGCCGTTCAGCATGCCTACGAGCAGGGAGGAAGTTATCGTCAATGAAGACCAAGGGCTGCCGTTCAGCATGCCTACGAGCAGGGAGGAAGTTATCGTCAATGAAGACCAAGGGCTGCCGTTCAGCATGCCTACGAGCAGGGAGGAAGTTATCGTCAATGAAGACCAAGGGCTGCCGTTCAGCATGCCTACGAGCAGGGAGGAAGTTATCGTCAATGAAGACCCAGGGCTGCCGTTCAGCATGCCTACGAGCAGGGAGGAAGTTATCGTCAATGAAGACCAAGGGCTGCCGTTCAGCATGCCTACAAGCAGGGAGGAAGTTGTCGTCAATGACGACCAAGGGCTGCCATTCAGCATGCCTAAAAGCAGGGAGGAAGTTGTCGTCAATGAAGACCAAGGGCTGCCGTTCAGCATGCCTACGAGCAGGGAGGAAGTTATCGTCAATGAAGACCAAGGGCTGCCGTTCAGCATGCCTACGAGCAGGGAGGAAGTTATCGTCAATGAAGACCAAGGGCTGCCGTTCAGCATGCCTACGAGCAGGGAGGAAGTTATCGTCAATGAAGACCAAGGGCTGCCGTTCAGCATGCCTACGAGCAGGGAGGAAGTTATCGTCAATGAAGACCAAGGGCTGCCGTTCAGCATGCCTACGAGCAGGGAGGAAGTTATCGTCAATGAAGACCCAGGGCTGCCGTTCAGCATGCCTACGAGCAGGGAGGAAGTTATCGTCAATGAAGACCAAGGGCTGCCGTTCAGCATGCCTACAAGCAGGGAGGAAGTTGTCGTCAATGACGACCAAGGGCTGCCATTCAGCATGCCTAAAAGCAGGGAGGAAGTTGTCGTCAATGACGACCAAGGGCTGCCGTTCAGCATGCCTAAAAGCAGGGAGGAAGTTATCGTCAATGAAGACCAAGGGCTGCCGTTCAGCATGCCTAAAAGCAGGGAGGAAGTTGTCGTCAATGACGACCAAGGGCTGCCGTTCAGCATGCCTACGAGCAGGGAGGAAGTTATCGTCAATGAAGACCAAGGGCTGCCGTTCAGCATGCCTACGAGCAGGGAGGAAGTTATCGTCAATGAAGACCAAGGGCTGCCGTTCAGCATACCTACGAGCAGGGAGGAAGTTATCGTCAATGAAGACCAAGGGCTGCCGTTCAGCATGCCTACGAGCAGGGAGGAAGTTATCGTCAATGAAGACCAAGGGCTGCCGTTCAGCATACCTACGAGCAGGGAGGAAGTTATCGTCAATGAAGACCAAGGGCTGCCGTTCAGCATGCCTAAGAGCAGGGAGGAAGTTATCGTCAATGAAGACCAAGGGCTGCCGTTCAGCATGCCTACGAGCAGGGAGGAAGTTATCGTCAACGAAGACCAAGGGCTGCCGTTCAGCATGCCTACGAGCAGGGAGGAAGTTATCGTCAACGAAGACCAAGGGCTGCCGTTCAGCATGCCTACGAGCAGGGAGGAAGTTATCGTCAACGAAGACCAAGGGCTGCCGTTCAGCATGCCTACGAGCAGGGAGGAAGTTATCGTCAATGAAGACCAAGGGCTGCCGTTCAGCATGCCTAAGAGCAGGGAGGAAGTTATCGTCAATGAAGACCAAGGGCTGCCGTTCAGCATGCCTACGAGCAGGGAGGAAGTTATCGTCAACGAAGACCAAGGGCTGCCGTTCAGCATGCCTACGAGCAGGGAGGAAGTTATCGTCAATGAATGGGGAATGCGGGGGGGGGGGGTGAACAGGTTAATAGATGAGAAATGGGGGGTGAATGGGGGGGGTGAATGGGTGGGAATGGGGGGGGTGTATGCTGGGGTGAATGGGGTGAATAGGGTGGGTGAATGGGGGGTTCATAGTGTGGGTGAATGGGGGTGTGCGGAGTGTACTCTAGCTATATGCTACCTTGATATTCTAGATCAACTGTCATTTAACCCCTCTCTGTGTCAGATGCAGGATTCATATGGCATTCAAAAAGCATTCTTAATCACTTTACACAACAACACTTATAATGAATAAGGTTTTAGGAATGCTTCATTAAACCCTTAAATGTTGTATTTGTTTCAAATATGACTGAAGACTGATGCAGTTATTTGTGCCAGTGTTGCTGGGTAAAGAAAGATGGTGGACTGAGAGGAAGGAGTCACCCCACCACAGCCTGACTGATGTCGTACAAGAGGTTGGTAAATGCCTCACATCTAAGGTCAAATTAACATTAGACCATCTCTAAATATAGCTAACCAGCCACTGATGCAGACCTTTGGAACATCAACATTTAAAAAAGTATCATAAACCAATGTATTATAGCCGACACCGTAACATTAAATCCATGATTTATTTTAGACAGGTCTAAAGAAATATGATGTGAAGAAAACGTAGTCTATTTTATTAGAATAGAACAGCATACTCTGAGTTGTCCTTATGTCAGGTCCCGATCTGGCTATGCCATATGGCTGTGGGCTACACTAGTTCATTTAGCAGACAAGATTTGCTTAGAATTCCGTGGCATTATTTTATAGTATGAAGAATACAATTGAACATCGCTGAATAAAATAGGACACTTTCTACAAACGATTTGAAGAAGTGCATACGTGAAACAGGTCTAAAGTAGTGCACTACCCCTATGGGTCCTGGTCTAAAGTAGTGCACTACCCCTATGGGTCCTGGTCAAAAGTAGTGCACTACCCCTATGGGTCCTGGTCAAAAGTAGTGCACTACACCTATGGGTCCTGGTCTAAAGTAGTGCACTACCCCTATGGACCCTGGTCAAAAGTAGTGCACTACCCCTATGGGTCCTGGTCTAAAGTAGTGACTTACCCTGGTCTAAAGTAGTGCACTACCCTATGGGTCCTGGTCTAAAGTAGTGCACTACCCCTATGGGTCCTGGTCAAAAGTAGTGCACTACCCTATGGGTCCTGGTCTAAAGTAGTGCACTACCCCTATGGGTCCTGGTCAAAAGTAGTGCACTACCCCTATGGGTCCTGGTCAAAAGTAGTGCACTACCCCTATGGGTCCTGGTCTAAAGTAGTGCACTACCCCTATGGGTCCTGGTCTAAAGTAGTGCACTACCCCTATGGGTCCTGGTCTAAAGTAGTGCACTACCCCTATGGGTCCTGGTCAAAAGTAGTGCACTACCCCTATGGTTCCTGGTCAAAAGTAGTGCACTACACCTATGGGTCCTGGTCTAAAGTAGTGCACTACCCCTATGGACCCTGGTCAAAAGTAGTGCACTACCCCTATGGGTCCTGGTCTAAAGTAGTGACTTACCCTGGTCTAAAGTAGTGCACTACCCTATGGGTCCTGGTCTAAAGTAGTGCACTACCCCTATGGGTCCTGGTCAAAAGTAGTGCACTACCCTATGGGTCCTGGTCTAAAGTAGTGCACTACCCCTATGGGTCCTGGTCAAAAGTAGTGCACTACCCCTATGGGTCCTGGTCAAAAGTAGTGCACTACCCCTATGGGTCCTGGTCTAAAGTAGTGCACTACCCCTATGGGTCCAGGTCTAAAGTAGTGCACTACCCCTATGGGTCCTGGTCAAAAGTAGTGCACTACCCCTATGGGTCCTGGTCAAAAGTAGTGCACTACCCCTATGGTTCCTGGTCTAAAGTAGTGCACTACCCCTATGGGTCCTGGTCTAAAGTAGTGCACTACCCCTATGGGTCCTGGTCAAAAGTAGTGCACTACCCCTATGGGTCCTGGTCAAAAGTAGTGCACTACCCTATTGGCCTTGGTCAAAAGTAATGCCCTACCCTATTGGCCCTGGCCAATAGTAGTGCACTACAAAGAGAATAGGCAGGCTTGGAGCCCAGAGTTGGCAGTCAGGCTTGGAGCCCAGAGTTGGCAGTCAGGCTTGGAGCCCAGAGTTGGCAGTCAGGCTTGGAGCCCAGAGTTGGCAGGCAGGCTTGGAGCCCAGAGTTGGCAAGCAGGCTTGGAGCCCAGAGTTGGCAAGCAGGCTTGGAGCCCAGAGTTGGCAAGCAGGCTTGGAGCCCAGAGTTGGCAAGCAGGCTTGGAGCCCAGAGTTGGCAGTCAGGCTTGGAGCCCAGAGTTGGCAGTCAGGCTTGGAGCCCAGAGTTGGCAGTCAGGCTTGGAGCCCAGAGTTGGCAAGCAGGCTTGGAGCCCAGAGTTGGCAGGCAGGCTTGGAGGCCAGAGTTGGCAGGCAGGCTTGGAGGCCAGAGTTGGCAGGCAGGCTTGGAGCCCAGAGTTGGCAGGCAGGCTTGGAGCCCAGAGTTGGCAGGCAGGCTTGGAGCCCAGAGTTGGCAGGCAGGCTTGGAGCCCAGAGTTGGCAGGCAGGCTTGGAGCCCAGAGTTGGCAGGCAGGCTTGGAGCCCAGAGTTGGCAGGCAGGCTTGGAGCCCAGAGTTGGCAGGCAGGCTTGGAGCCCAGAGTTGGCAGGCAGGCTTGGAGCCCAGAGTTGGCAAGCAGGCTTGGAGCCCAGAGTTGGCAAGCAGGCTTGGAGCCCAGAGTTGGCAAGCAGGCTTGGAGCCCAGAGTTGGCAAGCAGGCTTGGAGCCCAGAGTTGGCAAGCAGGCTTGGAGCCCAGAGTTGGCAAGCAGGCTTGGAGCCCAGAGTTGGCAAGAAGGCTTGGAGCCCAGAGTTGGCAAGCAGGCTTATTGTATAGTGTGTTTCTGCAGGGTGTAGTGTGTTTCTACAGGGTGTATGATTCTACAGGGTGTAGTGTGTTTCTACAGGGTGTAGTGTGTAGGGTGTTTCTACAGGGTGTAGTGTGTTTCTACAGGGTATAGTGTGTTTCTACATTGTGTAGTGTGTTTCTACAGGGTGTATGTTTCTACAGGGTGTAGGGTGTTTCTACAGGGAGTAGTGCGTAGGGTGTTTCTACAGGGTGTAGTGTGTTTCTATGGGGTGTAGTGTGTTTCTACAGGGTGTAGGGTGTTTCTATAGGGTGTAGGGTGTTTCTACAGGGTGTAGGGTGTTTCTACAGGGTGTAGGGTGTTTCTACAGGGTGTAGGGTGTTTCTACAGGGTGTAGGGTGTTTCTACAGGGTGTAGTGTGTTTCTACAGGGTGTAGTGTGTTTCTATAGGTTGTAGGGTGTTTCTACAGGGTGTAGGGTGTTTCTACAGGGTGTAGGGTGTTTCTACAGGGTGTAGGGTGTTTCTACAGGGTGTAGGGTGTTTCTACAGTGTGTAGTGTTTCTACAGGGTGTAGTGTTTCTACAGGGTGTAGGGTGTTTCTACAGGGTGTAGGATGTTTCTACAGGGTGTAGGATGTTTCTACAGGGTGTAGGGTGTTTCTACAGGGTGTAGGGTGTTTCTACAGGGTGTAGGGTGTTTCTACAGGGTGTAGTGTTTCTACAGGATGTAGGGTGATTCTACAGGATGTAGGGTGATTCTACAGGGTGTTGTGTTTCTACAGGGTGTTGTGTTTCTACAGGGTGTAGTGTTTCTACCGGATGTAGGGTGATTCTACAGGGTGTAGGGTGTTTCTACAGGGTGTAGGGTGTTTCTACAGGGTGTAGGGTGTTTCTACAGTGTATAGGGTGTTTCTACAGGGTGTAGGGTGTTTCTACAGGGTGTTGTGTTTCTACAGGGTATAGGGTGTTTCTACAGGGTGTAGGGTCGAGTAGGGAAAAGTGTAGAGGGTTGAATACCTGCAAAGTGATGTACTTCTCCAGTGGCCTCTCCACTCTAGACATGTTCTCCTGTGGGGGGTCTTCACCACTCAGCAACTGCTTGCCTTTGAAGTTATGCACCACACACACCACCTAGAACACACAGTAGGGAGAGACAGGAGTTATACACCACACCACCTAGAACACAGCAGAGAGATACAGGAGTTATACACCACACCACCTAGAACACAGCAGAGAGATACAGGAGTTATACACCACACCACCTAGAACACAGCAGAGAGAGACAGGAGATATACACCATCTAGAACACACAGCAGAGAGAGACAGGATTTAAACACCATCTAGAACACACAGCAGAGAGAGACAGGAGTTAAACACCATCTAGAACACACAGCAGAGAGAGACAGGAGTTTTACACCATCTAGAACACACAGCAGAGAGAGACTGAAGTTATACACCATCTAGAACACACATCAGAGAGAGACAGGAGACACTGTATACACCATCTAGAACACACAGTAGAAAGAAACAGGAGTTAAACACCATCTAGAACACACAGCAGAGAGAGACAGGCGAGACTGTATACACCATCTAGAACACACAGCAGAGAGAGACAAGAGTTTTACACCATCTAGAACACACAGCAGAGAGAGACTGAAGTTATACACCACACCATATAGAACACACAGCAGAGAGAGACCAACACCAATTTAGAACAACAAATATGAAGGCTTTTTCTGACCACCGTACGACCAGCTGGTAATAATTGTGACCTCTATCTGACCAGCTGGTAATAATTGTGACCTCTATCTGATCAGCTGGTCGTAATTGTGACCTCTATCTGACCAGCTGGTCGTAACTGTGACCTCTATCTGACCAGATGTTCGTAATTATGTCTCTATCTGACCAGCTGGTCGTAATTGTGACCTCTATCTGACCAGCTGGTCATAATTGTGACCTCTATCTGATCAGCTGGTCGTAATTGTGACCTCTATCTGACCAGCTGGTCGTAACTGTGACCTCTATCTGACCAGATGTTCGTAATTATGTCTCTATCTGACCAGCTGGTCGTAATTGTGACCTCTATCTGACCAGCTGGTCATAATTGTGACCTCTATCTGACCAGCTGGTCGTAATTATCACCTCTATCTGACCAGCTGGTAATCATTGTGACCTCTATCTGACCAGCTGGTCGTAATTGTGACCTCTATCTGACCAGCTGGTAATAATTGTGATCTCTATAAGATCAGCTGGTCATAATTGTGACCTCTATCTGACCAGCTGGTCGTAATTATCACCTCTATCTGACCAGCTGGTAATCATTGTGACCTCTATCTGACCAGCTGGTCGTAATTATCACCTCTATCTGACCAGCTGGTAATCATTGTTACCTCTATCTGACCAGCTGGTCGTAATTATCACCTCTATCAGACCAGCTGGTAATCATTGTGACCTCTATCTGACCAGCTGGTCGTAATTATCACCTCTATCAGACCAGCTGGTAATCATTGTGACCTCTATCTGACCAGCTGGTCGTAATTATCACCTCTATCTGACCAGCTGGCAATCATTGTGACCTCTATCTGACCAGCTGGTAATCATTGTGACCTCTATCTGACCAGCTGGTCATAATTATCACCTCTATCTGACCAGCTGGTAATCATTGTGACCTCTATCTGACCAGCTGGTAATGTGACAATTATATGATGTCCTATATTACTTAGCCTACTGGTCATAGTTAAGACCTCATCCTAACCCGGTAATGACCAGCTGAATACAGCCTATTACCTACAGACAATAGCAGTTGGATAGAGAAAACATTGTTCGTGGCATTTCTATCTGTTTCCATAGCAACTTTTTAAAGTTTAAATCTGCAAAATATGTCATTTAAAATAGATCAAGCAATGACACAAACAAATCTACATCACACTGTTTTGCATATCTGATTATACAGTAATTATATCATAATTCACCCACAGACACAGAAAGACTGGGACACAGAACATATACAGGCAGATTATTTTATTTTATTAATGATTAAAAAGAGTGGGAGGAGTCAGATCCTCATCAAGGACCTCTGAACACAGAGGGGGCGATCCCGGAGTGTAGTGGCCATCTTGAAGAGTGGGAGGTGTCAGATCCTCATCAAGGACCTCTGAACACAGAGGGGGTGATCCCGGAGCGTAGTTGCCATCTTGAAGAGTGGGAGGGGTCAGATCCTCATCAAGGACCTCTGAACACAGAGGGGGCGATCCCGGAGCGTAGTGGCCATCTTGAAGAGTGGGAGGGGTCAGATCCTCATTAAGGACCTCTGAACACAGAGGGGGCGATCCCAGAGCGTAGTGGCCATCTTGAAGAGTGGGAGGGGTCAGATCTGCAATGAAGAGAATCAGCAAATTACAACTTTATCAATTAGAGATTTTAAAAGATAACTAGTACAGGACATTCCTGAAGAAACTTTGTGGACTCAAAGCATTTCCATGGAACTAGTTGACGAACCACCGTGGTTGTCAGGGGCATATTTTAGGACTTTCCAGACGGCCCGCAACACATCAACCTCCTGAGTTTCCTGGCTTTTCATGACACTTACTGTAAGAATAAATAGAGAAGAAAAAAGATGAACAATTGGCATAATGTGGACGTGCACGACACGACTGAACAGTAACACACAGTATCTTCAGTCAGAATCTAAAAGTGTTCTTCGGCTGTCCCCATAGGAGAACCCTTTTTGGTTCCAGGTAGAACACTTTTTGGTTCCAGGGAGAACACTTTTTGGTTCCAGGGAGAACCCTTTTTGGTTCCAGGGAGAACCCTTTTTGGTTCCAGGTAGAACACATTTTGGTTCCAGGGAGAACCATTTTTGGTTCCAGGTAGAACACTTTTAGGTTCCAGGTAAAACACTTTTAGGTTCCAAGTACACTGAGTACACTAAACACCTGCTCTTTCCATGACATAGACTGACCAGGTGAATCCAGGTGAAAGCTATGATCTCTTATTGATGTCACTTGTTAAATCCACTTCAATCAGTGTAGATGAAGGGGAGGAGACAAGTTAAAGAAGGATGTTTAAGCCTTGAGACATGTATTGTGTATGTGCCATTCAGAGGGTGAAGACAAAGGATTTAAGTGCCTTTGAACAGGGTTTGGTAGTAGGTGCCAGGCGCACCGGTTTGTGTCAAGAACTGCAGCGCTGCTGAGTTTTTCACACTCAACAGTTTCCTGTGTGTATCAAGAATGGTCCACCACCCAAAGGACATCCAGGCAACTTGGCAAAACTGTGGGACGCATTGGGGTCAACATGGGCCAGCATCCCTGTAGAACTCTTTAGATACCTTGTAGAGTTCATGCCCTGACAAATTCAGGCTGTTCAAAGGGCAAAAGGGGATGCAACTCAATATTAGGATTGTGTTAATATTTGGTATACTCAGTGTAGATCCCTCTGTGGAAAGGGTTCTACATGGAACCCAAAATAGTTATACCTGGAACCAAGAGGGTTCTACGTGGAACCAACAATTATTTTTCAAATGGTTCTCCTATGGGTACAGCCGATAAACCCTTTTAGGTTCTAGATAGCAGGCGTTTAAGATAAGGCAGTCATGGGCAGCTGAATAGCATGTTTCCTGGGGAATTCAGTCTCAGTGAGACCTGATGCAGAGAGAAAAAGTGTAATGATCATCAGCATAGCTAGTACAAACCTACCTCTTATCAACCTAGCTCTTACCAACCTAGCTCCTGTCAACCTAGCTCTTACCAACCTAGCTCCTGTTAACCTAGCTCTTACCAACCTAGCTCTTACAAACCTAGCTCTTACAAACCTAGCTCTTACCAACCTAGCTCTTACCAACCTAGCTCTTATCAACCTAGCTCTTACCAACCTAGCTCTTACCAACCTATATCTTATCAACCTAGCTCTTACCAACCTAACTCTTACCAACCTAGCTACTAAAAATCTAGCTCTTACCAACCTAGCTCTTACCAACCTAGCTCTTACCAACCTATCTCTTACCAACCTATATCTTACCAACCTAGATCTTACCAACCTAGATCTTATCAACCTAGCTTTTACCAACCTATCTCTTACCAACCTATCTCTTACCAACCTAGCTCTCACAAACCTAGCTCCTACCAACCTAGCTCTTACCAACTTAGCTCTTACAAACCTAGCTCTTACCAACCTAGCTCTTACCAACCTAGCTCTCACAAACCTAGCTCTCACAAACCTAGCTCCTACCAACCTAGCTCCTACCAACCTAGCTCTTACAAACCTAGCTCTTACCAACCTAGCTCTCACAAACCTATCTCCTACCAACTTAGCTCCTACCAACCTAGCTCCTACCAACCTAGCTCCTACCAACCTAGCTCCTACCAACCTAGCTCTTACCAACCTTGCTCTTACAAACCTAGCTCCTACCAACCTAGCTCCTACCAACCTAGCTCCTACCAACCTAGCTCCTACCAACCTAGCTCTTACCAACCTAGCTCTTACCAACCTTGCTCTTACAAACCTAGCTCTTACCAACCTAGCTCCTACCAACCTAGCTCTTACCAACCTTGCTCTTACAAACCTAGCTCTTACCAACCTTGCTCTTACAAACCTAGCTCTTACCAACCTTGCTCTTACAAACCTAGCTCTTACCAACCTAGCTCCTACCAACCTAGCTCTTACCAACCTAGCTCTTACCAACCTAGCTCTTACCAACCTTGCTCTTACAAACCTAGCTCTTACCAACCTTGCTCTTACAAACCTAGCTCTTACCAACCTTGCTGTTACAAACCTAGCTCTTACCAACCTAGCTCCTACCAACCTAGCTCTTACCAACCTAGCTCTTACCAACCTTGCTCTTACAAACCTAGCTCTTACCAACCTTGCTCTTACAAACCTAGCTCTTACCAACCTTGCTGTTACAAACCTAGCTCTTACCAACCTAGCTCCTATCCACCTAGCTCCTACAAAAGATCAGTATCAAACAGAATAAAATGTAACATTTGTCAATGACTATGGCTTTAAAGAGGGGTGGGTCTGCTGTCTCCTCCACCTGGGATGTGGCAGAATAGGTCACTGGTAACTGAGTGTGTGGCCAAGCACTCCTGTAGAGGCTATGCATCAGGTCATTGACATGCTTCAGGAACTGTAAAGACAGAGACAAATCATGATTAACCATTACATAAGGTCTTCATAAGTTAGACTTAGCCTAGCAAGTACATTAACTACAGTATGTTGCCACCCATCAATCTGGCAGTCAGAGGAGAGCGAGAGAGAGAGAGAGAGCGAGCGAGCGAGAGAGAGAGACATACAAACAAGTATTTTTCCATTTCTTATTCAGCGGGCTGGATAACTTCTGAACTTCTGCCCTTTGTAGTTTCTCTTTCCTTCCATCCAAGATAGAAGATTCCTGGAAGAAAGGAGAATCGAGAATTGAAAAGGGTAGATAAGAGTTGTAACATTAGAATGCGTGTTGAGGGGGAGTATGGATAGGCAAAATGTATTGTACTGTCAAAAATACACAAAAATACAAGGATCACTGATGATTCAAGAAAGACTTTACATCCATATTGTTGGGTGCAAGTTTGTTTTTTAAATGTAGGCAAGCTTACAATGTCTCACACACACGGTTTCCTGTATTCACTAATCTCTCTCTCTCTCTCATTAACTAAACAGATATCAAAATGTCAAAACATTAGCTAGCTAGCTACAACAGGTACAAATGTAACTTTACCATGTCCATGGAGGATTCTAAGGGCTAAACTCCACTCCATGCTGTAGGAAATTTATGATGAATTTCACCAACGACGTTGAGCTCAGACCAGGATTTGTGGATTCTAGCCATGAATATCTAGCCATGACTACATCGATTCGTAAATTATTCAGAAAATGTCAATTATGAAACGCCCACTTTGTACCTATGTTTGTTCTCTGTAGTGCCTTTTTTGTTTGTTGAAATCGATACTTTTTCAATAAATGTTAATCAAATACAACCACAGATTGTTTTCTCATTGCTGTTGCTCTATTTGATTAACTTTTATAGAAAAAGTATGGATTTCAGCAACAGCAGCAAAAAAGCAACATGTACATTATCTTGGAACCCCGGGCTACAGGGCAAGATGGCTTACCACAGTCCAGCACTCCCAAAAGCTAGGGCTGTTACAGTATTGTATGGTACTTAGTTATTGCAACATAGAGGACCATAGGCTGTGCCACAGTGATGTCATATTGGTGTAGTGGAGGACGGTAGACAGTGACACAGTGATGTCATAATGGTGTAGTGGAGGACGGTAGACTGTGACACAGTGATGTCATAATGGTGTAGTGGAGGACGGTAGACTGTGACACAGTGATGTCATAGTGGTGTAGTGCAGTGGTTCCTCTTGACCTTCTTGTTTAGACACATGTGCTCAAGGAAGACTCTAATTAGGTGACTTACTTCCAGACACTAAATCCCCATTTCCACTGACACTTAAAATTAGGGCCAAATTCGAGCAGACTACAATGGAATTCTCAAATTCATTCTGGGTCGAGGGAAACCCGTACCAGCGCAGACCTGGTATCAGCTCAATTAGAATTTGGGCTTGTGACACCGTTACTATGCAACCACCAAGCTGATCACTGCTGAATGCTGACACATCATTTAGCCAGCTCACCTGGGCTTGTTGTTGTTAGCTACAACATTGACAAGCACTACTGCAGTAGTCAGATATGACACAAATGCCCACCATAGCTAGATCCTGATGTTAAAATAGCAAATCAGAGTTGAAATAAGCGAGCTAGCTACATCATATCAAACCTGTCGTCTGCTTTGCTTGGTTAGCTAGCTAGATAATAACCAATGCCATGGAAAGTAAAGTGGGAATCTAGTTAGCTAGCCTGTTATGCTAGTGACAATGCTAACCATTTAGCTAGTTATTAACTAAAGTCAGCAAGCGAAATACACGGCTCTAGATTTGGCTGGTACTGGCAGGAGTATGGGGTAACGTTAGTTACAGCATGGTGAGGGTGAATTACATTCTTTCACATCTTTTAGCAACATTAGTGAAGCCAGCTGCAGTTACATAATGGCTACCACACAACATAACATCATTTCACATTTCTGGAGGCAGTGGAAACTCAATTTGAGCTAGCCCACCAAGGACAGCCCAACCTGAGTAGACTTCAAAGTGCCAATGGAAACCGGGCTTAAGTAAAACCTTATTTAACCAAACGTTGTTTAATAACCTAACCTTATACACGGAGTGTACAAAGCATCAAGGACACCTGCTCTTTCCATGACAGACTGACCAGGTGAATGTTATGATCGCTTATTGATGTCACTTGTTAAATCGATGATGAAAGGGAGGAGACAGGTTAAAGATGGATTTTTAAGCCTTGAGACAAATGAGACATGGATTGTGTATGTGTGCCATTCAGACAGAGGGTGAATGGGCAAGACACAATATTCAAAGTGCCTTTGAATGGGGTATGGTAGTAGGTGCCAGGCGCACCGGTTTGAGTGTGTCAAGAACTGCATCGCTGCTGTTTTTTTTTACACTCAACAGTTTCCCAACCTGACACTGTGGGAAGCATTGGAGTCAACATGGGAAAGCATCCCTAGATAATGTTTTCGACACCTTGTCGAGTCCCCAGGCCCTGATGCATTGAGGCTGTTCTGACACCTTGTAGAGTCCCAGGCCCTGATGCATTGAGTCTGTTCTGACACCTTGTAGAGTCCCCAGGCCCTGATGAATTGAGTCTGTTCTGACACCTTGTAGAATCCCCAGGCCCTGATGAATTGAGTCTGTTCTGACACCTTGTAGAGTCCCCAGGCCCTGATGAATTGAGTCTGTTCTGACACCTTGTAGTGTCCCCAGGCCCTGATGAATTGAGTCTGTTCTGACACCTTGTAGAGTCCCCAGGCCCTGATGAATTGAGTCTGTTCTGACACCTTGTAGAGTCCCCAGGCCCTGATGAATTGAGTCTGTTCTGACACCTTGTAGAGTCCCCAGGCCCTGATGAATTGAATCTGTTCTGAGGATAAAAGGGCATGCGACTCAATATTAGGAAGATGTTCCTAATGTTTTGTACACTCGGTGTATAAGCTTGCCTGCGCTAGATTCTCTGGCATCAGACATAGAAATTACTAGAGTCAATCAAATCATCAATCAATTCATCAATCATAGACATCTTGTTAAAGGAACAGCCGATGCTCAATCACATGCTCGAGCTCCAGCCTTGGAACGGGTTAGTAGTAGCATCATGGCACATTAATCGACTAGAGTTTAATCGATCTAAACTTCTTTCACTTCAATGCAATACCGAGAGGCGTCAATGACGCTCTATATCAGGGTTCTCCAATCGGAGGCCCATCATGTTCCAGTTATTACTATAATCTTGTCATCCGATTTAAAGTGCCACCAGCCATGTTTTTAACTCGCACAACGTTGGAATCCATTAGAATCCTCTTTGACCGGTGGTTCATTTCAGCAGTGAGCAGTAACCACTAATAGCACTCAACAGTTTGGTGGGTTCAGCTTTAATGGTGCTGTGTCTCTTTTAGAGTGAACATCCTACTCTCCTAGCCTAGCCCAGCCCTATTCATCTCAGCGTCCATGTGCTAGAGAGAGAAGAGGAGAGAGAAAGAAGAGGAGAGAGAGAGAGGGAGAGAAGAGAGAGACAGAAAAGAGGAGCGAGTGACAGAGGAGAGAGAGAGAGAGAGAGAGAGAGAGAGAGAGAGAGAGAGAGAGAGAGAGAGAATAGAGTGTGTGAGGAGAGAGACAGAAAGAGAGAGAGAGAGAGAGAGAGAGAGAGAATAGAGTGTGTGAGGAGAGAGACAGAAAGAGAGAGAGAGAGAGAGAGAGAGCGAGAGACGGAGAGAGAGAGAGAGAGAACAGAGAGAGACAGAGGAGAGAAAGACAGAGGATCTTGGATCTTATAGAGTTCAACTGAGGGGGAATGGGGTGGCTGCATCAACATTAGGTTTATCTCGTTCTGTGTACAGTACAGATATGGACAGGTCGATGGCTGGTTCAGACATCTGGGACCATCCCGCCTCATGAACATCCATTGGACTACAAAGCCAGAACCACACCCCTGGCCCAGTCACCTCCAGAGTGGGACAGGAGCACTAGGACGAAGAGTTACGATGTTGAGTGACAGTAGAAGTTTCCCCTATATACGACAATGGTGTGCCTAAAGCTACAATACGGGTGGACTGCTGTGGAGCTGATGAAGGGAGGTGGACCTGGAGGAGTGAAGGGTGGTCTACTGATGAAGGGAGATGGACCTGGAGGAGTGAAGGGTGGTCTGCTGATGAAGGGAGATGGACCTGGAGGAGTGAAGGGTGGTCTGCTGTGGAGCTGATGAAGGGAGGTGGACCTGGAGGAGTGAAGGGTGGTCTGCTGATGAAGGGAGATGGACCTGGAGGAGTGAAGGGTGGTCTGCTGGTGAAGGGAGGTGGACCTGGAGGAGTGAAGGGTGGTCTGCTGATGAAGGGAGGTGGACCTGGAGGAGTGAAGGGTGGTCTGCTGATGAAGGGAGATGGACCTGGAGGAGTGAAGGGTGGTCTGCTGATGAAGGGAGGTGGACCTGGAGGAGTGAAGGGTGGTCTGCTGATGAAGGGAGGTGGACCTGGAGGAGTGAAGGGTGGTCTGCTGATGAAGGGAGGTGGACCTGGAGGAGTGAAGGGTGGTCTGCTAATGAAGGGAGGTGGACCTGGAGGAGTGAAGGGTGGTCTGCTAATGAAGGGAGGTGGACCTGGAGGAGTGAAGGGTGGTCTGCTAATGAAGGGAGATGGACCTGGAGGAGTGAAGGGTGGTCTGCTGATGAAGGGAGATGGACCTGGAGGAGTGAAGGGTGGTCTGCTGATGAAGGGAGGTGGACCTGGAGGAGTGAAGGGTGGTCTGCTGATGAAGGGAGGTGGACCTGGAGGAGTGAAGGGTGGTCTGCTGTGGAGCTGATGAAGGGAGGTGGACCTGGAGGAGTGAAGGGTGGTCTGCTGATGAAGGGAGGTGGACCTGGAGGAGTGAAGGGTGGTCTGCTAATGAAGGGAGGTGGACCTGGAGGAGTGAAGGGTGGTCTGCTAATGAAGGGAGGTGGACCTGGAGGAGTGAAGGGTGGTCTGCTAATGAAGGGAGATGGACCTAGAGGAGTGACAGGTGGTCTGCTGATGAAGGGAGGTGGACCTGGAGGAGTGAAGGGTGGTCTGCTAATGAAGGGAGATGGACCTGGAGGAGTGAAGGGTGGTCTGCTGATGAAGGGAGGTGGACCTGGAGGAGTGAAGGGTGGTCTGCTGGTGAAGGGAGGTGGACCTGGAGGAGTGAAGGGTGGTCTGCTGATGAAGGGAGGTGGACCTGGAGGAGTTAAGGGTGGTCTGCTGTGGAGCTGATGAAGGGAGGTGGACCTGGAGGAGTGAAGGGTGGTCTGCTGGTGAAGGGAGGTGGACCTGGAGGAGTGAAGGGTGGTCTGCTGATGAAGGGAGGTGGACCTGGAGGAGTGAAGGGTGGTCTGCTGATGAAGGGAGGTGGACCTGGAGGAGTGAAGGGTGGTCTGCTGGTGAAGGGAGGTGGACCTGGAGGAGTGAAGGGTGGTCTGCTGATGAAGGGAGGTGGACCTGGAGGAGTGAAGGGTGGTCTACTGATGAAGGGAGATGGACCTGGAGGAGTGAAGGGTGGTCTGCTGGTGAAGGGAGGTGGACCTGGAGGAGTGAAGGGTGGTCTACTGATGAAGGGAGATGGACCTGGAGGAGTGAAGGGTGGTCTGCTGATGAAGGGAGATGGACCTGGAGGAGTGAAGGGTGGTCTGCTAATGAAGGGAGGTGGACCTGGAGGAGTGAAGGGTGTGTGGGGTAGGAGGGTAGGATGAGGTCAGACAGGTACTCAGGTCCAGAGTTGTGGATAGCTTGGTAGGTAGGATGAGGACAGACAGGTACTCGGGTCCAGAGTTGTGGATAGCTTGGTAGGTAGGATGAGGACAGACAGGTACTCAGGTCCAGAGTTGTGGATAGCTTGGTAGGTAGGATGAGGTCAGACAGGTACTCAGGCCCAGAGTTGTGGATAGCTTGGTAGGTAGGATGAGGTCAGACAGGTACTCAGGCCCAGAGTTGTGGATAGCTTGGTAGGTAGGATGAGGTCAGACAGGTACTCAGGCCCAGAGTTGTGGATAGCTTGGTTGGTAGGATGAGGTCAGACAGGTACTTGGGCCCAGAGTTGTGGATAGCTTGGTAGGTAGGATGAGGTCAGACAGGTACTCGGGTCCAGAGTTGTGGATAGCTTGGTAGGTAGGATGAGGACAGACAGGTACTCGGGTCCAGAGTTGTGGATAGCTTGGTAGGTATGATGAGGACAGACAGGTACTCAGGTCCAGAGTTGTGGATAGCTTGGTAGGTAGGATGAGGTCAGACAGGTACTCAGGGCCAGAGTTGTGGATAGCTTGGTAGGTAGGATGAGGACAGACAGGTACTCGGGTCCAGAGTTGTGGATAACTTGGTAGGTATGAACCAGGATTTTAAAGTCAATGTGTGAGCATATGGGGAGCTAATGGAGGTTGAACAGCACTGGAGGTTTGTGCTCACAGGGGGAGGTGTGGTTGAGGACAAGTGCAGCACAGTTCGGGACATATCTTAGGCTTCTTGTGCCAACTAACAAGATATTACAATAGTCCAGACGGCATGGTATAAAGTCGCACAGCTGCAGGCTGTGACAGCATAGGTCGTAACCTGGCAATGTTCCATAGATGGAAAAATACAATTTTGATCACACTTTTGATGTGGGCCTCAAACGAGAGTTGACTGTGACATATCCTACCCATGTTGAGAACCTCCCTGGAAGGGAAGGACCTTGACACCATCAGTATTGAGTCTCTAGCTGCTGAACCTCCCTGGAAGGGAAGGACCTTGACACCATCAGTATTGAGTCTGTAGCTGCTGAACCTCCCTGAAGGGGAAGACCTTGACACCATCAGTATTGAGTCTATAGCTGCTGAACCTCCCTGGAAGGGAAGGACCTTGACACCATCAGTATTGAGTCTATGGCTGCTGAACCTCCCTGGAAGGAAAGACCTTGACACCATCAGTATTGAGTCTATAGCTGCTGAACCTCCCTGGAAGGGAAGGACCTTGACACCATCAGTATTGAGTCTGTAGCTGCTGAACCTCCCTGAAGGGGAAGACCTTGACACCATCAGTATTGAGTCTATAGCTGCTGAACCTCCCTGGAAGGGAAGGACCTTGACACCATCAGTATTGAGTCTATAGCTGCTGAACCTCCCTGGAAGGGAAGGACCTTGACACCATCAGTATTGAGTCTGTAGCTGCTGAACCTCCCTGAAGGGGAAGACCTTGACACCATCAGTATTGAGTCTATAGCTGCTGAACCTCCCTGAAGGGGAAGACCTTGACACCATCAGTATTGAGTCTATAGCTGCTGAACCTCCCTGGAAGGAAAGACCTTGACACCATCAGTATTGAGTCTATAACTGCTGAACCTCCCTGGAAGGGAAGGACCTTGACACCATCAGTATTGAGTCTATAGCTGCTGAACCTCCCTGGAAGGGAAGGACCTTGACACCATCAGTATTGAGTCTGTCGCTGCTGAACCTCCCTGGAGGGGAGTACCTTTGACACCATCAGTATTGAGTCTGTTGCTGCTGAACCTCCCTGGAGGGGAGTACATTTGACACCATCAGTATTGAGTCTGTAGCTGCTGAACCTCCCTGGAGGGGAGTACCTTTGACACCATCAGTATTGAGTCTGTCGCTGCTGAACCTCTCTGGAGGGGAGTACATTTGACACCATCAGTATTGAGTCTGTCGCTGCTGAACCTCCCTGGAGGGGAAGGACCTTGACACCATCAGTATTGAGTCTCTAGCTGCTGAACCTCCCTGGAAGGGAAGGACCTTGACACCATCAGTATTGAGTCTGTCGCTGCTGAACCTCACTGAAGGGGAAGACCTTGACACCATCAGTATTGAGTCTCTAGCTGCTGAACCTCCCTGGAAGGGAAGGACCTTGACACCATCAGTATTGAGTCTATAGCTGCTGAACCTCCCTGGAAGGGAAGGACCTTGTCACCATCAGTATTGAGTCTCTAGCTGCTGAACCTCCCTGGAAGGGAAGGACCTTGACACCATCAGTATTGAGTCTCTAGCTGCTGAACCTCCCTGGAAGGGAAGGACCTTGACACCATCAATATTGAGTCTCTAGCTGCTGAACCTCCCTGGAAGGGAAGGACCTTGACACCATCAGTATTAAGGCTGTCACTGCTGCTGTTGTTACTGATGGTGCCAGTGCCAATCAGTGTGACCCGTGTCTTTTGCAGTTTAACTGCAGGAAACTGTATAGTATGTCCTGCAGGCAGCTGACCGGGAGTGCAGTGCCATTGTCAGTGTCAGTGTTTGTGAATGACACACAGCTGAGTGTCAATAGCATTTAAAGTTAAAGCTCAGTTTGTGTTTCCTCATTATATTTCCCAGTGGCAGCATGCAGATACAAGACAATAGTGGCCCTAGGACCAAGCCTTGAGGGACCCCCCTCGTGGACCACCACCAGGGAATAGGCTGCCATTTTGAACACAACCCATAGCGATGCCGATCCAGGTCCTACAACAAAAGTGGTACGGTGTCCAAATCACGACAGCGTCAGAATCACAAGGAGTTGGTGAACGAGGCTGTCCAAAATATGCACACCGTACACTGTGAGGATTGTGATGCGGCTGCAGGACAGGTTCTTACCAGGAAAGTGGCGATGGCCACTCCTACGATGAATCCAGCGATGACATCAGACCAGTGGTTCCGGTACTCAGCCACTCTGTTGAGTACCGTGAGGAAAGCCAGATACATCAGACCCAGGCACAGCACAGGCTTGGCCAGCCGCGTTCCTTTCACTTCCACTGCACACGTGATGTAACTCTAGAAGATAGTAATGAACATGCTGTTATTTCCTCACATCTCAGTGGATCTCTTTTATTACATTTGTGAGAAAAAAATCTACAGAAATCCACAATGTTATCTCCTCACATCTCAGTGGATCTCTTTTATTACATTTGTGAGAAAAAAATCTACAGAAATCCACAATGAACTTGCTGTTATCTCCTCACATCCCTGTACTGACTGGTAGGATATAAACCCATCCTGTAAAGAGATCAATAAGGTCATATCTGTGCTGAGGTTATACCACATTGTGTGGTTTCATTTACCTCTATTAGTTTGTCCATAACATCAAAGAGTGGACTGACTTTCAATGGGAACACTCTGAGAAACGAGGTCAGATCTACTGTGCAGCATACAATGATTGTCTCATTGAGATTCTGAAAAAGGTCTGCGAGCCAAGAATTTGATAATGCTGTGATAATGTTACCAGCAGTCTGTGATAATGTTTCCAGCAGCATGTGATAATGCTAGCACCAGACTGTGATAATGCTAGCACCAGTCTGGGATAATGCTAGCAGTAGTCTGGGATAATGTTACCAGCAGTCTGGGATAATGCTAGCACCAGCCTGTGATAATGTTACCAGCAGCCTATGATACTGCTAGCACCAGCCTGGGATAATGTTACCAACAGCGTGTGATACTGCTAGCACCAGCCTGGGATAATGTCACCGACAGCCTGGGATAATGTTAGTACCAGTCTGGGATAATGTTACCAACAGTATGGGATAATGCTAGCACCAGCCTGGGATAATGTTACCAGGAGTCTGGGATAACGCAAGCACAAGCCTGGGATAATGCCGGCACTTACTGCTACTAAACAATGTGCTTTAAAATAGCTTGCTAACTGGTACTAAAAAACAATGTGCTTTACAGTAGTATGCTAATACCTCTAACCGCTACAAAACAATCTTCTTTAACATAGTATACTAATAACGCTAACTGCTACAAAACAATCTTCTTTAAAATACCATGCTAATACCGCTAACCGCTACAAAACAATGGCCCTGCTAACTGACCTACATGCTGTAAAGGTCCAATCTATTATGTGGATCAAGGGGGAGGAAGAAGAGTCTCCAAAAAAAAGATCCCTTTCGGCAAATCAATCAGACACTCGAACCAGTCAGAGATTGATGACATAAAAACCTCTCTAGGCTAGGGGGCGGTATTTTCACGTACGGATGAAACGTGTGTCCAAAGTAAACTGCCTGCTACTCAGGCCCAGAAGCTAGGATATGCATATTATATTTTCGTCCGGTATTGAAAGCAGTTTATCCCGTCTTAAATTGTATTGATTATTTTGGTTAAAAAATACCTAAAGTTGTATTAGGAAAGTTGTTTGAAATGTTCGGATCAAGTTTACAGGTAACTAATATTAGATACTTTATAGTCACGTTCCGCGAGTTGAAACCGGTGTTTTTCTGGATCAAACGCTCCAAAAAAAATGACATTTAGGAGATATTGCGACGGAATTAATCGAACAAAAGGACCATTTGTGATGTTTATGACACATATTAGACTGCCAACAGAAGAAGATCGTCAAAGGTAAGGCATTTATGGCTATTTCTGAGTTTTGTGTCACGCCTGGCAGGATGAAATGTGATTGTCTGTGTTTGTTTGATGGGGTGCTGTCCTCAGATAATCGCATGGTTTGCCATAAAGCCTTTTTTAAATCTGACACCATGGCTGGATTAACAAGAAGTTAAGCTTTATTTTGACATATTGTATGTTTATTTTCAAGAATGTTAAATATTTACAATTCTGTAGTTTGAATTTGGCGCCCTGCACTTTCACTGGATGTTGGTCAGGAGGGACGGTCGCGTCCCATGTAGCCTAGAGAGGTTATTAATAAGATGATCGAACACGTCACAGATAAAGACTTCTGAGAGTTTGATCTGTGAAATGTCCCCCGTAGCTGTAGGGACGTTAGGAATCCTTTTCATCAGTCTGTCTGAAAAGGGTTCATATTCACACAGTGACTCAGTGTGATGATCTGGGATCAGTTTTCCCTTTAAAATCAGAGTGAATAGATCCCAGTAGTGGTTTGGTCTGTAATAGCCAGGGTATCCCCCCAAACAACCTGCAGTGGTGTAAAGTCCTTAAGTAAAAATACTTTAAAATACGACTTAAGTTGTTATTTTAAGTTAAGTTTGTTGGTATCTGTACTTTACTATTTATATTTTGGACAATTTTTACTTCACTACTTTCCTAAAGAATATTATGTACTTTTTACTCCTTACATTTTCCCTGACACCCAAAAGTACTTGTTACATTTTGAATGATGAGCAGGACAGGAAAAGTGTATAATTCACCCACTTATCAAGAGAACATCCCTGGTCATCTCTACTGCCTCTGATCTGGCGCACTCACTAAACAGAGAACATCCCTGGTCATCCCTACTGCCTCTGGTCTGGAGGACTCACTAAACAAAGAACATCCCTGGTCATCCCTACTGCCTCTGATCTGGCGGACTCACTAAACAGAGAACATCCCTGGTCATCCCTACTGCCTCTGATCTCTCAGACCCACTAAACAGAGAACATCCCTGGTCATCCCTACTGCCTCTGATCTCTCAGACCAACTAAACAGAGAACATCCCTGGTCATCCCTACTGCCTCTGATCTGGAGGACTCACTAAACAGAGAATATCCCTGGTCATCCCTACTGCCTCTGTTCTGGGGGACTCACTAAACAGAGAACATCCCTGGTCATCCCTACTGCCTCTGTTCTGGGGGACTCACTAAACAGAGGACATCCCTGGTCATCCCTACTGCCTCTGATCTGGCAGACACACTAAACAGAGAACATCCCTGGTCATCCCTACTGCCTCTGATCTCTCAGACCCACTAAACAGAGAACATCCCTGGTCATCCCTACTGCCTCTGATCTCTCAGACACACTAAACAGAGAACATCCCTGGTCATCCCTACTGCCTCTGATCTCTCAGACACACTAAACAGAGAACATCCCTGGGCATCCCTACTGCCTCTGATCTCTCAGACACACTAAACACAAATGCTTTGTTTGTAAATTATGTCTGAGTGTTGAATTGTGCCCCTGACTATCCATAATTTAAAAAACAAGAACATTGTTTTGTCTGGTTTGCTTAATATAAGACATTTTAAATTATTTTATATTTTCATACTTAAGTACATTTAAAACCAAATACTTTTAGACTTCTACTCAAGTAGTATTTTACTGGTTGAATTTCACATCGACTTGAATCATTTTCTTTTGAGATATCTTTACTTTTACTCAAGTATGAAAATGAAGTACTTTTTCCACCACTGACGAACTGGCATGTCAAAAAGACACAAACAACACCTGAAGTGACATCAAACTAGACTGTTCTGAATCCGTTCTGGATGTTGGCCTCTGAAGCTGTGTATCGTATTTATAATCACAAAACGGCAGCACGTTTTTTTTTTTTTTTTTTTAAATAGACGGTCGAGTGAAATATGAATTCAAGTGTTTTTAATGAGCTGATTGTGTTATGATCACATGAAGACACACTGTCTAATTTGGTTTCAGAGAACTGAGTTTATGGTTTCAAACTCTTGTCTTGAGGATGATTCATTCAAAACGAATGATGAATATTTAAAAAAATGTAAGAATCAAACACATATACCAGTAGGCTATACAGTATGTGTTGTGTGTATGTTCACACGCAATGTTTTGATTTATTTGTTATTTTACCAGGTAAGTTGACTGAGAACACGTTTTCATTTGTAGCAACAACTTGGGGAATAGTTGAGCCAACTGTAAACTGGGGATTATTAGGTAACTGTGATGGTTTGAGGGCCAGATTGTGAATTTAGCCAGGACTCCAGGGTTAACACCCCTACTCTTACGATAAGTGGGATCTTTAATGACCTCAGAGAGTCAGGACACCCGTTTAACATCCCATCCAAAAGACAGCACTCTACATAGCGCAGTGTCCCTAAACACTGCCCTGGGGAATTGGGATATTTTTAAGACCAGAGGAAAGAGTGCCTCCTACTGGCCCTCCAACAACACTTCAAGCAGCATCTGGTCTCCCATCCAGTGACTTACCAGGACCAACCCTGCTCAGCTTCAGAAGCAAGACAGCAGTGGTATGCAGGGTGGTATGCTGCTGGCATAAATATTAATCATCAATATGTTTGTCATGATCTGTTGTGATGTTGAATATATTAACCATGCCTGTGTCTAAAATGCACCTTATTTCATGCAGAGTGCCCTGGTCAAAAGTAGTTTACTACCCATAATGCACTGGTCAAAGTAGTTTACTACCCATAGTGCCCTGGTCAACAGAAGTGCATTACCCAGAGTGCCCTGGTCAACAGAAGTGCATTACCCAGAGTGCCCTTGTCAAAAGTAGTTTACTACCCATAATGCACTGGTCAAAGTAGTTTACTACCCATAGTGCCCTGGTCAACAGAAGTGCATTACCCAGAGTGCCCTGGTCAAAATAAGTGCATTACCCAGAGTGCCCTGGTCAAAAGTAGTTTACTACCCATAGTGCCCTGGTCAACAGAAGTGCATTACCCAGAGTGCCCTTGTCAAAAGTAGTGCATTATATAGAGAATAAGGTTTCAGACAGCATCAGTCTTCTAATATGATTTTCCCTGTGCTTAAAACTGTCCTCTCACCCTAAAATCATTCAACTAGCAGGCTAGAGCGAGTAGGTTGAATCAGCAGAAATCCTCTTCATGTAAAGTACCAGGCTTCGTCTGCTATGAGTCAGTGGAGAATTTCCTTTTCATCGTTGCCATAAAACTTCAATTAAACGTTGAGTCTCAAACAGCCGCCTGTCCCTTTTAATAGCTGGGCAACTGCACACCATTTCAGGAAATAACCACCTGTTTCAAATAAACACCCGGTCGAAATGACATGTTTTACGAGGTTAACCATGCATTTCCATGACTTGTTTACAAGGTTTAATGTTTGATTTGTTACATTAAATAATTCTGTAATGACTCGGGGGAAAAAATTATGGCAATCATCCGTTGTTATCGCCCGTAAGAAACTGCTATCCATTAGCCGCTAACAGCTGACAACTGCTAGTTAACTGGCAAGCAAATAAAACCGTCAACTGTGGGAGTACAGACCCATAGAAATTGGTTGAACACCCTCTCGTGGAGAAAGTAAGAACTGCTAAAAATGCACTTTTTTTTTTTTTTTACCTTTATTTAACTAGGCAAGTCAGTTAAGAACAAATTCTTATTTTCAATGCCAGCCTAGGAACAACGGGTTAGCTGCCTGTTCAGGGGCAGAACAACAGCTCCGGGGTTTGAACGTGCAACCTTTTGGTTACTCAGCCAAAGCTCTAACCACTAGCCTAACCATGCCACCCCAGTTAAAGAGGAGAATAATTATTCAGGCTAGGTGTGCTAAAACAAAAGAAATGTGATACAAACCACATTTACATCAAACGTTTTCATGAAGATTAATTGTCTGACGCAATGAAAATAAAAAAATAATAACTGGGATGATGGAAACATTAACTCGCATGTAGTTTATTAGGCTACAGATCTGTTGTGTGGTCTTCCCACTACGACTCGGGTAAGCATGTAGTTTATTAGGCTACAGATGAAGTAAATGATGATGAACTTCACAGGGGGAGGGGGGCGAAAGGTCACGGTGATGAGCTTGATGTTCCTTTCCAGTAGATACCGAGGTTCTTATTCTGGTGACGATGGACGCTTTCGCTACCATTTAACAAAAACAAATAATGTCTCTTATCCATAATAATCTCATAATGTAGGTAGGCTACATGCACTGTAGAGCATCTGTGCCAAGGCTGTTGGCACATTCGTTATATAACTCAACAGTTTTTGTGACAAAACCATCAGTAGATTTTAAAAAATGAGATGGAAACCCATTTAAAACGTTAATTTTTTATTCAGTACATGGGAATTTACCGGTAAAAGTCATGTTTATGTGCACTGTCTTCACGCGCAGTCTTCATCCATGTAAAGGTTTTCCTCCTTCCTCTGAAGAGGTGAGAAGGATCAGAGGACCAATAGGCGACGTGGTAAGTGTCCATGGTTCTTTTAATAAGAAACACTACACATGAACACAACTGATACAAAACAATAACCATGAAAACCGAAACAGCCCTATCTGGTGCAGAAAACACAAAGACAGGAAACAACCACCCACAAAACCCAACACAAAACAGGCTACCTAAATATGGTTCCCAATCAGAGACAATGACTAACACCTGCCTCTGATTGAGAACCATATCAGGCCAAACATAGAAATAGACAAACCAGACACACAACATAGAATGCCCACCCAGCTCACGTCCTAACCAACACTAAAACAAGGAAAACACACACGAACTATGGTCAGAACGTGACAATCCACATAAAGTCTGTTTGATGGAAACAATTCTCTGGTGGGAAAATGCGCATATTGATTTATGCAGAATTTAGAATATTCGTATGCAAATCTGTTGTTGCCAATGGAAACCAGCTATAGTGTGTAAATGATGACACAGTGCAGGAAATGTAAGAAATTGATTAAAATGATGGAAGTGAATGCTGTAATTAAAAAAAAAATAATGTTTATGCAAATGTGCAAAAGCTCTGTGCATTAAGTAAATAGAAGCCTGGCACAAATAAAAGCCTGTCACTAATAAAAGCCTGTTGTGTTCAGTGATTAACGGAAATATACGGCCAGGCTGTTATTCAAATGAAAATCAAATCTAATTGTATTGGTCACAGACACGTGTTTAGCAGATGGTAATGCGACTGTAGTGAAACGCTTCCGACATCTAACAGGTAATATCTAACAACATATCACCCAAAACAGACGGAAATGGAAGTAAGGAATGAATGAAAAATATAAGTGTCTGTCAGAGTATATTATATTATTATTATATTATATATATTATATATTATATATATATATTAACCCTGTTCTCTGAAACCCTGTTCTCTGATCTACAGCAAACAGACAAACAGACAAACAGACAAACAGAATGCATTCAGTGGCCAAACAGGATATTCGTAGCTGTGTGTGTGTGTGTGTGTGTGTGTGCGTGCGTGCGTGCGTGCGTGTATGCACTCAGAGCCTTTTACGTGTCATGTGGGCCTGGAGAAGCTCAACGTGTTTATGTTAATTTCTGGTCAATTACTGCGAGACCGACAGGCTTTTGCATGACAATAACCAAAGCTCCAGTCCTAAACAATGCAGAGAAAATAGATCTGCGTTCTGCGGGGCTTTCATGGAAGAAATTGGATTTTTACAAAGTTACATATCAAATGTGAAATCTTCAACCAAATTGTATCTCACCACCGGACACTCTTCAACTCGAATCCGGCGTCCAAAACAAAAACAAGATTTCCAGACACGAGAGTTAAGCCCAAATCTGACAGGAATTGATGAATGGTTCATATGGGATTTACACACAAACGGGATCTATTCAGCAGCCTTCTCCACATCTCGTCATAGCCATCAAAAGAAGCAGCCGAAAAGCAGCACATTCAAGACCGGCATCTATTGGGCCAACTTACAAAGTCTTCAAGATCTGTTATAAAGGCCCTCACAGAATGTTCTAGATTCCCCAGGGATGTCTGTAATGTCAGAAATCCTAATATTTTTTACATTTTTCCTTTATTTAACCAGGCAAGTCAGTTAAGAACAAATTCTTATTTTCAATGATGGCCTAGGAACAGTGGGTTAACTGACTGTTCAGGGGCAGAATGACAGATTTGTACCTTGTCAGCTCAGGGGTTTGAACTTGCAACCTTCCGGTTACTAGTCCAACGCTCTAACTACTAGGCTACCCAGCCGCCCCATTCTGCAGTTATTTCATTCCGTTAGTTCGTAGTTGTAACACAGCCGACTCAATTATTCAACTAGAATCTTTGGTTCCTACTAATCTTTAGTTCCCACTCACCGCAAGATAGAAGGCTGCGTAGACACTGAGCGCTGCCTCTTTGGAGGGGAAGGTTTTGCGTGCACGCAGGACATCCTCCTGGTTCCCCGTGCAGGCCTCCTGTTGACTGATGTAGACCAGGGCGTGCTGGCAGCCCAGGGCTGTGTAGTTGGGCTTACACACCGTCAGGAAGTGTGGGGCCAGATTCCCCGTCACCAGCTGTCCGGCGTTCACAAAGATGTCCACGGTGAACAGGCCGAACATGTAGACGCCTGGATAGAGGGGGGAGAGAGACACTGGTTAGAGGGGGAGACACTGGTTAGAGGGGGAGACACTGGTTAGAGGGGGAGAAAGACACTGGTTAGAGGGGGAGACACTGGATAGAGGGGGAGAGAGACACTGGTTAGAGGGGGAGATAGACACTGGTTAGAGGGGGAGACACTGGTTAGAGGGGGAGACACTGGTTAGAGGGGGAGACACTGGTTAGAGGGGGAGACACTGGTTAGAGGGGGAGATAGACACTGGTTAGAGGGGGAGACACTGGTTAGAGGGGGAGATAGACACTGGTTAGAGGGGGAGACACTGGTTAGAGGGGGAGACACTGGTTAGAGGGGAGATAGACACTGGTTAGAGGGGAGATAGACACTGGTTAGAGGGGAGATAGACACTGGTTAGAGGGGGAGATAGACACTGGTTAGAGGGGGAGACACTGGTTAGAGGGGGAGACAGACACTGGTTAGAGGGGGAGAAAGACACTGGTTAGAGGGGGAGATAGACACTGGTTAGAGGGGGAGACACTGGTTAGAGGGGGAGATAGACACTGGTTAGAGGGGGAGAGACACTGGTTAGAGGGGGAGATAGACACTGGTTAGAGGGGAGATAGACACTGGTTAGAGGGGGAGACACTGGTTAGAGGGGAGATAGACACTGGTTAGAGGGGGAGACACTGGTTAGAGGGGGAGAGAGACACTGGTTAGAGGGGGAGACAGACACTGGTTAGAGGGGGAGACAGACACTGGTTAGAGGGGGGAGAGAGACACTGGTTAGAGGGGGAGATAGACACTGGTTAGAGGGGGAGATAGACACTGGTTAGAGGGGGAGACACTGGTTAGAGGGGGAGAGACACTGGTTAGAGGGGGAGATAGACACTGGTTAGAGGGGGAGACACTGGTTAGAGGGGGAGATAGACACTGGTTAGAGGGGGAGACACTGGTTAGAGGGGGAGATAGACACTGGTTAGAGGGGGAGACACTGGTTAGAGGGGGAGACACTGGTTAGAGGGGGAGATAGACACTGGTTAGAGGGGGAGACACTGGTTAGAGGGGGAGAGACACTGGTTAGAGGGGGAGACACTGGTTAGAGGGGGAGATAGACACTGGTTAGAGGGGAGATAGACACTGGTTAGAGGGGGAGACACTGGTTAGAGGGGGAGATAGACACTGGTTAGAGGGGGAGACACTGGTTAGAGGGGAGATAGACACTGGTTAGAGGGGGAGATAGACACTGGTTAGAGGGGGAGACACTGGTTAGAGGGGGAGAGACACTGGTTAGAGGGGGAGACACTGGTTAGAGGGGGAGACACTGGTTAGAGGGGGAGACACTGGTTAGAGGGGGAGACACTGGTTAGAGGGGGAGACACTGGTTAGAGGGGGAGACACTGGTTAGAGGGGGAGACACTGGTTAGAGGGGGAGAGACACTGGTTAGAGGGGGAGAGAGACACTGGTTAGAGGGGGAGAGAGACACTGGTTAGAGGGGAGATAGACACTGGTTAGAGGGGGAGACACTGGTTAGAGGGGGAGACACTGGTTAGAGGGGGGAGAGAGACACTGGTTAGAGGGGGAGACACTGGTTAGAGGGGGAGATAGACACTGGTTAGAGGGGGAGACACTGGTTAGAGGGGGAGATAGACACTGGTTAGAGGGGGAGATAGACACTGGTTAGAGGGGGAGACACTGGTTAGAGGGGGAGATAGACACTGGTTAGAGGGGGAGACACTGGTTAGAGGGGGAGACACTGGTTAGAGGGGGAGATAGACACTGGTTAGAAGGGGAGATAGACACTGGTTAGAGGGGGAGAGACACTGGTTAGAGGGGGGAGAGAGACACTGGTTAGAGGGGGAGACACTGGTTAGAGGGGGAGATAGACACTGGTTAGAGGGGGAGACACTGGTTAGAGGGGAGATAGACACTGGTTAGAGGGGGAGATAGACACTGGTTAGAGGGGGAGATAGACACTGGTTAGAGGGGGAGATAGACACTGGTTAGAGGGGGAGACACTGGTTAGAGGGGGAGATAGACACTGGTTAGAGGGGGAGACACTGGTTAGAGGGGGAGACACTGGTTAGAGGGGGAGATAGACACTGGTTAGAGGGGGAGACACTGGTTAGAGGGGGAGACACTGGTTAGAGGGGGAGAGAGACACTGGTTAGAGGGGGAGACACTGGATAGAGGGGGAGATAGACACTGGTTAGAGGGGGAGATAGACACTGGTTAGAGGGGGAGACACTGGTTAGAGGGGGAGACACTGGTTAGAGGGGGAGATAGACACTGGTTAGAGGGGGAGATAGACACTGGTTAGAGGGGGGAGACACTGGATAGAGGGGGAGATAGACACTGGTTAGAGGGGGAGATAGACACTGGATAGAGGGGGAGATAGACACTGGTTAGAGGGGGAGATAGACACTGGTTAGAGGGGGAGATAGACACTGGTTAGAGGGGAGATAGACACTGGTTAGAGGGGGAGATAGACACTGGTTAGAGGGGGAGACACTGGTTAGAGGGGGAGACACTGGTTAGAGGGGGAGATAGACACTGGTTAGAGGGGAGATAGACACTGGTTAGAGGGGGGAGACACTGGTTAGAGGGGGAGATAGACACTGGTTAGAGGGGGAGAGACACTGGTTAGAGGGGGAGATAGACACTGGTTAGAGGGGGAGATAGACACTGGTTAGAGGGGGGAGAGAGACACTGGTTAGAGGGGGGAGAGAGACACTGCTTAGAGGGGGAGATAGACACTGGTTAGAGGGGGAGATAGACACTGGTTAGAGGGGGAGACACTGGTTAGAGGGGGAGATAGACACTGGTTAGAGGGGGAGAGAGACACTGGTTAGAGGGGGAGAGAGACACTGGTTAGAGGGGGAGACACTGGATAACTCTACCTACATACTACCTCAACTAACCGGTGCCCCCGCACATTAACTCTGTACCGTAATACCCTGTATATAGCCTCCACATTGACTCTGTACCGGTACCCCCTGTATATAGACTCCACATTGACTCTGTACCGGTACCCCTGTATATAGTCTCCACATTGACTCTGTACCGGTACCCCCCTGTATATAGCCTCCACATTGTACCGGTACACCCTGTATATAGCCACCACATTGACTCTGTACCGGTACACCCTGTATATAGCCACCACATTGACTCTGTACCGGTACACCCTGCATATAGCCTCCACATTGACTCTGTACCGGTACCCCCTGTATATAGTCTCCACATTGACTCTGTACCGGTACCCCCTGTCTATAGTCTCCACATTGACTCTGTACCGGTAGCCCCTGTATATAGCCTCCACATTGACTCTGTACCGGTACCCCCTGTATATAGCCTCCACATTGACTCTGTACCGGTACCCCTGTATATAGTCTCCACATTGACTCTGTACCAGTACCCCCTGTATATAGCCTCCACATTGACTCTGTACTGTAATACCCTGTATATAGTCTCCACATTGACTCTGTACCGGTACCCCCTGTATATAGCCTCCACATTGACTCTGTACCGGTACCCCTGTATATAGTCTCCACATTGACTCTGTACCAGTACCCCCTGTATATAGCCTCCACATTGACTCTGTACCGTAATACCCTGTATATAGTCTCCACATTGACTCTGTACCGGTACCCCCTGTATATAGCCTCCACATTGACTCTGTACCGGTACCCCCCTGTATATAGCCTCCACATTGACTCTATACCGGTACCCCCTGTATATAGCCTCCACATTGACTCTGTACCGGTACCCCCTGTATATAGCCTCCACATTGACTCTGTACCGGTACCCCCTGTATAGTCTCCACATTGACTCTGTACCGGTACCCCCTGTATATAGCCTCCACATTGACTCTGTACCGGTACCCCCTGTATATAGCCTCCACATTGACTCTATACCGGTACCCCCTGTATATAGCCTCCACATTGACTCTGTACCGGTACCCCCTGTATATAGTCTCCACATTGACTCTGTACCGGTACCCCCTGTATATAGTCTCCACATTCACTCTGTACCGGTACCCCTGTATATAGCCTCCACATTGACTCTGTACCGGTACCCCTGTATATAACCTCCACATTGACTCTGTACCGGTACCCCCTGTATATAGCCTCCACATTGACTCTCTACCGGTACCCCCTGTATATAGTCTCCACATTGACTCTGTACCGGTACCCCCTGTATATAGTCTCCACATTGACTCTGTACCGGTGCCCCCTGTATATAGTCTCCACATTGACTCTGTACCATTACCCCCTGTATATAGTCTCCACCTTGACTCTGTACCGGTACCCCCCTGTATATAGTCTCCACCTTGACTCTGTACCAGTACCCCCTGTATATAGCCTCCACATTGACTCTGTACCGGTACCCCCTGTATATAGTCTCCACATTGACTCTGTACCGGTACCCCCCTGTATATAGTCTCCACATTAACTCTGTACCGGTACCCCCTGTATATAGTCTCCACCTTGACTCTGTACCGGTACCCCCTGTATATAGTCTCCACCTTGACTCTGTACCTGTACCCCCTGTATATAGTCTCCACCTTGACTCTCTACCGGTACCCCCTGTATATAGTCTCCACCTTGACTCTGTACCGGTACCCCCTGTATATAGTCTCCACCTTGACTCTGTACCGGTACCCCCTGTATATAGTCTCCACCTTGACTCTCTACCGGTACCCGCTGTATATAGTCTCCACCTTGACTCTCTACCGGTACCCCCTGTATATAGTCTCCACATTGACTCTGTACCGGTGCCCCCTGTATATAGTCTCCACATTGACTCTGTACCATTACCCCCTGTATATAGTCTCCACATTGACTCTGTACCAGTACCCCCTGTATATAGTCTCCACATTGACTCTGTACCGGTACCCCCTGTATATAGCCTCCACATTGACTCTGTACCGTAATACCCTGTATATAGCCTCCACATTGACTCTGTACCGGTACCCCCTGTATATAGCCTCCCCGTTGACTCTGTACCAGTACCCCCTGTATATAGTCTCCACATTGACTCTGTACCGGTACCCCCTGTATATAGCCTCCACATTGACTCTGTACCTTAATACCCTGTATATAGCCTCCACATTGACTCTGTACCGGTACCCCCTGTATATAGTCTCCACATTGACTCTGTACCGGTACCCCCTGTATATATTGTTATTTTTACTGCTGCTCTTTAATTACTTGTTACTTTTATCTCTTATTCTTATCCGTATTTTTGGGAAACTGCATTGCTGGTTAGGGGGATGTAAGTAAGCATTTCACTGTAAGGTGTATTCGGCCCATGTGACCAATGCAATTTGATTCGATTTGATTTTGGAAGCCTGCAATTTGGGCAAAGCACGTGGCAACAGGACTAGATGATTATTATGTTGTGGTTGTCAGTGAAAACCATCTAAAATACATGTGCAGATAATTTCTGTTGACAATAATTTAAAATGTTGAGACAAGAAGAAGAGGAGGAGGCAAAGATATAGGAGTGTCTCTCTCCAGAATGCTCTCAACTCTCCAGAATGCTCTCAACCCTCCAGAATGCTCTCAACTCTCCAGAATGCTCTCATATCTCCGGAATGCTCTCAACTCTCTGGAATGCTCTCAACTCTCTGTAATGCTCTCAACTCTCTGGAATGCTCTCAACTCTCTGGAATGCTCTCAACCCTCCAGAATGCTCTGAACTCTCCGGAATGCTCTCAACTCTCTGGAATGCTCTCAACTCTCCAGAATGCTCTCAACTCTCCGGAATGCTCTCAACTCTCCAGAATGCTCTCAACTCTCTGGAATGCTCTCAACTCTCCAAAATGCTCTGAACTCTCCAGAATGCTCTCAACTCTCCGGAATGCTCTCAACTCTCCAGAATGCTCTCATATCTCCGGAATGCTCTCAACTCTCCGAAATGCTCTCAACTCTCCAGAATGCTCTCATATCTCCGGAATGCTCTCAACTCTCCAGAATGCTCAAAACTCTCCAGAATGCTCTCATATCTCCAGAATGCTCTCATATCTCCGGAATGCTCTCAACTCTCCAGAATGCTCTCATATCTCCGGAATGCTCTCAACTCTCCAGAATGCTCAAAACTCTCCAGAATGCTCTCATATCTCCAGAATGCTCTCATATCTCCAGAATGCTCTCATATCTCCAGAATGCTCTCAACTCTCCAGAATGCTCTCAACTCTCCAGAATGTTTTTGTAACATCCATTTTGCAAATGATAATAGTTTCTCACAGTATTTGAAAAACACTTTCCCGGCCTCACCGAGCCTCGGCGTGAAAGAGCAACATATCATCATCTGATGATGCCATATATCTGGTCCGGGAAACTCTGAGGACCCGGAGTTGTTGTTGATTGTCCCGAGTTCACTGGTCCGGGAAACTCTGAGGACCCGGAGTTGTTGTTGATTGTCCCGAGTTCACTGGTCCGAGAAACTCTGAGGACCCGGAGTTGTTGTTGATTGTCCCGAGTTCACTGGTCCGGGAAACTCTGAGGACCCGGAGTTGTTGTTGATTGTCCCGAGTTCACTGGTCCGAGAAACTCTGAGGACCCGGAGTTGTTGTTGATTGTCCCGAGTTCACTGGTCCGGGAAACTCTGAGGACACGGAGTTGTTGTTGATTGTCCCGAGTTCACTGGTCCGGGAAACTCTGAGGACCCGGAGTTGTTGTTGATTGTTGATACAATGTTGCACGTTTGCTAGAGACAGCTTCAGGCCAAACCCAGTTGAATGATTACTTAATTAAAAAGTTATAGGCATACCGCTGCCTTGGCCCATGGGCTATTTCTGAGTACCATGTGTTCATTTCTTTAGCCACCAATGGATTACGGTCTAGCAATGTGTCCATATGGCAGAGGCTGGTGCTCTAGCATTAGTTGGACTCTGTGTCTCTGTATCTTAATGCGCCGTTCAGCTTTGAAGCCCACTTAGCTGGAAGAGTAGAGAAAAAAGGCTTCATTAATGTTGAGTGGCTTTCTGTTTTGTCTCCCTGTCTCCTTGTTTTACATTCTAGTCACTGCTTTCTCATCTTCTGTATTCTTAATTAAAAGGAGCGAGGGATGAGATGAGACAAAGGGAGGGGGTGAGACAAGAGATGGGATGAGACGAGAGGAGGGGTGAGACAAGAGATGGGATGAGACGAGAAGAGGGGGTGAGACAAGAGATCGGATCAGACGAGACGAGAGGAGGGGGTGAGACAAGAGATGGGATGAGACGAGAGGAGGGGTGAGACAAGAGATGGGATGAGACGAGAGATGGGATGAGACGAGAGATGGGATGAGAAGAGAGATGGGATGAGACGAGAGGAGGGGTGAGACAAGAGATGGGATGAGACAAGAGATGGGATGAGACAAGAGGAGGGGTGAGACAAGAGGAGGGGTGAGACAAGAGGAGGGGTGAGACAAGAGGAGGGGTGAGACGAGAGGAGGGGTGAGACAAGAGATGGGATGAGACGAGAGGAGGGGTGAGACAAGAGATGGGATGGGATGAGAGGAGGGGTAAGACAAGAGGAGGGGTGAGACAAGAGATGGGATCAGACGAGATGAGAGAAGGGGGTGAGACAAGAGATGGGATGGGATGAGATGAGACAAGAGGAGGGGGTGAGACAAGAGATGGGATGGGATGAGAGGAGGGGTAAGACAAGAGGAGGGGTGAGACAAGAGATGGGATGAGATTAGAGGAGGGTAGATGCTGACGGACTGATTATTACTTCTGTCAGATGCATTACTTCAACAGTGACTCACTAGGTAAGACTCAGACAAGACTCAGACACGACTCAGACACGACTCGGACACGACTCGGACAAGACTCAGACAAGACTCAGACACGACTCAGACAAGACTCAGACAAGACTCGGACAAGACTCGGACACGACTCGGACACGACTCGGACACCACTCGGACAAGACTCGGACAAGACTCGGACAAGACTCGGACAAGACTCGGACACGACTCGGACAAGACTCGGACAAGACTCGGACAAGACTCGGACAAGACTCAGACAAGACTCGGACACGACTCGGACACGACTCGGACACGACTTGGACAAGACTCAGACAAGACTCGGACAAGACAAGATTAGTAGACAAGTATTTGGCAGAAGTATTTCAGAAGCCTGACAATGTTCCACTTAGTAGCAGCACAAACACGCCGGGCGGACCGCCTGTCTGTGGAAAGGCTGTGTATGGGGTTTATCTAAATAATTACTTAGCTGGCAATGTAGACGGGGGAAATCATACTCTTATTAAGTGGATATATTTAATTAAACTGTTCAATATTCAATCAAAAAACTAACATTTCAAAGACAATCTCTTTTTTTGTGTAATTGATCCCATTTCTTACCATCTGGGTGTGGTGTGTGGTGGGTTGGGTGCTGTATGGGGAGTTTGGGTGGGTAGAGGATAAATGAATAGAGGCTGGATGGGTAGAGACTGGATGGGTAGAGGCTGAATGGGTAGAGACTGGATGGGTAGAAAATGGATGGGTAGAGGCTGGATGAGTAAAGGCTGGATGGGTAGAGGCTGGATGGGTAGAGGCTGGATGAGTAAAGGCTGGATGGGTAGAGACTGGATGGGTAGAGGATAAATGAGTAAAGGCTGGATGGGTAGAGGCTGGATGGGTAGAGACTGGATGGGTAGAGGCTGGATGGGTAGAGACTGGATGGGTAGAGGCTGGATGGGTAGAGGCTGGATGGGTAGAGGCTGGATGGGTTGAAGCTGGATGGGTAGAGGCTGGATGGGTAGAGGCTGGATGGGTAGAGACTGGATGGGTAGAGGCTGGATGGGTAGAGGCTGGATGGGTAGAGGCTGGATGGGTAGAGACTGGATGGGTAGAGGCTGGATGGGTAGAGGCTGGATGGGTAGAGGCTGGATGGGTAGAGACTGGATGGGTAGAGGCTGGATGGGTAGAGGCTGGATGGGTAGAGACTGGATGGGTAGAGGCTGGATGGGTAGAGAATGGATGGGTAGAGCCTGGATGGGTAGAGGCTGGATGTGTAGAGGCTGGATGGGTAGAGACTGGATGGGTAGAGGCTGAATGGGTAGAGACTGGATGGGTAGAGAATGGATGGGTAGAGAATGGATGGGTTGAAGCTGGATGGGTAGAGGCTGGATGGGTAGAGACTGGATGGGTAGAGGCTGGATGGGTTGAAGCTGAATGGGTAGAGGCTGGATGGGTAGAGGCTGGATGGGTAGAGACTGGATGGGTAGAGACTGGATGGGTAGAGGCTGGATGGGTAGAGACTGGATGGGTAGAGGCTGGATGGGTTGAAGCTGAATGGGTAGAGGCTGGATGGGTAGAGGCTGGATGGGTAGAGGCTGGATGGGTAGAGGCTGGATGGGTAGAGACTGGATGGGTAGAGGCTGGATGGGTAGAGGCTGAATGGGTAGAGACTGGATGGGTAGAGACTGGATGGGTAGAGGCTGGATGGGTTGAAGCTGGATGGGTAGAGCCTGGATGGGTAGAGGCTGGATGGGTAGAGACTGGATGGGTAGAGACTGGATGGGTAGAGGCTGGATGGGTAGAGAATGGATGGGTTGAAGCTGGATGGGTAGAGGCTGGATGGGTAGAGACTGGATGGGTAGAGGCTGGATGGGTTGAAGCTGAATGGGTAGAGGCTGGATGGGTAGAGGCTGGATGGGTAGAGGCTGGATGGGTAGAGGCTGGATGGGTAGAGACTGGATGGGTAGAGGCTGGATGGTAGAGGCTGAATGGGTAGAGACTGGATGGGTAGAGGCTGGATGGGTAGAGGCTGGATGGGTTGAAGCTGAATGGGTAGAGGCTGGATGGGTAGAGACTGGATGGGTAGAGGCTGGATGGGTAGAGGCTGGATGGGTAGAGACGGAATGGTTAGAGGCTGAATGGGTAGAGGATAAATGAGTAAAGGCTGGATGGGTAGAGCCTGGATGGGTAGAGCCTGGTTGGGTAGAGGCTGGATGGGTAGAGCCTGGATGGGTAGAGTCTGGATGGATAGAGGCTGGATGGGTAGAGGCTGGATGGGTAGAGGCTGGATGGGTAGAGGCTGGATGGGTAGAGACTGGATGGGTAGAGTCTGGATGGGTAGAGGCTGGATGGGTAGAGGCTGGATGGGTAGAGACTGGATGGGTAGAGGCTGGATGGGTAGAGACTGGATGGGTAGAGGCTGGATGGGTAGAGACTGGATGGGTAGAGGCTGGATGGGTAGAGGCTGGATGGGTAGAGACTGGATGGGTAGAGGCTGAATGGGTAGAGACTGGATGGGTAGAGGCTGGATGGGTAGAGAATGGATGGGTAGAGACTGGATGGGTAGAGGCTGGATGGGTAGAGGCTGGATGGGTAGAGACTGGATGGGTAGAGGCTGGATGGGTAGAGGCTGGATGGGTAGAGGCTAGATGGGTAGAGGCTGGATGGGTTGAAGCTGAATGGGTAGAGGCTGGATGGGTAGAGGCTGGATGGGTAGAGGCTGGATGGGTAGAGACTGGATGGGTAGAGACTGGATGGGTAGAGGCTGGATGGGTAGAGGCTGGATGGGTAGAAGCTGAATGGGTAGAGGCTGAATGGGTAGAGGCTGGATGGGTAGAGCCTGGATGGGTAGAGACTGGATGGGTAGAGAATGGATGGGTTGAAGCTGAATGGGTAGAGACTGGATGGGTAGAGACTGGATGAGTAGAGGCTGGATGGGTAGAGGCTGGATGGGTAGAGGCTGGATGGGTAGAGACTGGATGGGTAGAGACTGGATGGGTAGAGACTGGATGGGTAGAGACTGGATGGGTAGAGACTGGATGGGTAGAGACTGGATGGGTAGAGGCTGGATGGGTAGAGGCTGAATGGGTAGAGGCTGGATGGGTAGAGACTGGATGGGTAGAGGCTGGATGGGTAGAGACTGGATGGGTAGAGAATGGATGGGTTGAAGCTGAATGGGTAGAGACTGGATGGGTAGAGACTGGATGGGTTGAAGCTGGATGGGTAGAGGCTGGATGGGTAGAGAATGGATGGGTAGAGGATGGATGGGTAGAGGCTGGATGGGTAGAGGCTGGATGGGTAGAGACTGGATGGGTAGAGACTGGATGGGTAGAGGCTGGATGGGTAGAGGCTGGATGGGTAGAGACTGGATGAGTAGAGGATGGGTAGAGACTGGATGGGTTGAAGCTGGATGGGTAGAGGCTGGATGGGTAGAGGCTGGATGGGTAGAGGCTGGATGGGTAGAGGCTGGATGGGTTGAAGCTGGATGGGTAGAGGCTGGATGGGTAGAGGCTGGATGGGTTGAAGCTGGATGGGTAGAGGCTGGATGGGTTGAAGCTGGATGGGTAGAGGCTGGATGGGTAGAGGCTGGATGGGTAGAGACTGGATGGGTAGAGACTGGATGGGTAGAGGCTGGATGGGTAGAGGCTGGATGGGTTGAAGCTGGATGGGTAGAGGCTGGATGGGTTGAAGCTGGATGGGTAGAGGCTGGATGGGTAGAGGCTGGATGGGTAGAGACTGGATGGGTAGAGGCTGGATGGGTAGAGGCTGGATGGGTAGAGAATGGATGGGTAGAGGCTGGATGGGTAGAGAATGGATGGGTAGAGGCTGGATGGGTAGAGAATGGATGGGTAGAGGCTGGATGGGTAGAGACTGGATGGGTAGAGAATGGATGGCCTTGATAAAGTTGAAGCTGACTGAGGAACTGAGGTTTCACTGCATCAGACTGCAGCAACATGAAACAGGAAGCAGGTTCAAAGCTGCAGGATCAATGGCTCACGAAATGTCTCTAACAGACACACATCACACCACACCACACCACACACACACACACACGTTCACGGACACACACTGTCCGAGGATGGTACAGGAATGAAGAGGTTAAGGTACAATACGGATGAAGAGGTTAGGTTTAGGTACAGGGATGAAGAGGTTAGGTTTAGGTACAGGGATGAAGAGGTTAGGTTTAGGTACAGGGATGAAGAGATTAGGTTTAGGTACAGGGATGAAGAGGTTAGGTTTAGGTACAGGGATGAAGAGATTAGGTTTAGGTACAGGGATGAAGAGGTTAGGTTTAGGTACAGGGATGAAGAGGTTAGGTTTAGGTACAGGGATGAAGAGGTTAGGTTAAGGTACAGGGATGAAGAGGTTAGGTTAAGGTAGAGTATGGATGGTACAGGGATGAAGAGGTTAAGGTACAGGGAGGATGGTACAGCGATGAAGTTGAGGACATACAATACATCACAGATCTCTTATCAGAAAGGTTTTAAAGGTTTTTCAGCTTTTAACTTTTACAAAGAATTATTCAGATGCTTTAGTAAGATAGATTTTTTTTTGGTGCTGGGCTGTAATAAAAACATGCACTGGCTCTAAAGACCAGGGCTGCCTACCGTTGACAAATAATATGTTGGATTTTTCAAACTCTATTAGACTTGAGTTTAGATTAAGATCCTGGAGCTGCTTCTTTGTGAAGCTATCATATGCACTGCACTACTCAACACCCGGAATAACACCAGCTAAACATGTGCACGTGACCAATAACATCTGCTAAACACGTGCACGTGACCAATAATATCTGCTAAACACGTGCACGTGACCAATAATATCTGCTAAACACGTGCACGTGACCAATAATATCTGCTAAACACGTGCACGTGACCAATAATATCTGCTAAACACGTGCACGTGACCAATAATATCTGCTAAACACGTGCACGTGACCAATAACATCTGCTAAACACGTGCACGTGACCAATAATATCTGCTAAACATGTGCACGTGACCAATAACATCTGCTAAACATGTGCACGTGACCAATAACATCTGCTAAACATGTGCACGTGACCAATAACATCTGCTAAACATGTGCACGTGACAAATAACATCTGCTAAACATGTGCACGTGACCAAAAACATCTGCTAAACATGTGCACGTGACCAATAACATCTGCTAAACACGTGCACGTGACCAATAACATCTGCTAAACACGTGCATGTGACCAATAACAGCAGCCAATCAGAACGTTTCAGGAAAGCTAGGGCATATCATTATAGAACCAGAGCAGCCAATCAGGTTCCAGGATAGCTAGGGTTGTATCATTATAGAACAAGAGCAGCCAATCAGGTTCCAAGATAGCTCGGCCGTATCATTATAGAACAAGAACAGCCAATCAGACGGTTCCAGGATAGCTAGGGCCGTATCATTATAGAACAAGAACAGCCAATCAGACGGTTCCAGGATAGCTAGGGCCGTATCATTATAGAACAAGAACAGCCAATCAGACGGTTCCAGGATAGCTAGGGCCGTATCATTATAGAACAAGAGCAGCCAATCAGACGGTTCCAGGATAGCTAGGGCCGTATCATTATAGAACAAGAACAGCCAATCAGACGGTTCCAGGATAGCTAGGGCCGTATCATTATAGAACAAGAACAGCCAATCAGACGGTTCCAGGATAGCTAGGGCCGTAATCATTATAGAACAAAAGAGAATAAAATGATGCTGTGTCTCTGTGATACAGTACCTCTGTCTTTGTTACCCTGTAATGGGTTGAAGAGCTACTGTACTGGTGCACTTCAATACACTGCAGGCAGCTGTGTTCGGCCTGTGTACCACTCCCTTCAGGGCTCAGTACTGTCCATTATCTCCCTTCAGGGCTCAGTACTGTCCATTATCTCCCTTCAGGGCTCAGTACTGTCCATTATCTCCCTTCAGGGCTCAGTACTGTCCATTATCTCCCTTCAGGGCTTAGTACTGTCCATTACCTCCCTTCAGGGCTCAGTACTGTCCATTACCTCCCTTCAGGGCTCAGTACTGTCCATTATCTCCCTTCAGGGCTCAGTACTGTCTATTATCTCCCTTCAGGGCTCAGTACTGTCCATTACCTCCCTTCAGGGCTCAGTACTGTTCATTACCTCCCTTCAGGGCTCAGTACTGTCCATTATCTCCCTTCAGGGCTCAGTACTGTCCATTATCTCCCTTCAGGGCTCAGTACTGTCCATTATCTCCCTTCAGGGCTCAGTACTGTTCATTACCTCCCTTCAGGGCTCAGTACTGTCCATTATCTCCCTTCAGGGCTCAGTACTGTCCATTATCTCCCTTCAGGGCTCAGTACTGTCCATTACCTCCCTTCAGGGCTCAGTACTGTCCATTACCTCCCTTCAGGGCTCAGTACTGTCCATTATCTCCCTTCAGGGCTCAGTACTGTCCATTATCTCCCTTCAGGGCTCAGTACTGTCCATTATCTCCCTTCAGGGCTCAGTACTGTCCATTCAATTTAATGCATGTTACATCATGTGATTAAATATAAGGAGACACTGTCCGTATAGACCTATTTTGCATGAATTGCACCATGGCTCGGGACAAGACAGAGAGGCATTGCAACATGCCTAACCAGCATGCATTGCACCATGGCTCGGGACAAGACAGAGAGGTATTGCAACATGGCTAACCAGCATGCATTGCACCATGGCTAGGGACAAGACAGAGAGGTATTGCAACATGGCTAACCAGCATGCATTGCACCATGGCTCGAGACAAGACACAGAGGATTTAATACATAAAATATATGCCACTAAGCAGATGCTGTTATCCAAAGTAGTCTATATATTATGTATGTGTGTGTCAGTGGAGACTGCTGAGGGGAGGACAGCTCATAATAGCTTTACCTAACCTTCCCAACGAGCTGTCACTCTGTAGCTCTAAGATCAGCTCATTGGCCAGATAACATTTGAACGTCTTGGCCACGTTCTGTTATAATCTCCACCCAACACAACCAAAAGAGGACTGGCCCACCCCTCATAGCCTGGTTCCTCTCTAGGTTTCTTCCTAGGTTTTGGCCTTTCTAGGGAGTTTTTCCTAGCCACCGTGCTTCTACACCTGCATTGCTTGCTGTTTGAGGTTTGAGGCTGGGTTTCTGTACAGCACTTTGAGATATCAGCTGATGTACGAAGGGCTATATAAATACATTTGATTTGAATTTGATTTTGATTTTGATTTTGATTTGATTTGACAGCTCATAATACTGTCAGGAACGGAGCAAATGGAACGGCATCAAACATCCCACTGATTCCACTTCAGTCGTTACCACGAGCCCGTCCTCCCTAATTAAGGGGCCACCAACCGCCTCTGTGTGGAATAATGTGAATATACTTCCCTTTGAAAAATACTGAGAAAAATGAATTGGCGTACGCACAGGGAACCATTTCACTTTGAGAAAATGTCTCGAGAAAGTACTTTCCATAAATATGAATAATTTATGTCACATGAATTAATCTCTTATTCATATATCACTTCTAAACTGACAAATAAACAAAATATACCTTCTACAAATACATTAGCAGAGTTAATACATTAGTTTAATACATTAGCAGGGTTAATACATTAGCAGGGTTAATACATTAGCAGGGTTAATACATTAGCAGGGTTAATACATTAGTTTAATACATTAGCAGAGTTAATACATTAGTTTAATACATTAGCAGGGTTAATACATTAGTTTAATACATTAGCAGGGTTAATACATTAGTTTAATACATTAGCAGAGTTAATACATGAGTTTAATACATTAGCAGGGTTAATACATTAGTTTAATACATTAGCAGAGTTAATACATTAGTCTAATACATTAGCAGAGTTAATACATTAGTTTAATACATTAGCAAGGTTAATACATTAGTTTAATACATTAGCAGGGTTAATACATTAGTTTAATACATTAGCAGAGTTAATACATTAGTTTAATCCCTGTATCCCTTCTTTCTTTTCTCTCCAAAACTCTTGAACGTGCCGTCCTTGGCCAGCTCTCCCGCTATCTCTCTCAGAATGACCTTCTTGATCCAAATCAGTCAGGTTTCAAGACTAGCCATTCAACTGAGACTGCTCTTCTCTGTATCACGGAGGCGCTCCGCACTGCTAAAGCTAACTCTCTCTCCTCTGCTCTCATCCTTCTAGACCTATCGGCTGCCTTCGATACTGTGAACCACCAGATCCTCCTCTCCACCCTCTCCGAGTTGGGCATCTCCGGCGCGGCCCACGCTTGGATTGCGTCCTACCTGACAGGTCGCTCCTACCAGGTGGCGTGGCGAGAATCTGTCTCCTCGCCACGCGCTCTCACCACTGGTGTCCCCCAGGGCTCTGTTCTAGGCCCTCTCCTATTCTCGCTATACACCAAGTCACTTGGCTCTGTCATAACCTCACATGGTCTCTCCTATCATTGCTATGCAGACGACACACAATTAATCTTCTCCTTTCCCCCTTCTGATGACCAGGTGGCGAATCGCATCTCTGCATGTCTGGCAGACATATCAGTGTGGATGACGGATCACCACCTCAAGCTGAACCTCGGCAAGACGGAGCTGCTCTTCCTCCCGGGGAAGGACTGCCCGTTCCATGATCTCGCCAACACGGTTGACAACTCCATTGTGTCCTCCTCCCAGAGCGCTAAGAACCTTGGCGTGATCCTGGACAACACCCTGTCGTTCTCAACCAACATCATGGCGGTGGCCCGTTCCTGTAGGTTCATGCTCTACAACATCCGCAGAGTACGACCCTGCCTCACACAGGAAGCGGCGCAGGTCCTAATCCAGGCACTTGTCATCTCCCGTCTGGATTACTGCAACTCGCTGCTGGCTGGGCTCCCTGCCTGTGCCATTAAACCCCTACAACTCATCCAGAACGCCGCAGCCCGTCTGGTGTTCAACCTTCCCAAGTTCTCTCACGTCACCCCGCTCCTCCGCTCTCTCCACTGGCTTCCAGTTGAAGCTCGCATCCGCTACAAGACCATGGTGCTTGCCTACGGAACTGTGAGGGGAACGGCACCGCAGTACCTCCAGGCTCTGATCAGGCCCTACACCCAAGCAAGGGCACTGCGTTCATCCACCTCTGGCCTGCTCGCCTCCCTACCATTGAGGAAGTACAGTTCCCGCTCAGCCCAGTCAAAACTGTTCGCTGCTCTGGCCCCCAATGGTGGAACAAACTCCCTCACGACGCCAGGACAGCGGAGTCAATCACCACCTTCCGGAGACACCTGAAACCCCACCTCTTCAAGGAATACCTAGGATAGGATAAGTAATCCTTCTCACCACCCCCCCTTAATGATTTAGATGCACTATTGTAAAGTGGCTGTTCCACTGGATGTCAGAAGGTGAATTCACCAATTTGTAAGTCGCTCTGGATAAGAGCGTCTGCTAAATGACTTAAATGTAAATGTAAATGTAATACATTAGCAGAGTTAATACATTAGTTTAATACATTAGCAAGGTTAATACATTAGTTTAATACATTAGCAGAGTTAATACATTAGCAGAGTTAATACATTAGCAGAGTTAATACATTAGTTTAATACATTAGCAAGGTTAATACATTAGTTTAATACATTAGCAAGGTTAATACATTAGCAGGGTTAATACATTAGTTGAATACATTAGTTTAATACATTAGGTTAATACATTAGCAGGGTTAATACATTAGTTTAATACATTAGGTTAATACATTAGTTTAATACATTAGGTTAATACATTAGTTTAATACATTAGGTTAATAAATTAGCAGGGTTAATACATTAGTTTAATACATTAGGTTAATACATTAGTTTAATACATTAGGTTAATACATTAGCAGGGTTAATACATTAGTTTAATACATTAGCAGGGTTAATACATTAGCAGGGTTAATACATTCGTTTAATACATTAGCAGGGTTAATACATTAGTTTAATACATTAGCAGGGTTAATAGATGAGTTTAATACATTAGCAGAGTTAATACATTAGTTTAATACATTAGTTTAATACATTAGCAGAGTTAATACATTAGTTTAATACATTAGCAGGGTTAATACATTAGCAGGGTTAATACATTAGTTTCAAGCAATAGAGAATTTGCGTTGAGTACTGGTCTGTCGGGCAAATCTGCAGTTTTGGGCAAATTCTCACATCCCTTTGATCAAAAGGCTTTTGTATGGCTGGTGAAATGTGCACAACATGAATCAGCTATGCCTGCCCCATATGTATAAGGCTCCCTCTTTACTTACTGGCCCGTGTCATGGGACATGCGCCTGCGCTTGACACACTCCCCATTGAAGCAGCTCTCACACAACTCCTCTCTGATATTGCTTACAGTGTCACCCAAAGTGCTGTCAAGCCAACCTTTGTTCAACACATTTGATATAGCCGTGGCTTCCTCATTGAACGACTGACATACTGGCTGCTCTGTCAATGCGTCTGTTGCAACACGAAGAAGAAGAAGAAGGGCATCAAGTTCATTTGCATATTCTGGGTTCATCCATGCTACATTCTTTTGAGGAGGTTATCATTTGACACCCTATGATATACCGGTACCATTTCCTGTGCAACCTCTCTATTAAAACATGTATGTCCTCCAAGGTTTTATGTGACGGGGTGGATCTCTACCATTTCCTATGGCTCGCTGATACCAGCACCACTGCACACACCTATCCAGTAGTTGGAAGTGGATCCTCTCTTGTGCCAAGTGCCATCGAATGTCTATGATGGCTTCATCATCCTCCTTCAGCATCTCTGTTATGTCTGGGTCTATATCTGTATCCTCCTTCAGTATCTCTGTTGTGTCTGGGTCTATATCTATACCCTCCTCCTCCTTCAGTATCTCTGTTGTGTCTGGGTCTATATCTGTATCCTCCTTCAGTAACTCCGTTATGTCTGGGTCTATATCTGTATCCTCCTTCAGTATCTCTGTTGTGTCTGGGTCTATATCTGTATCCTCCTTCAGTAACTCTGTTGTGTCTGGGTCTATATCTGTATCCTCCTTCAGTATCTCTGTTATGTCTGGGTCTATATCTGTATCCTCATTCAGTAACTCTGTTATGTCTGGGTCTATATCTGTATCCTCCTTCAGTATCTCTGTTATGTCTGGGTCTATATCTGTATCCTCCTTCAGTATCTCTGTTATGTCTGGGTCTATATCTGTATCGTCCTTCAGTAACTCTGTTATGTCTGGGTCTATATCTGTATCCTCCTTCAGTATCTCTGTTGTCTGGGTCTATACCCTCCTCCTCCTTCAGTAACTCTGTTATGTCTGGGTCTATATCTGTATCCTCCTTCAGCATCTCTGTTGTCTGGGTCTATATCTGTATCCTCCTTCAGTACCTCTGTTGTGTCTGGGTCTATACCCTCCTCCTCCTTCAGTATCTCTGTTGTGTCTGGGTCTATATCTGTATCCTCCTTCAGTATCTCTGTTGTGTCTGGGTCTATATCTGTATCCTCCTTCAGTATCTCTGTTATGTCTGGGTCTATATCTGTATCCTCCTTCAGTATCTCTGTTGTGTCTGGGTCTAGATCCTCCTCCTCCTTCAGTAACTCTGTTATGTCTGGGTCTATATCTGTATCCTCCTTCAGTAACTCTGTTATGTCTGGGTTTATATCTGTATCCTCATTCAGTATCTCTGTTGTGTCTGGGTCTATATCTGTATCCTCATTCAGTAACTCTGTTATGTCTGGGTCTATATCTGTATCCTCCTTCAGTATCTCTGTTATGTCTGGGTCTATATCTGTATCCTCCTTCAGTATCTCTGTTATGTCTGGGTCTATATCTGTATCCTCCTTCAGTATCTCTGTTATGTCTGGGTCTAGATCCTCCTCCTCCTTCAGTAACTCTGTTATGTCTGGGTCTATATCTGTATCCTCCTTCAGTACCTCTGTTATGTCTGGGTCTATATCTGTATCCTCCTTCAGTAACTCTGTTATGTCTGGGTCTATATCTGTATCCTCCTTCAGTAACTCTGTTATGTCTGGGTCTATATCTGTACACTCCTTCAGTAACTCTGTTGTGTCTGGGTCTATATCTGTATCCTCCTTCAGTATCTCTGTTATGTCTGGGTCTATATCTGTATCCTCCTTCAGTATCTCTGTTATGTCTGGGTCTATATCTGTATCCTCCTTCAGTAACTCTGTTATGTCTGGGTCTATATCTGTATCCTCCTTCAGTAACTCTGTTGTGTCTGGGTCTATATCTGTATCCTCCTTCAGTAACTCTGTTATGTCTGGGTCTATATCTGTATCCTCCTTCAGTAACTCTGTTATGTCTGGGTTTATATCTGTATCCTCCTTCAGCATCTCTGTTATGTCTGGGTCTATATCTGTATCCTCCTTCAGTATCTCTGTTGTGTCTGGGTCTAGATCCTCCTCCTCCTTCAGTAACTCTGTTATGTCTGGGTCTATATCTGTATCCTCCTTCAGTAACTCTGTTATGTCTGGGTCTATATCTGTATCCTCCTTCAGTAACTCTGTTGTGTCTGGGTCTATATCTGTATCCTCCTTCAGTAACTCTGTTGTGTCTGGGTCTATATCTGTATCCTCCTTCAGTATCTCTGTTATGTCTGGGTCTATATCTGTATCCTCCTTCAGTAACTCTGTTGTGTCTGGGTCTATATCTGTACCCTCCTTCAGTATCTATGTTATGTCTGGGTCTATATCTGTATCCTCCTTCAGTAACTCTGTTATGTCTGGGTCTATATCTGTATCCTCCTTCAGTATCTCTGTTATGTCTGGGTCTATATATGTTTCCTCGTTCAGTATCTCTGTTATGTCTTGGTCTATACCCTCCTCCTCCTTCAGTAACTCTGTTGTGTCTGGGTCTATATCTGTATCCTCCTTCAGTAACTATGTTGTGTCTGGGTCTATACCCTCTCCTCCTTCAGCATCTCTGTTGTGTCTGGGTCTATATCTGTATCCTCCTTCAGTATCTCTGTTATGTCTGGGTCTAGATCTATATCCTTCTTCAGTATCTCTGTTATGTCTGGGTCTATATCTATATCCTTCTTCAGTATCTCTGTTATGTCTGGGTCTAGATCTATATCCTTCTTCAGTATCTCTGTTATGTCTGGGTCTAGATCTATATCCTTCTTCAGTATCTCTGTTGTGTCTGGGTCTATATCTGTATCCTCCTTCAGTAACTCTGTTATGTCTGGGTCTAGATCTATATCCTTCTTCAGTATCTCTGTTGTGTCTGGGTCTATATCTGTATCCTTCTTCAGTATCTCTGTTGTGTCTGGGTCTATATCTGTATCCTTCTTCAGTATGTCTGTTGTCTGGGTCTAGATCCTCCTCCTTCTTCAGTATCTCTGTTGTGTCTGGGTCTATATCTATATCCTTCTTCAGTATCTCTGTTGTGTCTGGGTCTATATCTGTATCCTTCTTCAGTATCTCTGTTGTGTCTGGGTCTAGATCCTCCTCCTCCTTCAGTAACTCTGTTATGTCTGGGTCTTACCCTCCTGCTCCTTCAGTATCTCTGTTATGTCTGGGTCTATATCTGTATCCTCCTTCAGTATCTCTGTTATGTCTGGGTCTATATCTGTATCCTCCTTCAGTATCTCTGTTATGTCTGGGTCTATATCTGTATCCTCCTTCAGTAACTCTGTTATGTCTGGGTCTATATCTGTATCCTCCTTCAGTACCTCTGTTGTGTCTGGGTTTATATCTGTTTCCTCCTTCAGTATCTCTGTTATGTCTGGGTTTATATCTGTATCCTCCTTCAGTAACTCTGTTATGTCTGGGTCTATATCTATATCCTCCTTCAGTAACTCTGTTATGTCTGGGTCTATATCTGTATCCTCCTTCAGTAACTCTGTTATGTCTGGGTCTATATCTGTATCCTCCTTCAGTACCTCTGTTATGTATGGGTTTATATCTGTACCCTCCTTCAGCATCTCTGCTCTGCTAATTATCTTTGCAGCACTCTCCAATGACTTCCTCCCTCTCCGAGTCTCTGCAACTAAAGTGTGTGGGGGGGTAATTATTATTATTATGTCTGTTTGACATTACAGTCATCACCATAGGACTGAATATCAGCATGTCACCCAGTGTAAATATCAGCATGTTACCCAGTGTAAATGTCAGCATGTTACCCAGTGTTAATATCAGCATGTTACCCAGTGTAAATGTCAGCATGTTACCCAGTGTAAATATCAGAATGTTACCCAGTGTAAATATCAGAATGTTACCCTAAATATCAGAATGTTACCCTAAATATCAGAATGTTACCCTACATATCAGAATGTTACCCTACATATCACAATGTTACCCTACATATCACAATGTTACCCTAAATATCAGAATGTTACCCTAAATATCAGAATGTTACCCTAAATATCAGAATGTTACCCTAAATATCAGAATGTTACCCTAAATATCAGAAAGTTACCCTAAATATCAGAATGTTACCCTACATATCACAATGTTACCCTAAATATCACAATGTTACCCTAAATATCAGAAAGTTACCCTAAATATCAGAATGTTACCCTACATATCACAATGTTACCCTAAATATCAGAATGTTACCCTAAATATCACAATGTTACCCTAAATATCAGAATGTTACCCTAAATATCACAATGTTACCCTAAATATCAGAATGTTACCCTAAATATCAGAATGTTACCCTACATATCAGAATGTTACCCTACATATTTAAATATTAGCATATCAGCATGTATTTACTTTATATAAAGCTAATGTCTCAGTAATCACAGTAGGCTACAACCCTATGACACAGTAGGCTACAACCCTATAACACAGTAGGCTACAACCCTATGACACAGTAGGCTACAACCCTATAACACAGTAGACTACAACCCTATGACACAGTAGGCTACAACCCTATAACACAGTAGGCTACAACCCTATGACACAGTAGGCTACAACCCTATAACACAGTAGACTACAACCCTATGACACAGTAGGCTACAACCCTATAACACAGTAGACTACAGCCCTATGACACAGTAGGCTACAACCCTATAACACAGTAGACTACAGCCCTATAACACAGTAGACTACAGCCCTATGACACAGTAGACTACAGCCCTATGACACAGTAGACTACAGCCCTATGACACAGTAGAATACAGCCCTAAAACACAGTAGACTATAGCCCTTATAACACAGTAGACTACAGCCCTATGACACAGTAGGCTACAGCCCTATGACACAGTAGGCTACAGCCCTAAGACACAGTAGACTACAGCCCTTATGACACAGTAGACTACAGCCCTATGACACAGTAGGCTACAGCCCTAAGACACAGTAGACTACAGCCCTTATAACACAGTAGACTACAGCCCTATGACACAGTAGGCTACAGCCCTATGACACAGTAGGCTACAGCCCTAAGACACAGTAGACTACAGCCCTTATGACACAGTAGACTACAGCCCTATGACACAGTAGGCTACAGCCCTAAGACACAGTAGACTACAGCCCTTATAACACAGTAGACTACAGCCCTATGACACAGTAGGCTACAGCCCTATGACACAGTAGACTACAGCCCTATGACACTGTAGGCTACAGCCCTATGACACAGTAGACTACAGCGCTTATAACACTGTAGACTACAGCCCTTATAACACAGTAGACTACAGCCCTATGACACTGTAGGCTACAGCCCTATGACACAGTAGGCTACAGCCCTATGACACAGTAGACTACAGCCCTATGACACAGTAGACTACAGCCCTTATGACACTGTAGACTACAGCCCTTATAACACTGTAGACTACAGCCCTTATAACACAGTAGACTACAGCCCTATGACACTGTAGGCAACAGCCCTATGACACAGTAGACTACAGCCCTATGACACTGTAGACTACAGCCCTTATAACACTGTAGGCTACAGCCCTTATGACACTGTAGACTACAGCCCTTATGACACTGTAGGCTACAGCCCTATGACACAGTAGACTACAGCGCTTATAACACTGTAGACTACAGCCCTTATAACACAGTAGACTACAGCCCTATGACACAGTAGACTACAGCCCTTATGACACAGTAGACTACAGCCCTATGACACAGTAGGCTACAGCCCTAAGACACAGTAGACTACAGCGCTTATAACACTGTAGACTACAGCCCTTATAACACAGTAGACTACAGCCCTATGACACAGTAGGCTACAGCCCTATGACACAGTAGACTACAGCCCTATGACACAGTAGACTACAGCGCTTATAACACTGTAGACTACAGCCCTTATAACACAGTAGACTACAGCCCTATGACACAGTAGGCTACAGCCCTATGACACAGTAGACTACAGCCCTATGACACTGTAGGCTACAGCCCTATGACACAGTAGACTACAGCGCTTATAACACTGTAGACTACAGCCCTTATAACACAGTAGACTACAGCCCTATGACACTGTAGGCTACAGCCCTATGACACAGTAGGCTACAGCCCTATGACACAGTAGACTACAGCCCTATGACACAGTAGACTACAGCCCTTATGTCACTGTAGACTACAGCCCTTATAACACTGTAGACTACAGCCCTTATAACACAGTAGACTACAGCCCTATGACACTGTAGACTACAGCCCTATGACACTGTAGGCAACAGCCCTATGACACAGTAGACTACAGCCCTATGACACTGTAGACTACAGCCCTTATAACACTGTAGGCTACAGCCCTTATGACACTGTAGACTACAGCCCTTATGACACTGTAGGCTACAGCCCTATGACACAGTAGACTACAGCGCTTATAACACTGTAGACTACAGCCCTTATAACACAGTAGACTACAGCCCTATGACACTGTAGGCTACAGCCCTATGACACAGTAGGCTACAGCCCTATGACACAGTAGACTACAGCCCTATGACACAGTAGACTACAGCCCTTATGACACTGTAGACTACAGCCCTTATAACACTGTAGACTACAGCCCTTATAACACAGTAGACTACAGCCCTATGACACTGTAGGCAACAGCCCTATGACACAGTAGACTACAGCCCTATGACACTGTAGACTACAGCCCTTATAACACTGTAGGCTACAGCCCTTATGACACTGTAGACAACAGCCCTTATGACACTGTAGGCTACAGCCCTATGACACAGTAGACTACAGCGCTTATAACACTGTAGACTACAGCCCTTATAACACAGTAGACTACAGCCCTATGACACAGTAGACTACAGCCCTTATGACACAGTAGACTACAGCCCTATGACACAGTAGGCTACAGCCCTAAGACACAGTAGACTACAGCGCTTATAACACTGTAGACTACAGCCCTTATAACACAGTAGACTACAGCCCTATGACACAGTAGGCTACAGCCCTATGACACAGTAGACTACAGCCCTATGACACAGTAGACTACAGCGCTTATAACACTGTAGACTACAGCCCTTATAACACAGTAGACTACAGCCCTATGACACAGTAGGCTACAGCCCTATGACACAGTAGACTACAGCCCTATGACACTGTAGGCTACAGCCCTATGACACAGTAGACTACAGCGCTTATAACACTGTAGACTACAGCCCTTATAACACAGTAGACTACAGCCCTATGACACTGTAGGCTACAGCCCTATGACACAGTAGGCTACAGCCCTATGACACAGTAGACTACAGCCCTATGACACAGTAGACTACAGCCCTTATGTCACTGTAGACTACAGCCCTTATAACACTGTAGACTACAGCCCTTATAACACAGTAGACTACAGCCCTATGACACTGTAGACTACAGCCCTATGACACTGTAGGCAACAGCCCTATGACACAGTAGACTACAGCCCTATGACACTGTAGACTACAGCCCTTATAACACTGTAGGCTACAGCCCTTATGACACTGTAGACTACAGCCCTTATGACACTGTAGGCTACAGCCCTTATGACACAGTAGACTACAGCCCTATGACACAGTAGACTACAGCCCTTATGACACAGTAGACTACAGCCCTTATGACACTGTAGACTACAGCCCTTATGACACAGTAGGCTACAGCCCTTATGACACAGTAGACTACAGCCCTATGACACAGTAGACTACAGCCCTTATGACACTGTAGGCTACAGCCCTATGACACTGTAGACTACAGCCCTATGACACAGTAGACTACAGCCCTTATGACACAGTAGACTACAGCCCTATGACACAGTAGAATACAGCCCTAAAACACAGTAGACTATAGCCCTTATAACACAGTAGACTACAGCCCTATGACACAGTAGGCTACAGCCCTATGACACAGTAGGCTACAGCCCTAAGACACAGTAGACTACAGCCCTTATGACACAGTAGACTACAGCCCTATGACACAGTAGGCTACAGCCCTAAGACACAGTAGACTACAGCCCTTATAACACAGTAGACTACAGCCCTATGACACAGTAGGCTACAGCCCTATGACACAGTAGGCTACAGCCCTAAGACACAGTAGACTACAGCCCTTATGACACAGTAGACTACAGCCCTATGACACAGTAGGCTACAGCCCTAAGACACAGTAGACTACAGCCCTTATAACACAGTAGACTACAGCCCTATGACACAGTAGGCTACAGCCCTATGACACAGTAGACTACAGCCCTATGACACTGTAGGCTACAGCCCTATGACACAGTAGACTACAGCGCTTATAACACTGTAGACTACAGCCCTTATAACACAGTAGACTACAGCCCTATGACACTGTAGGCTACAGCCCTATGACACAGTAGGCTACAGCCCTATGACACAGTAGACTACAGCCCTATGACACAGTAGACTACAGCCCTTATGACACTGTAGACTACAGCCCTTATAACACTGTAGACTACAGCCCTTATAACACAGTAGACTACAGCCCTATGACACTGTAGGCAACAGCCCTATGACACAGTAGACTACAGCCCTATGACACTGTAGACTACAGCCCTTATAACACTGTAGGCTACAGCCCTTATGACACTGTAGACTACAGCCCTTATGACACTGTAGGCTACAGCCCTATGACACAGTAGACTACAGCGCTTATAACACTGTAGACTACAGCCCTTATAACACAGTAGACTACAGCCCTATGACACAGTAGACTACAGCCCTTATGACACAGTAGACTACAGCCCTATGACACAGTAGGCTACAGCCCTAAGACACAGTAGACTACAGCGCTTATAACACTGTAGACTACAGCCCTTATAACACAGTAGACTACAGCCCTATGACACAGTAGGCTACAGCCCTATGACACAGTAGACTACAGCCCTATGACACAGTAGACTACAGCGCTTATAACACTGTAGACTACAGCCCTTATAACACAGTAGACTACAGCCCTATGACACAGTAGGCTACAGCCCTATGACACAGTAGACTACAGCCCTATGACACTGTAGGCTACAGCCCTATGACACAGTAGACTACAGCGCTTATAACACTGTAGACTACAGCCCTTATAACACAGTAGACTACAGCCCTATGACACTGTAGGCTACAGCCCTATGACACAGTAGGCTACAGCCCTATGACACAGTAGACTACAGCCCTATGACACAGTAGACTACAGCCCTTATGTCACTGTAGACTACAGCCCTTATAACACTGTAGACTACAGCCCTTATAACACAGTAGACTACAGCCCTATGACACTGTAGACTACAGCCCTATGACACTGTAGGCAACAGCCCTATGACACAGTAGACTACAGCCCTATGACACTGTAGACTACAGCCCTTATAACACTGTAGGCTACAGCCCTTATGACACTGTAGACTACAGCCCTTATGACACTGTAGGCTACAGCCCTTATGACACAGTAGACTACAGCCCTATGACACAGTAGACTACAGCCCTTATGACACAGTAGACTACAGCCCTTATGACACTGTAGACTACAGCCCTTATGACACAGTAGGCTACAGCCCTTATGACACAGTAGACTACAGCCCTATGACACAGTAGACTACAGCCCTTATGACACTGTAGGCTACAGCCCTATGACACTGTAGACTACAGCCCTATGACACAGTAGACTACAGCCCTTATGACACTGTAGACTACAGCCCTAAGACACAGTAGACTACAGCCCTTATGACACAGTAGACTACAGCCCTATGACACAGTAGACTACAGCCCTTATAACATAGTAGACTACAGCCCTATGACACAGTAGGCTACAGCCCTATGACACTGTAGGCTACAGCCCTTATAACACAGTAGACTACAGCCCTATGACACAGTAGGCTACAGCCCTATGACACAGTAGACTACAGCCCTATGACAAAGTAGACTATAGCCCTATGACACAGTAGGCTACAGCCCTATGACACAGTAGACTACAGCCCTATGACAAAGTAGACTACAGCCCTATGACACAGTAGGCTACAGCCCTATGACACAGTAGACTACAGCCCTATGACACAGTAGACTACAGCCCTATGACACAGTAGACTACAGCCCTTATAACACAGTAGTACTACAGCTCTATGACACAGTAGTACTACAGCCCTATGACACAGTCGACTACAGCCCTATGACACAGTAGACTACAGCCCTATGACACAGTAGAATACAGCCCTATGACACAGTAGGCTACAGCCCTATGACACTGTAGGCTATAGCCCTATGACACAGTAGACTATAGCCCTATGACACAGTAGACTACAGCTCTATGACACTGTAGGCTACAGCCCTATGACACAGTAGAATACAGCCCTATGACACAGTAGGCTACAGCCCTATGACACAGTAGACTACAGCCCTATGACACAGTAGACTACAGCCCTATGACACAGTAGACTACAGCCCTTATGACAGAGTAGACTACAGCCCTGTGACACAGTAGATTACAGCCCCATGACACAGTAGACTACAGCCCTATGACACAGTAGACTACAGCCCTATGACAATGTAGACTACAGCCCTAAAACACAGTAGACTACAGCCCTATGACACAGTAGACTACAGCCCTATGACACTGTAGACGACAGCCCTATGACACTGTAGGCTACAGCCCTATGACACAGTAGACTACAGCCCTAAAACACAGTAGACTACAGCCCTATGACACAGTAGGCTACAGCCCTAAAACACAGTAGACTACAGCCCTATGACACAGTAGACTACAGCCCTAAGACACAGTAGACTACAGCCCTATAACACAGTAGGCTACAGCCCTTATGACACAGTAGGCTACAACCCTTATGACACAGTAGACTACAGCCCTATGACACAGTAGACTACAGCCCTATGACAGAGTAGACTACAGCCCTATAACACAGTAGGCTACAGCCCTTATGACACAGTAGACTACAGCCCTATGACACAGTAGACTACAGCCCTATGACAGAGTAGACTACAGCCCTATAACACAGTAGGCTACAGCCCTTATGACAGAGTAGACTACAGCCCTATAACACAGTAGGCTACAGCCCTTATGACACAGTAGACTACAGCCCTATGACACAGTAGACTACAGCCCTATGACACAGTAGACTACAGCCCTAAAACACAGTAGACTACAGCCCTATGACACAGTAGACTACAGCCCTATGACAGAGTAGACTACAGCCCTAAGACACAGTAGACTACAGCCCTATAACACAGTAGACTACAGCCCTATGACACAGTAGACTACAGCCCTAAGACACAGTAGACTACAGCCCTATAACACAGTAGACTATAGCCCTATGACACAGTAGACTATAGCCCTTATAACACTGTAGACTACAGCCCTTATGACACTGTAGACTACAGCCCTTATGACACAGTAGGCTACAGCCCTATGACACAGTAGACTACAGCCCTATGACACAGTATGCTACAACCCTATGACACAGTAGTCTACAGCCTTATGACACAGTAGGCTACAGCCCTATGACACAGTAGGCTACAGCCCTATGACACAGTAGACTACAGCCCTTATGACACAGTAGACTACAGCCCTTATGACACAGTAGGCTACAGCCCTATGACACAGTAGACTACAGCCCTATGACTCAGTAGGCTACAGCCCTATGACACTGTAGACTACAGCCCTTATGACACAGTAGGCTACAACCCTATAACACAGTAGGCTACAGCCCTAAAACACAGTAGGCTACAGCCCTATGACACAGTAGACTACAGCCCTATGACACAGTAGACTACAGCCCTTATGACACTGTAGACTACAGCCCTATGACACAGTAGACTACAGCCCTTATGACACTGTAGACTACAGCCCTTATAACACAGTAGACTATAGCCCTATGACACAGTATGCTACAACCCTATGACACAGTAGTCTACAGCCTTATGACACAGTAGGCTACAGCCCTATGACACAGTAGGCTACAGCCCTATGACACAGTAGACTACAGCCCTATGACACAGTAGACTACAGCCCTATGACACTGTAGGCTACAGCCCTATGACACAGTAGACTACAGCCCTATGACACAGTAGACTACAGCCCTATGACACTGTAGGCTACAGCCCTATGACACAGTAGACTACAGCCCTATGACACTGTAGGCTACAGCCCTATGACACAGTAGACTACAGCCCTATGACACAGTAGGCTACAGCCCTTATGACACAGTAGACTACAGCCCTATGACACAGTAGACTACAGCCCTATGACACTGTAGGCTACAGCCCTATGACACAGTAGACTACAGCCCTATGACACTGTAGGCCTAAGTGACAGTCTCGTTGTGTTGCTTTGGTTTCCTACCACTCTGTTTAATTCACTTTGAATACATTTTGCCGGAGCCAGGAAATAAATACGATTTATACACAGCAAGTCACCTGACAATGATGTGCTACTCTTCACCTGTCACTCTCCTGTCATGTCTCTGATATGAGCTGAGACGCAGGGAAGGAATCGCTAGGACTTTGACCATTTTCTTTAGAGTTGCATAACCAAGTACAGTTTTTTTGGGGGGGGCTAGATGAACCATCCTCACATTTATATCAAATGCCACATCATCCCCTGGAGCACTCCTGCAGCCTGGATGAAGACTCTTACTAAAATTAATCACGATCTCCTTCAGAATTACAGAATCCCTGCTTGGTGGGGTCTATGGTGGTTTTTAGTCCAGTGTTTAGACACGTTGGGGGAAATGGAATCGTGTACAATTTTGTTGATTTGTGACATGTGGAATAAAAGCCACTGTTGGCTGGCTGCTGTCCGGTTGATTGCTGCCAGTTGTCTTCTTTATCTCAACCTCCTTATCCTCGTCTACCTGTAGCTGATCAGGTAAATCGGCTGATCAGGTAAATCTTTTCACTTCACTGTCTTTCTCTCATTGGCTAACTGAGATCGCGGATTTTTTATTCACATACTGTAGGTATATTCTTCGAGATTTTCTCATTTTGTCTCTCTTTCCATGGATACTTCGCAGGAGATATTTTCAAACAAAGAAGTGCTGCGTGACACGTGAGGTATTGTAATCAATCAGGTTGCCTGGAAAGGGTCTTTTAATGCCAGTAACCAATCGGATGTGAGGAAATTATTTTTAATTTCACCAGGTAGCGATTCATCTTTCAGCACGAGCCTCTACGTCTACAAATGATATAGCCATGTATGGACTAGCTATCGATATGCTCCGGGAAAAAAAAGCTTTTGAATGATATATGATTCAACATGGAAACTTTTAAAAAAGCGTTAAAGTTCCACATGAAACATGCTAACAAGAATGAAATATAGGCGAGGTGTTGTTTACAGACGAAATTATACAAATCAAGTATTTATACACATTATTGCCGATTTAGTTGTACATTTCATGAAAGTAAGGAAGTGATAGTTCGATAAACTGAAAATTGACAGCTGGAAGCACAATCTTTCATTTATGCCTGTGGTGCCTGGCCTTAATAATGAATCTATGGTGTATCCAGACACACATATTAATTTGACAAATGTTTAGATAATAATGATAATGACTCTATGGCGTACCCAGAAAGCGACAGGTCCTTTGCACCAGCGGGTTGAGATAGCAGCAGTCTCCAGTCTGGATGGTCTTCTCCTGTCCGTCCAGCTCTTTAGAGGAGTCCTGTATTAAAAACAGGACAGCCTCTGAGACCATCATCTAGAAAAGAAAAGGAGATTATTAAAGAATAAGCTAAAATTTGATATTTATGACTCCTCACTTTAAGGAAAACTCCACCCAAAACTATATTTTTGTATTTGTTTCATTAGTCCATTGTTGACAACAGTCCCAAAATGTTCTACTTGTCAGCAATAAAGTTTTCAAAATACAGAAATCATCCCTGTATGATGCATTTTGCTTCTTATGATGCTACGCTTTGAGTTTTCATTTAAATGTCAAGTCAAAAATATCAGATGGCACACACACATCTCCTCTAACACACTGTAACACACACACACATCTCCTCTAACACACACACACACACATCTCCTCTAACACACTGTAACACACACACACATCTCCTCTAACACACTGTAACACACACACACATCTCCTCTAACACACTGTAACACACACACACATCTCCTCTAACACACTGTAACACACACACACACATCTCCTCTAACACACTGTAACACACACACACACACATCTCCTCTAACACACTGTAACACACACACACATCTCCTCTAACACACTGTAACACACACACACACATCTCCTCTAACACACTGTAACACACACACACACATCTCCTCTAACACACTGTAACACACACACACACATCTCCTCTAACACACTGTAACACACACACACACACATCTCCTCTAACACACTGTAACACACACACACACACACACATCTCCTCTAACACACTGTAACACACACACACACACATCTCCTCTAACACACTGTAACACACACACACACACACACACACATCTCCTCTAACACACTGTAACACACACACACACACATCTCCTCTAACACACTGTAACACACACACACACACACACACATCTCCTCTAACACACTGTAACACACACACACATCTCCTCTAACACACTGTAACACACACACACACATCTCCTCTAACACACTGTAACACACACACACATCTCCTCTAACACACTGTAACACACACACACACATCTCCTCTAACACACTGTAACACACACACACACACACACACATCTCCTCTAACACACTGTAACACACACACACACACATCTCCTCTAACACACTGTAACACACACACACACATCTCCTCTAACACACTGTAACACACACACACACATCTCCTCTAACACACTGTAACACACACACACACATCTCCTCTAACACACTGTAACACACACACACACATATCCTCTAACACACTGTAACACACACACACACACACATCTCCTCTAACACACTGTAACACACACACACACATATCCTCTAACACACTGTAACACACACACACACACACACACACACATCTCCTCTAACACACTGTAACACACACACACACACACACACACACATCTCCTCTAACACACTGTAACACACACACGCACACACATCTCCTCTAACACACTGTAACACACACACACACATCTCCTCTAACACACTGTAACACACACACACACACACATCTCCTCTAACACACTGTAACACACACACACACACATCTCCTCTAACACACTGTAACACACACACACACATCTCCTCTAACACACTGTAACACACACACACGCACACACATCTCCTCTAACACACTGTAACACACACACACACGCACACACATCTCCTCTAACACACTGTAACACACACATCTCCTCTAACACACTGTAACACACACACACACATCTCCTCTAACACACTGTAACACACACACGCACACACATCTCCTCTAACACACTGTAACACACACACACACACATCTCCTCTAACACACTGTAACACACACATCTCCTCTAACACACTGTAACACACACACACACACGCACACACATCTCCTCTAACACACTGTAACACACACACACACACATCTCCTCTAACACACTGTAACACACACACACACACACACACATCTCCTCTAACACACTGTAACACACACACACACACACACACATCTCCTCTAACACACTGTAACACACACACACACACACACACATCTCCTCTAACACACTGTAACACACACACACACATCTCCTCTAACACACTGTAACACAAACACACGCACACACATCTCCTCTAACACACTGTAACACACACAAATCAAATCAAATCAAATCAAATTTATTTATATAGCCCTTCGTACATCAGCTGATATCTCAAAGTGCTGTACAGAAACCCAGCCTAAAACCCCAAACAGCAAGCAATGCAGGTGTAGAAGCACGGTGGCTAGGAAAAACTCCCTAGAAAAGCCAAAACCTAGGAAGAAACCTAGAGAGGAACCAGGCTATGTGGGGTGGCCAGTCCTCTTCTGGCTGTGCCGGGTAGAGATTATAACAGAACATGGCCAAGATGTTCAAATGTTCATAAATGACCAGCATGGTCGAATAATAATAAGGCAGAACAGTTGAAACTGGAGCAGCAGCACGGCCAGGTGGACTGGGGACAGCAAGGAGTCATCATGTCAAGTAGTCCTGGGGCATGGTCCTAGGGCCGCGGTTCAGTTGAAACTGGAGCAGCAGCACGGCCAGGTGGACTGGGGACAGCAAGGAGTCATCATGTCAGGTAGTCCTGGGGCATGGTCCTAGGGCTCAGGTCCTCCGAGAGAGAGAAGGAGAGAATTAGAGAACGCACACTTAGATTCACACAGGACACCGAATTGGACAGGAGAAGTACTCCAGATATAACAAACTGACCCCAGCCCCCCGACACATAAACTACTGCAGCATAAATACTGAAGGCTGAGACAGGAGGGGTCAGGAGACACTGTGGCCCCACCCGAGGACACCCCCGGACAGGGCCAAACAGGAAGGATATAACCCCACCCACTATGCCAAAGCACAGCCCCCACACCACACACACACATCTCCTCTAACACACTGTAACACACACACACACATCTCCTCTAACACACTGTAACACACACACACGCACACACATCTCCTCTAACACACTGTAACACACACACACACACACATCTCCTCTAACACACTGTAACACACACACACATCTCCTCTAACACACTGTAACACACACACACATCTCCTCTAACACACTGTAACACACACACACACACACACATCTCCTCTAACACACTGTAACACACACACACACACACACATCTCCTCTAACACACTGTAACACACACACACGCACACACATCTCCTCTAACACACTGTAACACACACACACGCACACACATCTCCTCTAACACACTGTAACACACACATCTCCTCTAACACACTGTAACACACACACACACATCTCCTCTAACACACTGTAACACACACACGCACACACATCTCCTCTAACACACTGTAACACACACACACACACATCTCCTCTAACACACTGTAACACACACACACACACATCTCCTCTAACACACTGTAACACACACGCACACACATCTCCTCTAACACACTGTAACACACACACACACATCTCCTCTAACACACTGTAACACACACACACACACACATCTCCTCTAACACACTGTAACACACACACACACACACATCTCCTCTAACACACTGTAACACACACACACACACATCTCCTCTAACACACTGTAACACACACACACACATCTCCTCTAACACACTGTAACACAAACACACGCACACACATCTCCTCTAACACACTGTAACACACACACACACACATCTCCTCTAACACACTGTAACACACACACACACATCTCCTCTAACACACTGTAACACACACACACGCACACACATCTCCTCTAACACACTGTAACACACACACACACACACACACATCTCCTCTAACACACTGTAACACACACACACATCTCCTCTAACACACTGTAACACACACACACATCTCCTCTAACACACTGTAACACACACACACACACACACACACACACATCTCCTCTAACACACTGTAACACACACACACACACATCCACACATCTCCTAAAAGCAATCCATTTTATTGATCACATACACATATTTAGCTGATGTTATTTCAGGTGTAGCGAAATGCTTGTGTTTCTTAGCTTCAACAGTCCAGTAGTATCTAACAATTCACAACAATACACACAAATCTAAACCAATGGAATGGAATTAATAAATATAAATATTAGGACGAGCAATGTCGGAGTGGCATTGACTAAAATACTGTGGAGTGCAGTATATACATATGAGATGAGTAAAACAGTGTGTGAACATCATTAAACTGACCAGTGTTCTATTATTAAAGGGACCAGTGTTCCATTATTAAAGTGACCAGTGTTCCATTATTAAAGGGACCAGTGTTCCATTATTAAAGGGACCAGTGTTCCATTATTAAACTGACCAGTGTTCCATTATTAAAGTGACCAGTGTTCCATTATTAAAGTGACCAGTGTTCCATTATTAAAGGGACCAGTGTTCCATTATTAAAGGGACCAGTGTTCCATTATTAAAGGGACCAGTGTTCCATTATTAAAGGGACCAGTGTTCCATTATTAAAGTGACCAGTGTTCCATTATTAAAGTGATCAGTGTTCCATTATTAAAGTGACCAGTGTTCCATTATTAAAGGGACCAGTGTTCCATTATTAAAGGGACCAGTGTTCCATTATTAAAGGGACCAGTGTTCCATTATTAAAGTGACCAGTGTTCCATTATTAAAGTGATCAGTGTTCCATTATTAAAGTGATCAGTGTTCCATTATAAAAGTGATCAGTGTTCCATTATTAAAGTGACCAGTGTTCCATTATTAAAGTGCCCAGTGTTCCATTATTAAAGGGACCAGTGTTCCATTATTAAAGGGACCAGGGTTCCATTATTAAAGGGACTAGTATTCCATGATTAAAGTGACCAGTGTTCCATTATTAAAGGGAAAAGTGTTCTATTATTAAAGGGACTAATGTTCCATTATTAAAGTGACTAGTGTTCCATTTTTAAAGGGACATGTGTTCCATTATTAAACTGACTAGGGTTCCATTATTAAAGGGACTAGTGTTCCATTATTAAAGGTACTAGCGTTCCATTATTAAAGGACTAGAGTTCCATTATTAAAGGGACCAGTGTTCCATTATTAAAAGGACCAATGTTCCATTATTAAAGGGACCAGTGTTCCATTATTAAAGGGACCAGTGTTCCATTATTAAAGTGACCAGTGTTCCATTATTAAAGTGGCTAGTGTTCCATTTTTAAAGTGGCTAGTGTTCTGTTATTAAAATGACCAGTGTTCCATTATTAAAGGGACAAGTGTTCCATTATTAAAGTGCCCTGTGTTCCATTATTAAAGTGACTAGTGTTCTATTATTAAAGTGACCAGTGTTCCATTATTAAAGGGACAAGTGTTCCATTATTAAAGGGACCAGTGTTCCATTATTAAAGGGACCAGTGTTCCATTATTAAAGGGACCAGTGTTCCATTATTAAAGGGACCAGTGTTCCATTATTAAAGGGACCAGTGTTCCATTATTAAAGGGACCAGTGTTCCATTATTAAAGGGACCAGTGTTCCATTATTAAAGGGACCAGTGTTCTATTATTAAAGTGACCAGTGTTCCATTATTAAAGTGACCAGGGTTCCATTATTAAAGTGACCAGGGTTCCATTATTAAAGAGACCAGTGTTCTATTATTAAAGTGACCAGTGTTCCATTATTAAAGTGACCAGTGATCCATTATTAAAGTGACCAGTGATCCATTATTAAAGTGCCCTGTGTTCCATTATTAAAGGGACAAGTGTTCCATTATTAAAGAGACCAGTGTTCTATTATTAAAGGGACCAGTGTTCCATTATTAAAGGGACCAGTGTTCCATTATTAAAGGGACCAGTGTTCCATTATTAAAGGGACCAGTGTTCCATTATTAAAGTGCCCAATGATTCATTATTAAAGCGACCAGTTTTCCATTATTAAAGTGGCTAGTGTTCCATTATTAAAGTGACTTGTGTTCCATTTTTAAAGTGACTTCCATTATTAAAGTGACCAGTGTTCCATTATTAAAGGGACCAGTGTTCCATTATTAAAGTGACGAGTGTTCCATTTTTAAAGTGGCTAGTGTTCAATTATTAAAGTGACAAGTGTTCCATTATTAAAGTGGCTAGTGTTCCATTATTAAAGTGACCAGTGATCCATTATTAAAGTGACCAGTGTTCCATTATTAAAGTGACCAGTGATTCCAGTGATGTCTATGTACATAGGGCAGCAGCCTCTGAGGTGCAGGGTTAAGGAACTGGGTGGTACCTGACTAGTAATAACTTTGAAACAGACTGATTGCCTTGAGATAGAAGCTGTTTTTCAGTCTCTCCATCCAAGCTTTGATGCAGCTGTACTGACCTCGCCTTCTAGATGATAGCAGGGTGAACAGGCCGTGGCTCGATTGGTTGACGTCCTTGATGATATTTTTGGCCTTCCTGTGGCATAAGGTGCTGCAAGTGTCCTGATGGGCAGGCAGTATGCCCCCGGTGATGCGTTGGGCTGATCGCACCACCCTCTGGAGAGCCCTGCGGTTGTGGGCAGTCCAGTTGCCATATCAGGCGGTGATACAGCCCGACAGGATGCTCTCAATGGTGCATGTGTAAAAGTTTGTGAGGGTCTTAGGTGACAAACCAAATTTCTTCAGCCTCCTGAGATTGAAGAGGTGCTGTTGCACCTTCTTCAAAACACTGTCTGTGTGGGTGGACCATTTCAGATTGTCAGTGATGTGTACGCCGAGGAAGCTTTTCACCTTCTCCCCTGTGGTCCCGTCGATGTGAATGGGGGCGTGCTCTCTCTGCTGTCTCCTGAAGTCCACGATCAGCTCCTTAATATTGTTGATGTTGAAGGAGAGGTTATTTTCCTGGCACCACTCTGCCAGGGCCCTCACCTCCTCCCTGTAGGCTGTTTCGTCATTGTTGGTTAATCAGGCTTGCTACTAATGGGTCGTCCGCAAACTTGATGATTGAGTGGCCACGCAGTCATGGGTGAACAGGGAGTATGGGGAGTACAGGAGGGGGCTGAGCAAGCACCCTTGAGGTGCCCCTGTGTTGAGGATCAGCATACTGTAGGTGTCGTTTCCTACCTTCACCATCTGGGGGGGGGGGGAGTCCAGGACCCAGCTGCACAGGGCGGGTTTCAGACCCAGGGCCCGAGCTTAATGATGGGCATGGAGGGTACTATGGTGTTGAAGGCTGAGCTATAATCAATGATCTGCATTCTAACATACATTTTCCAATCAGTTATGGAACCAATTGCTCTATATGGTAGTGACGTATGGTATCCGCTCTCTAATAATGAATTTACCAAATGGAACAAACATCCAATCGAATTACTGCATGCAGAGTTTTGCAAAACTTTACTGCAAGTGCAAAGAAAACCTCCAGATGACACATGTAGAGCAGAATTGGGCCAAAACCCTCCTCATGCAGATAGATAAAAGAGCAATCAAACGTTACAACCATCTAAAAAAACAAACATTCCATCACACAGATCTACAATGTCAAGAGATGAAACAAGAGACGAGTTCCCTCAGCCAGCTGGTTCTGAGGCTCAGTTCACTAACCCAAACCAACCCTATAGAGCCTCAGGACAGCACTCAGCCAGCTGGTTCTGAGGCTCAGTTCACTAACCCAAACCAACCTGTCATGTCTTGTTATGTCTGTTCCTGTCCTTTCTCTTCACTCTGTCTCTCTCTGCTGGTCTTTTTAGGTTACCTTCTCTGTCTCTCATTCTTCAGCTGTTCTACATCTCCCCTAACTAGCTCATTCACTCTTTCACACCTGTTCTCTCTTCCCCCTCTGATTAGGTCTCTATTTTCTCTCTGTTCCTGCTACTTTCAGTGTCTGATTCTTGTTTGTGTTTTTGATGCCAGAAGCAAGCTGTCGTCGCGTTTGCTTCCACCTTGTCCTATCCTGTCGGAGTCTGCCTGGCAGGTGCATCCTGCATTATACTAACGTTCTTTTTGTTCCATTGACTACGTTGGAAGAGGATTTATGCCATTCCTGTTTTTTCATTAAAGAACTCTGTTTTCTGTTAAAACCGCTTTTGGGTCTTCACTCAAGTACATAACAGAAGAATCAGACCAAGAATGGACCCAGCGGCTCCGGACCCTTTTCACTCCGCCGTCGAGATCCAGGGAGCGATGCTAGGCAGACACGAGGAGGAATTGTCTGCTGCTCGACATGCCGTTGAGACCCTGGCCGTCCAAGTCTCCGACCTCACAAGACAGGTTCACCAACTCCACCTCGATCCACCGCCCACTTCCAGGGTTTCCGAGTCTCCGGAGCCCAGGATCAACAACCCGCCGTGTTACTCTGGGGAGCCCACTGAGTGCCGCTCATTCCTCACTCAGTGTGATGTGGTGTTCTCTCTCCAGCCCAACACTTACTCCAGGAGCGCAGCCCGCATCGCCTACGTCATTTCTCTCCTTACCGGACGGGCGCGTGAGTGGGGCACGGCAGTCTGGGAGGCGAGGGCTGAGTGTATTAACCAGTATCAAGACTTTAAGGAGGAGATGATACGGGTTTTTGACCGTTCTGTTTTTGGAGAGGAGGCTTCCAGGGCCCTGTCTTCCCTATGTCAGGGGAATCGATCCATAACGGATTATTCTATTGAGTTTCGCACTCTCGCTGCCTCAAGTGACTGGAACGAGCCGGCTTTGCTCGCTCGTTTTCTGGAGGGTCTCCTCGTCGAGGTTAAGGACGAGATCCTCTCCCGGGAGGTTCCTTCCAGTCTGGACTCCTTAATAGCTCTCGCTATTCGCATAGAGCGACGGTTTGATCTTCGTCGCCGAGCTCGTGGAAAGGAGCTCGCGTTCTCCGCTGCTCCCCTCTCCACATCACTGCCACCTGCCGCATCACTGCCACCCTCCTCCGCCGGCTCGGATGCTGAGCCTATGCAGCTGGGGGTATCCGCATCTCGGCCAAGGAGAAGGAACGGAGAATCACCAATCGCCTCTGTCTCTACTGCGGCTCCGCTGGTCATTTTGTCACCTCATGTCCAGTAAAGGCCAGAGCTCATCAGTAAGAGGAGGGCTACTGGTGAGCGCAACTACTCAGGCCTCTCCTTCTGGATCACGCACTACTTTTCCGGTCCATCTCCGCTGGCCCGGTTCATCTGCTTCCTGCAGTGCCTTGATAGACTCTGGGGCGGAGGGCTGTTTTATGGACGAGACCTGGGCTCGGGAACATGACATTCCTCTCAGACAGTTAGGGAGCCCACGGCCTTGTTCGCTTTAGATGGTAGTTCTCTCCCCAAGATTCAGCGTGAGACGCTGCCTTTAACCCTCACTGTCTCTGGTAATCATAGCGAAACCATTTCTTTTTTAATTTTTCGTTCACCTTTTACACCTGTTGTTTTGGGTCATCCCTGGCTAGTGCGCCATAACCCTTCTATTAATTGGTCTAGTAATACTATCCTATCCTGGAATGTTTCTTGTCATGTGACCTGTTTAATGTCTGCTATCCCTCCTGTTTCCTCTGTCTCTTCTTCACAGGAGGAGCCTGGCGATTTGACAGGGGTGCCGGAGGAGTATCACGATCTGCGCACGGTGTTCAGTCGTTCCAAGGCCACTTCTCTCCCTCCACACCGGTCGTATGACTGTAGTATTGATCTCCTTCCGGGAACTACTCCCCCGGGGTAGATTATACTCTCTGTCGGCTCCCGAACGTAAGGCTCTCGAGGATTATTTGTCGGTTTCGCTCGACGCCGGTACCATAGTCTCCTCCTCCTCTCCCCGCCGGAGCGGGGTTTTTTTTGTTCAGAAGAAGGACGGGTCCCTGCGCCCATGCGTGGATTATCGAGGGCTGAATGACATAACAGTTAAGAATCGTTATCCGCTTCCTCTTATGTCTTCAGCCTTCGAGATCCTGCAGGGAGCCAGGTTTTTCACCAAATTGGACCTTCGTAACGCCTACCATCTCGTGCGCATCAGGGAGGGGGACGAGTGGAAGACGGCGTTTAACACTCCGTTAGGGCACTTTGAATACCGGGTTCTTCCTTTCGGCCTCGTTAACGCTCCAGCTGTCTTTCAGGCACTAGTTAACGACGTCCTGAGAGACATGCTGAACATTTTTGTTTTCGTTTACATGGACGATATCCTGATTTTTTCACCGTCTCTCTCGATTCATGTTCAGCACGTGCGACGCGTCCTCCAGCGCCTTTTGGAGAACTGTCTTTATGTGAAGGCTGAGAAGTGCATTTTTCATGCCGCCTCTGTCCCTTTTCTCGGTTCCGTTATTTCCGCTGAGGGCATTAAGATGGATCCCGCTAAGGTCCAGGCTGTCATTGATTGGCCCTTTCCTAAGTCACGCGTCGAGCTGCAGCGCTTTCTGGGCTTCGCTAATTTCTATCGTCGTTTCATCCGTAATTTCGGTCAGGTGGCAGCTCCCCTCACAGCCCTTACTTCTGTTAAGACGTGCTTTAAGTGGTCCGTTTCCGCCCAGGGAGCTTTTGATCTTCTTAAGAATCGTTTTACATCCGCTCCTATTCTTGTTACACCTGACATCTCTAGACAGTTTGTTGTTGAGGTTGACGCGTCAGAGGTGGGCGTGGGAGCCATTCTTTCTCAGCGCTCTCTCTCTGACGGCAAGGTCCATCCTTGCGCGTTTTTCTCTCATCGCTTATCGCCGTCAGAACGTAACTATGATGTTGGTAATCGCGAACTGCTCGCCCTCCGCTTAGCCCTAGGCGAATGGCGACAGTGGTTGGAGGGGCGACCGTTCCTTTTGTCGTTTGGACTGACCATAGGAACCTTGAGTACATCCGTTCAGCCAAACGACTTAATGCGCGTCAGGCTCGTTGGGCTCTGTTTTTCGCTCGTTTCGAGTTTGTTATTTCTTATCGTCCGGGCTCAAAAAACACCAAGCCTGATGCTTTATCTCGTCTCTTCAGTTCTTCTGAGGTCTCCACCGACCCCGAGGGGATTCTCCTGACGGGCGTGTTGTCGGGTTGACTGTCTGGGGAATTGAGAGGCAGGTAAAGCAAGCACTCGCTCACACTCCGTCGCCGCGAGCTTGTCCTAGGAACCTTCTGTTCGTTCCCGTTCCTACTCGTCCGGCCGTTCTTCAGTGGGCCCACTCTGCCAAGTTAGCCGGCCACCCCGGCGTTCGGGTACGCTCGCTTCCATTCGCCAGCGTTTCTGGTGGCCCACTCGGGAACGTGACGCGCGTCGATTTGTCGCCGCTTGTTCGGTCTGCGCGCAGACTAAATCTGGGAACTCTCCTCCTGCCGGCCGTCTCAGACCGCTTCCCATTCCCTCTCGACCGTGGTCTCACATCGCTTTAGATTTTATCACCGGACTGCCTTCATCAGCGGGGAAGACAGTTATTCTTACGGTTGTCGATAGATTCTCTAAGGCGGCTCATTTCATTCCTCTCGATAAGCTCCCTTCTGCTAAGGAGACGGCTCAGATCATTATCGAGAATGTTTTCCGAATTCATGGCCTTCCGTCTGACGTCGTTTCCGACAGAGGCCCGCAGTTCACGTCTCAATTTTGGAGGGAGTTTTGCCGTTTGATTGGGGCTTCCGTCAGTCTCTCGTCCGGCTTTCATCCCCAGTCTAACGGTCAAGCCGAACGGGCCAATCAGACTGTTGGTCGCATTTTACGCAGTCTTTCTTTTCGTAACCCTGCGTCTTGGTCAGAACAGCTCCCCTGGGCAGAGTACGCCCACAACTCGCTTCCCTCGTCTGCTACCGGTCTATCCCCTTTTCAGTGTAGCCTCGGGTACCAGCCTCCGCTGTTCTCATCTCAGCTCGCCGAGTCCTGCGTCCCCTCCGCTCAGGCTTTTGTCCAGCGTTGCGAGCGCACCTGGAAGGGGGTCAGGTCGGCACTTTGCCGTAATAGGCGCAGACTGTGAGGGCCGCTAATAAGCGTAGGACCAAGAGTCCTAGATATTGTTGCGGTCAGAGAGTATGGCTCTCCACTCAGAACCTTCCCTTAAGACAGCTTCTCGCAAGTTGGCCCCGCGGTTCATTGGTCCGTTCCGTATTTCTCAGGTCATTAATCCTGTCGCAGTGCGACTTCTTCTCCCCGCGCTATCTTCGTCGCGTTCACCCGGTCTTCCATGTCTCCTGTGTTAAGCCCGTTCTTCGCGCCCCCGCTCGTCCCTCCCCCCATCCTTGTCGAGGGCGCACCCATCTACAGGGTTCGTAAGATTTTGGACATGCGCCCTCGGGGCCGTGGTCATCAGTACCTAGTGGATTGGGAGGGGTACGGTCCTGAGGAGAGGAGTTGGGTTCCCTCTCGGGACGTGCTGGACCGTTCGCTGATCGATGATTTCCTCCGTTGCCGCCAGGTTTCCTCCTCGAGTGCGCCAGGAGGCGCTCGGTGAGTGGGGGGGTACTGTCATGTCTTGTTATGTCTGTTCCTGTCCTTTCTCTTCACTCTGTCTCTCTCTGCTGGTCTTTTTAGGTTACCTTCTCTGTCTCTCATTCTTCAGCTGTTCTACATCTCCCCTAACTAGCTCATTCACTCTTTCACACCTGTTCTCTCTTCCCCCTCTGATTAGGTCTCTATTTCTCTCTCTGTTCCTGCTACTTTCAGTGTCTGATTCTTGTTTGTGTTTTTGATGCCAGAAGCAAGCTGTCGTCGCGTTTGCTTCCACCTTGTCCTATCCTGTCGGAGTCTGCCTGGCAGGTGCATCCAGCATTATACTAACGTTCTTTTTGTTCCATTGACTACGTTGGAAGAGGATTTATGCCATTCCTGTTTTTTCATTAAAGAACTCTGTTTTCTGTTAAAACCGCTTTTGGGTCTTCACTCAAGTACATAACACAACCCTATAGAGCCTCAGGACAGCACTCAGCCAGCTGGTTCTGAGGCTCAGTTCACCAACCCAAACCAACCACATAGAGCCTCAGGACAGCACTCAGACAGCTGGTTCTGAGGCTCAGTTCACCAACCCAAACCAACCCCATAGAGCCCCAGGACATCAGTCAACCAGCTGGTTCTGAGGCTCAGTTCACCAACCCAAACCAACCCTATAGAGGCTCAGAACAGCACTCAGAAAATCTGACCCAAACAAATCATCACAAGGCAAAAGTAAAAATATATCACCTATTGGAAAGACACCACAAAAAAATCTAAGTAAACTTCAATGCTATTTGTCTCTAAACAACCAGTACATGTTGGTAGACTATCGGACCACTGTGACTGATAGAAAACTGAGGAAAACACTGACTATGTACAGACTCAGTTAGCACAGTCTGGCTATAGAGACCGGTCGTCACAGACAAACCTGGCTGCCCAGAGAGCACAGTCTGGCTATAGAGACCGGTCGTCACAGACAAACCTGGCTGCCCAGAGAGCACAGTCTGGCTATAGAGACCGGTCGTCACAGACAAACCTGGCTGCCCAGAGAGCACAGTCTGGCTATAGAGACCGGTCGTCACAGACAAACCTGGCTGCCCAGAGAGCACAGTCTGGCTATAGAGACCGGTCGTCACAGACAAACCTGGCTGTCCAGAGAGCACAGTCTGGCTATAGAGACCGGTCGTCACAGACAAACCTGGCTGTCCAGAGAGCACAGTCTGGCTATAGAGACCGGTCGTCACAGACAAACCTGGCTGCCCAGAGAGCACAGTCTGGCTATAGAGACCGGTCGTCACAGACAAACCTGGCTGTCCAGAGAGCACAGTCTGGCTATAGAGACCGGTCGTCACAGACAAACCTGGCTGCCCAGAGAGCACAGTCTGGCTATAGAGACCGGTCGTCACAGACAAACCTGGCTGCCCAGAGAGCACAGTCTGGCTATAGAGACCGGTCGTCACAGACAAACCTGGCTGTCCAGAGAGCACAGTCTGGCTATAGAGACCGGTCGTCACAGACAAACCTGGCTGTCCAGAGAGCACAGTCTGGCTATAGAGACCGGTCGTCACAGACAAACCTGGCTGCCCAGAGAGCACAGTCTGGCTATAGAGACCGGTCGTCACAGACAAACCTGGCTGCCCAGAGAGCACAGTCTGGCTATAGAGACCGGTCGTCACAGACAAACCTGGCTGTCCAGAGAGCACAGTCTGGCTATAGAGAACGGTCGTCACAGACAAACCTGGCTGTCCAGAGAGCACAGTCTGGCTACAGAGACCGGTCGTCACAGACAAACCTGGCTGTCCAGAGAGCACAGTCTGGCTATAGAGACCGGTCGTCACAGACAAACCTGGCTGTCCAGAGAGCACAGTCTGGCTATAGAGACCGGTCGTCACAGACAAACCTGGCTGTCCAGAGAGCACAGTCTGGCTATAGAGACCGGTCGTCACAGACAAACCTGGCTGCCCAGAGAGCACAGTCTGGCTATAGAGACCGGTCGTCACAGACAAACCTGGCTGTCCAGAGAGCACAGCCTGGCTATAGAGACCGGTCGTCACAGACAAACCTGGCTGTCCAGAGAGCACAGTCTGGCTATAGAGACCGGTCGTCACAGACAAACCTGGCTGTCCAGAGAGCACAGTCTGGCTATAGAGACCGGTCGTCACAGACAAACCTGGCTGTCCAGAGAGCACAGTCTGGCTATAGAGACCGGTCGTCACAGACAAACCTGGCTGCCCAGAGAGCACAGTCTGGCTATAGAGACCGGTCGTCACAGACAAACCTGGCTGCCCAGAGAGCACAGTCTGGCTATAGAGACCGGTCGTCACAGACAAACCTGGCTGCCCAGAGAGCACAGTCTGGCTATAGAGACCGGTCGTCACAGACAAACCTGGCTGCCCAGAGAGCACAGTCTGGCTATAGAGACCGGTCGTCACAGACAAACCTGGCTGTCCAGAGAGCACAGTCTGGCTATAGAGACCGGTCGTCACAGACAAACCTGGCTGCCCAGAGAGCACAGGCTGGCTATAGAGACCGGTCGTCACAGACAAACCTGGCTGCCCAGAGAGCACAGGCTGGCTATAGAGGCCGGTCGTCACAGACAAACCTGGCTGTCCAGAGAGCACAGGCTGTGCTCAGTCTGCTCTAGGAGAGGTACAGACGGAGCTGCATTTCAGTTACACGGTGACAAATACTAAGAGAATCTTTCTTTCCGAAAACTATCATTGAGTACAAAGAAATTGAAACTGTTAAAGCTGAAGAAGAAATCAAATATTTATTGGGTGAAAAGCCAAATGTGTGTCCTCCTGCCACAACCTGAGGGACATCCAGTGAAATGTATAATGTAATGTCAATAATATTTCCCATTTAGTTTTGTCTTTCATACCAGGTCATGTGTCTTCTCAGTCAGGTTGAGACTGGTCTACTACCAGGCCATGTGTCTTCTCAGTCAGGTTGAGACTGGTCTACTACCAGGTCATGTGTCTTCTCAGTCAGGTTGAGACTGGTCTACAACCAGGTCATGTGTCTTCTCAGTCAGGGTGAGACTGGTCTACGACCAGGTCATGTGTCTTCTCAGTCAGGTTGACACTGGTCTACTACTATTGCTTTAATGTATTATTATTCTCATTAATATTGTTGTTGTAGTTGCTGATAATGATAATCGCAGTATTACTGCTGTTGGTCACACCATTTTTTGTTATATGTATACTTTGACAATGAGAGAGACATGCGTCAACAGTAACCTTGGGAAAATCTTCTGCATTATCATTAACAGCAGACTCGTACATTTCCTCAACAAAAACAATGTACTGAGCAAATGTCAAATTGGCTTTTTACCAAATTACCGTACAACAGACCATGTATTCACCCTGCACACCCTAATTGACAACCAAACAAACCAAAACAAAGGCAAAGTCTTCTCATGCTTTGTTGATTTCAAAAAAGTATTCGACTCAATTTGGCATGAGGGTCTGCTCTACATATTGATGGAAAGTGGTATTAGGGGTAAAACATACGACATTATAAAATCACAAACAGCAAGTGTGCGGTTAAAATTTCTTCACACAGGGTCGTGGGGTGAGACAGGGATGCCCCAGGACAGCAAGACAATTAGACCCAACCAAATCATGAGAAAACAAAAAGATAATTACTTGACACATTGGAAAGAATTAACAAAAAAACAGAGCAAACTCGAATGCTATTTGGCCCTAAACAGAGAGTACACAGTGGCAGAATACCTGTCCACTGTGACTGACCCAAACTTAAGGAAAGCTTTAACTATGTACAGACTTAGTGAGCATAGCCTTGCTATTGAGAAAGGCCGCCGTAGACAGACCTGGCTCTCAAGAGAAGACAGGCTATGTGCACACTGCCCACAAAATGAGGTGGAAACTGAGCTGCACTTCCTAACCTCCTGTCCAACATATGACCATATTAGAGAGACATATTTCCCTCAGATTACACAGATCCACAAAGAATTTGAAAACAAATCCAATTTTGATAAACTCCCATATCTACTGGGGGAAATTCCACAGTGTGCCATCACAGCAGCAAGATTTGTGAGATTCTCTCTCTCTCTCTCTAAGGTCTGATGCATCAGGTCCCAGTTGAGGATACAGTGATAAAGATCCTTCCTCACCCTCCTCCTCATCTTCCTCCTCTCTATGTAAGGCAGGGGAACAGAACAGCCCAGGGTCTTGCTGAGGACCACGGCCACCAGAATCTAGGTTACACACATTGAGATCCACACTCAATTCCAACTAAACCACTTCAACAAGGTGTCATACTGTGCGTGCTTCATTTTGTCACGTTATTTTTTCCTCTTGACATCAATAGATCTTCTTAATGGTGTATAGTATATTGAATAATAAAATTAATGAGGACACAGAAGCGTATACTGTAGCAGACACTTGGGGTGGCAGGGTAGCCTAGTGGTTAGAGCATTGGACTAGTAACCGGAAGGTTGCAGGTTCAAACCCCCGAGCTGACAAGGTACAAATCTGTTATTCTATCCCCTGAACAGGCAGTTAACCCACTGTTCCTAGGCTGTCATTGAAAAAAAGAATTTGTTCTTAACTGCCTTGCCTAATTAAATAAAAGGTTAAAAAATATATATACTGAATTATCTATACTACAGAGTACTACTATACTACACAGTAATCAGGGTTTCATTCTATAATATTTCCTTTGGAAATTGCAGTGGTGTAAAGTAAAAAATACTTTAAAGTACTAAGTTGTTTTTTTGTGGTATCTGTACATTACTTAACTATTGATATTTTTGCCATCTTTTACTCCACTACATTCCTAAAGAAAATAATGTACTTTTTACTCCTTACATTTTCCTTGACACCCAAAAGTACTCGTTACATTTTGACAGGAAAATGGTCCAATTCACTCACTTATCAAGAGAACATCCCTGGTCATCCCTACTGCCTCTGATCTGGAGGACTCACTAAACAGAGAACATCCCTGGTCATCCCTACTGCCTCTGATCTGGAGGACTCACTAAACTGAGAACATCCCTGGTCATCCCTACTGCCTCTGATCTGGAGGACTCACTAAACAGAGAACATCCCTGGTCATCCCTACTGCCTCTGATCTGGTGGACTCACTAAACAGAGAACATCCCTGGTCATCCCAACTGCCTCTGATCTGATGGCGTACTCACTAAACACAAAATGCTTAGTTTGTAAATTATGCCTGAGCGTTGGAGCGTGCCCTTGGCTATCTGTAAATTATGTCTGAGCGTTGGAGTGTGCCCTTGGCTATCTGTAAATTATGTCTGAGCGTTGGAGTGTGCCCCTGGCTATCTGTAAATTATGTCTGAGCGTTGGAGTGTGCCCCTGGCTATCTGTCAATACAAAAACACTTAATGATGTTGCTATCTAGTTTGCTTAATATACGGAATATGAAGTGGCTTATACTTTAACTTTTGATACTTAAGTACATTTTAGAAATTCCATTTACTTTTGATACTTAAGTGTATAATTTTAGACTTTTACTCAAGTAGTATTTTACTGGGTGACTTTCACTTTTACTTGAGTCATTATCTATTAAGGCATCTTTTAATTTTAATCAAGTGTGACAATTAAGTACATTTTCCACCACTGGGAAAGTGGCATATTTGCATATTTTCATTTGAATCAAGTATGACAATTAAGTACATTTTCCACCACTGGGAAAGTGCACCATATTTGCTTTCCAATGATGTTGAATCATTGTTATATGTGATATCTACTATACAATCCGTCATTTTCACAGGCATTAATGGTACCCAGCGTCATAACATGTACTCAATGTCATAACACGGCCATTTCACTGTCATGACCCATACATTTACACCTGTTGTGACATAGTGTTATTTTATGGCTGGTTATAACACCTACGTAAGAGTGTCAAACCCCACATTTATTTAACAAAACAAAAAAAAATCCCCGCCGAGAAGTTTACTTTCATTTGAAAGTTTGTTTCTTCAATCCTTTGTTGTTGTTTTTGTTACTAAGAAAACACACTCTATGCCACTGTCATGAAGCATCATGACCATTGTAATCATGTAAGCTAGATGCTGCTCCTGAAATCTGCTCCTGCATTCATCCCAGTCATTAGCAACAGAGTGTTGGTGCATGCCTGACATCAATGTGTGTACAATTTTTAAATTCTACCTTTATTTTACTAGGCAAGTCAGTTAAGAACAAATTCTTATTTTCAGTGACAGTGGGTTAACTGCCTGTTCAGGGGCAGAATGGCAGATTGTACCTTGTCAGCTCGGGGATTTGAACTTGCAACCTTTCAGTTACTAGTCCAACACTCTAACCACTAGGCTACGCTGCCGCCCCGATTACAACGATCATTTTTCGGTAGGGTTTGTGGTGAAAATATGGGTCAGAACAGTGTTATGACCACATTGTTTTACCAGGCAAGTTAGTTAAGAACAAATTCTTATTTTCAATGACGGCCTACCAAGGAACAGTGGGTTAACTCTCTTGTTCAGGGGCAGAACGACAGATTTGTACCTTGTCAGCTCAGGGATACGAACCCGCAACCTTTCGGTGACGAGTCCAACGCTCTAACCACTAGGCTATGACAGGCTATGACAAGCAATGCATGGTTATGACCCTGTCACATAATGTGACATGATGACACGCTGGGTGTCGAGTAAAGTGTTACGGCATTTGGTAATAACAACTGTTGTTTACCACCCTACCATTAATAAGGACACACAAAGTGAAAACGGTCACATCTCAGGATGACTAATGTTATTTCTATGGGTACCTCCAAGACTCCTTACGGGTGTCCTCTGAAAAAGACGTCATTCGGGCAATTTGTTTGAACTTTTACTGTTGAAAAGCGATATCGCAGGTATAAATACAGTAAAGTACGCACATACTGAAGGGTACAATAATACGTTTTGTGTTAAAACAGGGTTTAAATAAAAAAATAAATGATTACACAACTGAAAACTTCATGGAATTGTTCTGATGGTCTATTGTGACATCATCAACCTTCCCCATTTTTGCTTGAGGAACAACAGAGGAGCAATGGAGAACTGAAGAGGAAACATGATTAGTGGAGATGTGTGGCTCTAGAGGAGGCAAGCCTTCCCTATTGGCTAATGGAGCCCAGCTGAGGGACGATCAGCTCCAACATTTGATTAGGCTGCTGCAGCTCCCGTTTGAAGGAGAGTACTGGAGACAGCAGCAGCCATGTTGAGGCTGTTTAAGATAAAAGTAGAACTTGAACTAACAAAAGTTAAGTTTATTATTTGTAAGCATTTATGTTGGGTAATTATGAAATAAAACTTTAGTTTGAAGTGTTAATTTGGCCTTCACTAAGCCTCTGTACCCTAAGAACCCTCCTAGATCTGGTTAGACTGACATTACTGGGCTGGTTCCTGGTTACTGGGCTGGTTCCTGGTGTCTGTTTAGACTGACATTACTGGGCTGGTTCCTGGTGTCTGTTTAGACTGGCATTACTGGGCTGGTTCCTGGTGTCTGTTTAGACTGGCATTACTGGGCTGGTTCCTGGTGTATGTTTAGACTGGCATTACTGGGCTGGTTCCTGGTGTCTGGTTAGACTGACATTACTGGGCTGGTTCCTGGTGTCTGTTTAGACTGACATTACTGGGCTGGTTCCTGGTTACTGGGCTGGTTCCTGGTGTCTGTTTAGACTGACATTACTGGGCTGGTTCCTGGTTACTGGGCTGGTTCCTGGTGTCTTCTTAGACTGGCATTACTGGGCTGGTTCCTGGTTACTGGGCTGGTTCCTGGTGTCTGTTTAGACTGGCATTACTGGGCTGGTTCCTGGTGTCTGTTTAGACTGGCATTACTGGGCTGGTTCCTGGTTACTGGGCTGGTTCCTGGTGTCTGCTTAGACTGGCATTACTGGGCTGGTTCCTGGTTACTGGGCTGGTTCCTGGTGTCTGTTTAGACTGGCATTACTGGGCTGGTTCCTGGTGTCTGCTTAGACTGGCATTACTGGGCTGGTTCCTGGTGTCTGTTTAGACTGACATTACTGGGCTGGTTCCTGGTTACTGGGCTGGTTCCTGGTGTCTGTTTAGACTGACATTACTGGGCTGGTTCCTGGTTACTGGGCTGGTTCCTGGTGTCTGTTTAGACTGGCATTACTGGGCTGGTTCCTGGTTACTGGGCTGGTTCCTGGTGTCTGTTTAAACTGACATTACTGGGCTGTTTCCTGGTGTCTGTTTAGACTGGCATTACTGGGCTGGTTCCTGGTTACTGGGCTGGTTCCTGGTGTCTGGTTAGACTGACATTACTGGGCTGGTTCCTGGTTACTGGGCTGGTTCCTGGTGTCTGTTTAGACTGACATTACTGGGCTGGTTCCTGGTTACTGGGCTGGTTCCTGGTGTCTGCTTAGACTGACATTACTGGGCTGGTTCCTGGTTACTGGGCTGGTTCCTGGTGTCTGTTTAGACTGACATTACTGGGCTGGTTCCTGGTGTCTGTTTAGACTGGCATTACTGGGCTGGTTCCTGGTTACTGGGCTGGTTCCTGGTGTCTGTTTAGACTGGCATTACTGGGCTGGTTCCTGGTGTCTGTTTAGACTGGCATTACTGGGCTGGTTCCTGGTTACTGGGCTGGTTCCTGGTGTCTGTTTAGACTGACATTACTGGGCTGGTTCCTGGTTACTGGGCTGGTTCCTGGTGTCTGTTTAGACTGGCATTACTGGGCTGGTTCCTGGTTACTGGGCTGGTTCCTGGTGTCTGTTTAGACTGGCATTACTGGGCTGGTTCCTGGTTACTGGGCTGGTTCCTGGTGTCTGCTTAGACTGGCATTACTGGGCTGGTTCCTGGTGTCTGTTTAGACTGGCATTACTGGGCTGGTTCCTGGTGTCTGTTTAGACTGGCATTACTGGGCTGGTTCCTGGTTACTGGGCTGGTTCCTGGTGTCTGCTTAGACTGGCATTACTGGGCTGGTTCCTGGTTACTGGGCTGGTTCCTGGTGTCTGTTTAGACTGACATTACTGGGCTGGTTCCTGGTGTCTGGTTAGACTGGCATTACTGGTCTCGTTCAAAACGTTTTACTCGGCTGGCGTTCATTCAAACCAGTAACCTTTCGGTTACGGGTCCAATGCTCTTAACCTCTAGGCTCCCTGCCGCTCTTTGCAAACCAGTGGAGGTTAATGGTTTCATATGAGGAAGGATATATTCTGTCTGAATGTGAGTCTTTTGAAAATTATCTAGCTAGCTGTGTGTTGCTCTCGGGCTAAGTCACCCCCCCCCCCCGCCCTCCTCCTTCCTGTCTGCCTCATGACTGACTTTATAAGCACACCACCACCACCACATCATCTCAGAACCCTAAACTAAAAACATTGTGTGCCCAGAAATGCTAATCACTTGTTGGTAGAAGAAGCTAGAGATTTGCATATTCGTCATAAATTAAAGATTGCAGTTGAGATTGAGTGGCCAGGGGTTTTAATCACAACCAAACACCGAGAGTTGAAGGGAGGGACAGAATCCCTGATTGGTTTGGGAGAAGAATGATTAATTTATTATCAATTGTTTATTTATTGTCAGCGGCAAACAGCCAAACTACTTACCATTCAAAACATTAAAAATGTGCTAAAACAACAACTGAACCATAGTACTCTCTGTGAATGAATATAGCTTTAATGACTTGAAAACTTTCCACTTGCACTAGTTTAGGAAAGCCGTTTAGCAGGAATTGCTATGCGTTTTGGTTGCGCACCAGAAAACAGACGAAAGAGCATTACCCTGACTATCTCTACCATGCATTATTCATGTTCTCTCTCTGCGGGGTGTGTCAAGAAGAAAGCCCTGTTTTAAAAACATTCAGCACCACTCAGCTATGCTCTGCTAAAACACATAAATACTGTCACCACTTCCATACTAGCAGGTCCTAAATACAGTCACCACTTCCATACCAGCGGACCTAAATACAGTCACCACTTCCATACCAGCGGACATAAATACTGTCACCACTTCCATACCAGCGGACATAAATACTGTCACCACTTCCATACTAGCGGGTCCTAAATACTGTCACCACTTCTATACCAGCGGACATAAATACTGTCACCACTTCCATACTAGCGGGTCCTAAATACTGTCACCACTTCCATACTAGCAGGACCTAAATACTGTCACCACTTCCATACCAGCGGACCTAAATACTGTCACCACTTCCATACCAGCGGACCTAAATACTGTCACCACTTCCATACTAGCAGGTCCTAAATACTGTCACCACGTCCATACCAGCGGACCTAAATACTGTCACCACTTCCATACCAGCGGACCTAAATACTGTCACCACTTCCATACCAGCGGACCTAAATAATGTCACCACTTCCATACCAGTGGGTCCTAAATACTGTCACCACTTCCATACCAGCGGACATAAATACTGTCACCACTTCCGGACTAGCGGGTCCTAAATACAGTCAACCCTTCCATACCAGCGGGTCCTAAATACAGTCACCACTTCCATACCAGCGGACCTAAATACAGTCAACCCTTCCATACCAGCGGACCTAAATAATGTCACCACTTCCATACCAGCGGACCTAAATACAGTCAACCCTTCCATACCAGCGGACCTAAATACTGTCACCACTTCCATACTAGCAGGTCCTAAATACTGTCACCACTTCCATACCAGCGGACCTAAATACTGTCACCACTTCCATACCAGCGGACCTAAATACTGTCACCACTTCCATACCAGCGGGTCCTAAATACTGTCACCACTTCCATACCAGCGGACCTAAATACTGTCACCACTTCCATACCAGCGGACATAAATACTGTCACCACGTCCATACCAGCGGACCTAAATACTGTCACCACTTCCATACCAGCGGACCTAAATACTGTTACCACTTCCATACCAGCGGACCTAAATACTGTTACCACTTCCATACCAGCGGACCTAAATACTGTCACCACTTCCATACTAGCGGACATAAATACTGTCACCACTTCCATACCAGTGGGTCCTAAATACAGTCAACCCTTCCATACCAGCGGTCCTAAATACTGTTACCACTTCCATACCAGCGGACATAAATACTGTCACCACTTCCATACCAGTGGGTCCTAAATACAGTCAACCCTTCCATACCAGTGGGTCCTAAATACTGTTACCACTTCCATACCAGCGGACCCAAATAACCAGAGTAAATATAGGTAATAATTTGAATCACTGGAGAGAAGTGAGTGCCCTAAAAAGTCTGAAGCAGAGATGGCCTTTTTTCTGTTTGACGGGTAACTTCACCAAGGAGCATCAGCTAGTACCTAGCTCACTGTAATGTTTGTGAATGTAGAATCCGGGTTAGCTTTACGCTTTCTAAATGATATGGCTATCTTTATTAAATAACACCAGTCAGGATATTGACATCAGCATGTGTGTTTTTGAGAGTCATGATCATTTAGAACATACTTGTGTTTTGTTGGAAGCTAGCTAAACGTTACGCTAACGTTTCATGTGCATTTCTCTGTTCGAGAGTGATAGAACTGTAATAGCGCTTGGCTGTAACGTTGCCTTGCCTTTTTGGGGACATCCAAGTGAATAACGTTATTAAAGAACATTATTGAGAAACAAGGTTAGCTAGCTAGCTAACATTATGTGGCTTGGTAGAGAGTCGACAAGCAAATGAGCTAGCTAGGTTTTGTGACATACATTGGCAAATTAGCTCGGTTTTGTGACGTACATTAGCGAGTTAGCTAGGTTATGTGACATACATTAGCAAGTTAGCTAGGTTATGTGACATACATTAGCAAGTTAGCTAGGTTATGTGACATACATTAGCAAGTTAGCTAGGTTATGTGACATACATTAGCGAGTTAGCTAGGTTATGTGACATACATTAGCGAGTTAGCTAGGTTTTGTGACATACATTAGCGAGTTAGCTAGATAGATAGATATAATGTTATATAATAATGGGACTTGCCCAAAATAGAAATAAATGTAGTTATTAAAAGACCACACAACAATTCACTCCAAGGTAAGTGTTACTGCTGCCTGCTTTATCAAGCATTGAAGTGGCGTCCAGCATCACGCTGTCAGATAGGTTGAGAACACATGCTTCATTTCATTAGGAGAATAGCTAGATACCTTTTTCCTATTCCTTTCAATGATGGCTATTAGGTAGTGTGAACCTTCTTGTGGGTGAATCATTTCTGGTTGGTTTCTTTGAGCCTGCCTTCTTCTCTACTTTCTTTGAGCCTGCCTTCTTTGAGTGTGCTATGTGTAGGTTTATCTCTCTGGTACTGTCATGTCTCCCTATCTAGTAGTTAACATGTTTGCCAGTAATGAAGATACTATATGCTTGGAGTATGACCGACTGACTTTTTCTAAAGGGGGGGTGAGGTTCTGGAGGAGCCTGGAGGGGTTGAGCTAGATGGGAGGAGCCTGGAGGGGTTGAGCTAGATGGGAGGAGCCTGGAGGGGTTGAGCTAGATGAGAGGAGCCTGGAGGGGTTGAGCTAGATGAGAGGAGCCTGGAGGGGTTGAGCTAGATGGGAGGAGCCTGGAGGGGTTGAGCTAGATGAGAGGAGCCTGGAGGGGTTGAGCTTAGATGTGAGGAGCCTGGAGGGGTTGAGCTAGATGGGAGGAGCCTGGAGGGGTTGAGCTAGATGAGAGGAGCCTGGAGGGGTTGAGCTAGATGGGAGGAGCCTGGAGGGGTTGAGCTAGATGAGAGGAGCCTGGAGGGGTTGAGCTTAGATGTGAGGAGCCTGGAGGGGTTGAGCTAGATGGGAGGAGCCTGGAGGGGTTGAACTAGATGGGAGGAGCCTGGAGGGGTTGAGCTAGATGGGAGGAGCCTGGAGGGGTTGAGCTAGATGGGAGGAGCCTGGAGGGGTTCAGCTAGATGAGAGGAGCCTGGAGGGGTTGAGCTAGATGAGAGGAGCCTGGAGGGGTTGAGCTAGATGGGAGGAGCCTGGAGGGGTTGAGCTAGATGGGAGGAGCCTGGAGGGGTTGAGCTAGATGGGAGGAGCCTGGAGGGGTTGAGCTAGATGGGAGGAGCCTGGAGGGGTTGAACTAGATGAGAGGAGCCTGGAGGGGTTGAGCTAGATGAGAGGAGCCTGGAGGGGTTGAGCTAGATGAGAGGAGCCTGGAGGGGTTGAGCTAGATGGGAGGAGCCTGGAGGGGTTGAACTAGATGAGAGGAGCCTGGAGGGGTTGAGCTTAGATGTGAGGAGCCTGGAGGGGTTGAGCTAGATGGGAGGAGCCTGGAGGGGTTGAACTAGATGGGAGGAGCCTGGAGGGGTTGAGCTAGATGGGAGGAGCCTGGAGGGGTTGAGCTAGATGAGAGGAGCCTGGAGGGGTTGAGCTAGATGAGAGGAGCCTGGAGGGGTTGAGCTAGATGAGAGGAGCCTGGAGGGGTTGAGCTAGATGGGAGGAGCCTGGAGGGGTTGAGGTAGATGGGAGGAGCCTGGAGGGGTTGAGCTAGATGAGAGGAGCCTGGAGGGGTTGAGCTAGATGAGAGGAGCCTGGAGGGGTTGAGCTAGATGGGAGGAGCCTGGAGGGGTTGAGGTAGATGGGAGGAGCCTGGAGGGGTTGAGCTAGATGGGGAGGAGCCCGGAGGGGTTGAGGTAGATGGGAGGTGCCCGGAGGGGTTGAGGTAGATGGGAGGTGCCCGGAGGGTTGAGATAGATGGGGAGGAGCCTAGAGGGGATGAGATAGATGAGAGCACTGTGGAGGAGTCGGGAGAGGTTGAGCTAGATGGGAGTACCATGGAGGCAACAGAAGGCGAAACAGGCTACACTACAGTCTCTTTCAGTTAACTGTTCCCAGACATTATCTTCCTATATGCGTATTGCCATATCTTATTCAGTGAATTAACTTGTTTTGTTCTATGTTCGATTTAGCCTGATGAATATGAGCATCTCCGAACAGACCGTAGAAGTAAATGGAGATGAGGTCAATGCCCTATTGAATAGTGTGGAAGTGTAACATTGTTCTTAGTATTTGTGATGTGCTAGTGCACTTTTGTTGTTTGTATTTACAATTTACCTTTTATATTATTATTCTGTCTTATTTGTGATTGCATCGATTGGTGCTGATGGGAGTGGTGCTATGGTGCTGATGGGGGTGGTGCTGTGGTGCTGATGGGAGTGGTGCTGTGGTGCTTATGGGGGTGGTGCTGTGGTGCTGATGAGAGTGGTGCTGTGGTGCTGTGGTGCTGATGGGAGTGGTGCTGTGGTGCTGATGGGAGTGGTGCTGTGGTGCTGATGGGAGTGGTGCTGATGGGAGTGGTGCTGTGGTGCTGATGAGAGTGGTGCTGTGGGGCTGATGAGAGTGGTGCTGATGAGAGTGGTGCTGATGAGAGTGGTGCTGATGAGAGTGGTGCTGTGGTGCTGATGAGAGTGGTGCTGATGAGAGTGGTGCTGTGGGGCTGATGAGAGTGGTGCTGATGAGAGTGGTGCTGATGAGAGTGGTGCTGTGGGGCTGATGAGAGTGGTGCTGATGAGAGTGGTGCTGATGAGAGTGGTGCTGATGAGAGTGGTGCTGTGGTGCTGATGAGAGTGGTGCTGATGAGAGTGGTGCTGATGAGACCTGGAGTCCCTCATAGAAATCACAGGTGAATGAAGATACTGATGAAGAGGAGTCTGACGAGTTTGAAGATTCTGGGGACAACAGCTCGGAAGAAGAATGCATTCCTTCACGTTGTGTTCGGTGTGATTATTATTCTATGCCTTTAGCCACGTATACATTTTTTTACATTTGCATTTGATGCTACATCGGTACCGTTTTTTTTAAAGAAATGTATCCACGTAATTTTCTAGGTGTTTAAAACGGAATGGGTGAATCTCTCCATTTACCGCTGCGCATTGATAGACTACCGGTCCATCAGCGTGGAAGAGACAGTGCACGACTCCATCCTTTTAGAAGACTCTTCTGCCACAGACGAACGCCCTCCATCGACAGACAAACGCCCTCCATTGACAGACAAACGCCCTCCATCCACAGACGCCCTCCATCCACAGACAGACGCAACTCCAGCCACAGACACGCCTGACCCACATCAAGTGATTTGCTAGGATGACATCATTGGCAAGCATACATCCGTCAGTTCAATAGATCTGATTAACTCTCTTGTGCTGCCTGTTGATCAGTGCCCATTCCACAACCGGGGGAACAGATAAAAATCAACACGTCCTTCCACCCATTTGTGGTCCACATCAATTGGAGACGCACAGCGAGCATCATTGAATGGGTGAGTTAATCCAATCCTAACGTGGGTTTGTTGTACTTCTCTAAATGCAATGAAGAACGTCAGACTTGTATCTTTGATCTTCCTGAAGCTATTTAAACATTGCTTGGCATCCACCAAAAGTAAGGATCCTAGCGCGAATGTATGTGTATAAAACAAAAACTGTAATAGTGTGTATTTTTAGATTATAATTTCGATATAATATTTTTTATCCAGGTTGTGTCTCAAATATATATATGGTAGTATGGAAACTATTGAATGCTGTCTTTATCTTACAGATCTGGCCTAAATGTCACTGCATCTGGAAATGGAAGTCTCAGCCCACAGTGAGGCGACTCCGGGATACTGGCCTTCTAGGCAGAGTTACAAAGAAAAAGCCATATCTCTGTCTAACGTCTTTGTTCATTTTGCCCATCTGAATCTTTTCTTTTCATTGGCCAGTCAGAGATATGGCTTTTTCTTTGCAACTCTGCTTTGAAGGCCAGTATCCCGGAGTCGCCTCTTCACTGTTGATGTTGATGTTGACTGTTGATGTTGGTGTTTTGCGGGTTTTTGCGGGTACTATTTAATGATTCTGCCAGTTGAGGACTTGTGAGGAGGCTGTTTCTCAAACGTGACACTCTAATGTACTTGTCCTCTTGCTCAGTTGTACACCGGGGCCTCCCACTCCTCTTTCTATTCTGGTTAGTGCCAGTTTGCGCTGTTCTGTGAAGGGAGTAGTACACAGCGTCGTACGAGATCTTCAGTTTCTTGGCAATTTCTCACATGGAATAGCCTTCGTTTCTCAGAACAAGAATAGACTGACGAGTTTCAGAAGAAGGTATTTGTTTCTGGCCATTTTGAGCCTGTAATCAAACCCACAAATGCTGATGCTCCAGATACTCAACTATTCTAAAGAAGGACAGTTTTATTGCTTCTTTAATCAGAACAACTCTTTTCAGCTGTGCTAACATAATTGCTAAAGGGTTTTCTAATGATCAATTAGTCTTTTAAAATGATCAGCTTGGATTAGCTAAAACAACGTGTCAATGGAACACAGGAGTGATGGTTGTTGATAATGGGCCTCTGTACGCCTTTGTAGATATTCCATTTAAAAGAAATCTGCCGTTTCCAGCTACAATAGTAATTTATTACATTAACAACACTGTAGTTCTGATAATTTTGATGTGCCAAAAAAAGTAGCTTTTCTTTCCAAAACAAGGACATATCTAAGTGACTCCAAACTTTTGAACGGCACTAGTGCTTCTACACCTGCATTGCTTGCTGTTTGGGGTTTCAGGCTGGGTTTCTGTACAGCACTTGATATATCAACTGATGTACGAAGGGATATATAAATACATTTGATTTGATTTAGTGTATTTCTCATCTTTTTTCAGACCCAGCGGAAGGAACATATAAAGACAGTGAAATAAAGAATTCTCTCGATATGTGGAGCCAAGAACCTGGCCAAGTAAATCCATGCATTGAGTATTTAATTATATATATTACAGTATATATTTTATATATATTACAGTATATATTTTATATATTTTTTTTACTCTTATGATGCGACGATGTTGCTCCAGTGTTGCAATTATTATCATATCTAGACAGCACAGATTAAAGGCAGAACCCATCCTGTCGATGAAGGAGGAAGTCAACCACAGATTAAAGGCAGAACTCATCCTGTCGATGAAGGAGGAAGTCAACCACAGATTAAAGGCAGAACTCATCCTGTCGATGAAGGTGGAAGTCAACCACAGATTAAAGGCAGAACTCATCCTGTCGATGAAGGAGGAAGTCAACAACAGATTAAAGGCAGAACTCATCCTGTCGATGAAGGAGGAAGTCAACCACAGATTAAAGGCAGAACTCATCCTGTCGATGAAGGTGGAAGTCAACCACAGATTAAAGGCAGAACTCATCCTGTCGATGAAGGTGGAAGTCAACAACAGATTAAAGGCAGAACTCATCCTGTCGATGAAGGAGGAAGTCAACCACAGATTAAAGGCAGGTGAACCTGGAGACCATACGGGAGCTACATAATCATTCTCTAGCTCAGCAACCCTTGGAGAAACCCAGGTAAAGACCCACATACATTCAAACCATTTTACACAATGTACATTTCAATGACAGAATTTGAAAGAAACTGTTTAATTTAGGTTTCTTGTGCTACATAATTATTTACCCCTCATAGTAACAATTATATTTGTTCTGATATATCTGTTGGAATACATCTCTAGATTAACAGTAAAGGCCCTGATGGACAAAGACCCCTTCTGCTGGACCTCTCTAAAGACCCCTCTGAAGACTCCATTATCATGCAACTGATGGGCTGAGACCTCCCTCCCTGCCTGCCTCCCAGTCCCAACCCCAAAACACAGCACTTTCTCCATGTACCAGGCCACACACACACAGACCTGTGACAGAAACCTACACATGGACAGCTGGCGTAGTGAAGAAATGGGATGCCATTAGCATTGATATAATGCTGTACAGAGGGCCTGCAGTGCCAGACCATTTTCATAGGTTTACTTTGCTCTGTAAACATGGCCATACTTTTGATAGTGCATTACTTAAAGGCCCACCCACCCGCATCACGTAATCACCCCCATTTCAATTTGCCAAGCAGCTCCTCCTAAAAGCCTCTTCACGAAAAAAGTGACGTCACTTGCAAACCGAATCCTTGGTTTAGAAGACAAAATAAGAGTGACAATGTGATTGTAGCCTATTGAAACAACACAGAGCAGATCCTCTCCCCTCCCCAACAGCAGTCAGCTGCCAAAGCTCTAGTTGTAGATGAACAGTTGTGGTAGCATGTTTCAGACATGTTCTACTGAAGAGGCATCATCATCATCATTAGTGTTGGATCGACTCGGCACGAAAAGAGAAGTGACAAAAAAAAGAGGGAGAGAGTGTTTCTGATGTCCTGAAGACATACCTGGTAGGTTTCTGATGTCCTGAAGACATACCTGGTAGGTTTCTGATGTCCTGAAGACATACCTGGTAGGTGTCTGATGTCCTGAAGACATACCTGGTAGGTTTCTGATGTCCTGAAGACATACCTGGTAGGTTTCTGATGTCCTGAAGACATACCTGGTAGGTTTCTGATGTCCTGAAGACATACCTGGTAGGTTCTGATGTCCTGAAGACATACCTGGTAGGTTTCTGATGTCCTGAAGACATACCTGAAGACATACCTGGTAGGTTTCTGATGTCCTGAAGACATACCTGGTAGGTTTCTGATGTCCTGAAGACATACCTGGTAGGTTTCTGATGTCCTGAAGACATACCTGGTAGGTTTCTGATGTCCTGAAGACATACCTGGTAGGTTTCTGATGTCCTGAAGACATACCTGGTAGGTTTCTGATGTCCTGAAGACATACCTGGTAGGTTTCTGATGTCCTGAAGACATACCTGGTAGGTTTCTGATGTCCTGAAGACATACCTGGTAGGTTTCTGATGTCCTGAAGACATACCTGGTAGGTTTCTGATGTCCTGAAGACATACCTGGTAGGTTTCTGATGTCCTGAAGACATAC
>NC_088239.1:4840085-4958899 GCF_036934945.1 Oncorhynchus masou masou | reverse complement strand
GTAGGTGTTTGTGTGCGGAGAACTCAAACTGAGAGAGAGAGGATGTGTTCTGTTCACAGCAGGTGACATGTCAATACTAACGTCGTGCCGATAAGTGTCTGGCAACGGAAGCTCTTTGGTCATAACACTAGTATGTCATCATGTGATGCTCTTTGGTCATTAAACTAGTATGTCATCATCTGACACTCTTTGGTCATTACACTAGTATGTCATCATGTGACGCTCTTTGGTCATAACACTAGTATGTCATCATGTGACGCACTTTGGTCATAACACTAGTATGTCATCATGTGACGCACTTTGGTCATAACACTAGTATGTCATCATGTGACGCACTTTGGTCATAACACTAGTATGTCATCATGTGATGCTCTTTGGTCATTACACTAGTATGTCATCATGTGATGCTCTTTGGTCATAACACTAGTATGTCATCATGTGACACTCTTTGGTCATTAAACTAGTATGTCATCATGTGACACTCTTTGAGTATCCAAAGCGCCCAGAGTGGAACCCAGTGTTCTGTGAATGGGGATCAACTGTCCCTGATTTTCCAAACACAGCAACTGGGGATGACAAACTCGGGTTTCCTGCACCAAGGGCTCCATGCCGCCACATCACAAACGGTGTGAAGTCAGCATGCCGGTGCGACCCGGGAGCCATCCCCAAGCTCTGCTGCATCAGCCACGGCCAACGCGTCAACACCTATACCGCTTGTGCAAAACGTAAATATCCGTTGTAATGGGGGAAAATGTGGCGGCTGGTTTACACAGAAATCTGGTCCCCGACCGTGACACTTCCTCTCTTGTGTCTGTGGGCATCCCCCTTGCAGTTACCAAGGTTACCACCTGGTAAAAAAAAATGTGCAGGTGGTGGCTCACCGTGCCGCCGTCGGTAAATCTCTAGGACATCAACAACAACAAAACAACCCCTGGCTCTCGATGAAGCATCAGCCTCATCGCCTCCCTGTTGTCTTCGTCATCCAGCTCCCCGATGAGGAGTTGCTGAATGAACAGATGCACACAAAGCCGACAATCAGTAATGCAGAGTGTGATGTTTCCCTCCACACTCATCTAAAAGGTATTTTGCATATATGTGTGACAGGTCTACGATTCATTCAAAGCCAATTCAAAACACTACATTCTATTGCAAATTGTTTTAAACTGTATCATGTTTTTATTGAATGTAGCATGTGTGGAGAAATACCAAAGACCAAAAAATGGTTTCAGTCACCAGCTCCGTCTCCAGAGCAACAGAACCAGCCAGACCAACAGAACCAGCCAGAACAACAGAACCAGCCAGAACAACAGAACCAGCCAGAACAACAGAACCAGCCAGACAAACAGAACCAGCCAGACCAACAGAGACAGCAAGACCAACAGAGACAGCCAGAGCAACAGAACCAGCCAGAGCAACAGAACCAGCCAGACCAACAGAACCAGCCAGACCAACAGAACCAGCCAAAACAACAGAACCAGCCAGACCAACAGAACCAGCCACACCAACAGAACCAGCCAGAACAACAGAACCCCCCAGTACAACAGAACCAGCCAGAACAACAGAACCAGCCAGAACAACAGAACCAGCCAGACAAACAGAACCAGCCAGACCAACAGAGACAGCTAGACCAACAGAGCAGAGACAGCCAGAGCAACAGAACCAGCCAGAACAACAGAACCAGCCAGAACAACAGAACCAGCCAGACCAACAAAACCAGGCAGAACAACAGAACCAGCCAGACCAACAGAACCAGCCAGACCAACAGAACCAGCCAGACCAACAGAACCAGCCACACCAACAGAACCAGCCACACCAACAGAACCAGCCAGAACAACAGAACCGCCCAGTACAACAGAACCAGCCAGAACAACAGAACCAGCCAGAACAACAGAACCAGCCACACCAACAGAACCAACTAGACCAACAGAACGAGCCAGACCAACAGAGACAGCCAGATCAACAAAACCAGCTACACCAACAGAACCAGCCAGACCAACAGAGACAGCCACACCAACAGAGACAGCCAGACCAACAGAACCAGCCACACCAACAGAACCAGCCAGAACAACAGAACCAGCCAGAACAACAGAACCAGCCACACCCACAGAGACAGCCAGACCAACAGAACCAGCCACACCAACAGAACCAGCCACACCAACAGAACCAGCCAGAACAACAGAACCAGGCAGAACAACAGAACCAGCCAGACAAACAGAACCAGCCAGACCAACAGAGACAGCTAGACCAACAGAGCAGAGACAGCCAGAGCAACAGAACCAGCCAGAACAACAGAACCAGCCAGAACAACAGAACTAGCCAGACCAACAGAACCAGGCAGAACAACAGAACCAGCCAAAACAACAGAACCAGCCAGACCAACAGAACCAGCCAGACCAACAGAACCAGCCAGACCAACAGAACCAGCCACACCAACAGAACCAGCCAGAACAACAGAACCCCCCAGTACAACAGAACCAGCCAGAACAACAGAACCAGCCAGAACAACAGAACCAGCCACACCAACAGAACCAACTAGACCAACAGAACGAGCCAGACCAACAGAGACAGCCAGATCAACAAAACCAGCAAAACCAACAGAACCAGCCAGACCAACAGAGACAGCCACACCAACAGAGACAGCCAGACCAACAGAACCAGCCACACCAACAGAACCAGCCAGAACAACAGAACCAGCCAGAACAACAGAACCAGCCACACCCACAGAGACAGCCAGACCAACAGAACCAGCCACACCAACAGAACCAGCCAGACCAACAGAACCAGCCACACCAACAGAACCAGCCACACCAACAGAACCAGCCAGGTCAACAGAACCAGCCAGAACAACAGAACCAGCCAGAACAACAGAACCAGCCACACCAACAGAACCAGCCAGAACAACAGAACCAGCCAAACCAACACAACCAACTCGACCAACATAACTAGACAGACCAACAGAGACAGCCAGACCAACAGAACCAGCCACACCAACAGAACCAGCCAGACCAACAGATACAGCCAGACCAAGAGAACCAGCCAGACCAACAGAGACAGCCAGACCAACAGAACCAGCCAGACCAACAGAACCAGCCAGACCAACAGAACCAGCCACACCAACAGAACCAGCCAGACCAACAGAGACAGCCACACCAACAGAACCAGCCACACCAACAGAACCAGCCAGACCAACAGAACCAGCCACACCAACAGAACCAGCCAGACCAACAGAGACAGCCAGACCAACAGAACCAGCCAGACCAACAGAACCAGCCAGATCAATAGAGACAGCCAAAACAACAGAGACAGCCAGACCAACAGAACCAGCCACACGAACAGAACCAGCCAGACCAAAAGAGACAGACAGACCAACAGAACCAGCCACACCAACAGAACCAGCCAGAACAACAGAACCAGCCACACCAACAGAACCAGAAAGAACAACAGAACCAGCCAGAACAAAAGAACCAGCAACACCAACAGAGACAGCCAGACCAAAAGAGACAGCTAGACCAACAGAGACAGACAGACCAACAGAACCAGCCAGACCAACAGAGACAGCCACACCAACAGAACCAGCCACACCAACAGAACCAGCCAGAACAACAGAACCAGCCAGAACAACAGAACCAAGCAGAACAACAGAACCGGCCAGACCAACAGAACCAGCCAGACCAACAGAACCAACCAGACCAACAGAACCAGCCAGAACAACAGAACCAGCCAGAACAACAGAACCAGCCAGACCAACAGAACCAGCCAGAACAACAGAACCAACCAGAACAACAGAAACAGCCACACCAACAGAACCAGCCAGAACAACAGAACCAGCCAGAACAACAGAACCAGCCAGAACAACAGAACCAGCCACACCAACACAACCAACTAGACCAACAGAGACAGCCAGACCAACAGAACCAGCCAGACCAACAGAGACAGCCAGACCAACAGAACCAGCCAGACCAACAGAGACAGCCAGACCAACAGAACTAGCCAGACCAACAGAACCAGAAAAACATACAGAACCAGCCAGACCAACAGAACCAGCCACACCAACAGAACCAGCCAGACCAACAGAACCAGCCACACCAACAGAACCAGCCAGACCAACAGAGACAGCCAGACCAACAGAACCAGCCAGAACAACAGAGACAGACAGACCAACAGAGACAGCCAGACCAACAGAGACAGCCAGACCAACAGAACCAGCCAGATCAATAGAGACAGCCATTAACAACAGAGACAGCCATTAACAACAGAGACAGCCAGACCAACAGAACCAGCCACACCAATAGAACCAGCCAGACCAACAGAACCAGCCACACCAACAGAACCAGCCAGACCAACAGAGACAGACACACCAACAGAACCAACCAGACCAACAGAACCAGCCACACCAACAGAACCAGCCAGACCAACAGAGACAACCAGACCAACAGAACCAGCCAGACCAACAGAACCAGACAGATCAACAGAGACAGAAAGAACAACAGAGACAGCCAGACCAACAGAGACAGCCAGACCAACAGAACCAGCCAGATCAATAGAGACAGCCATGAACAACAGAGACAGCCAGACCAACAGAGACAGCGAGACCAACAGAACCAGCCACACGAACAGAACCAGCCAGACCAAAAGAGACAGACAGACCAACAGAACCAGCCAGACCAACAGAACCAGCCAGATCAACAGAGACAGCCACACCAACAGAACCAGCCACACCAAGAGAACCAGCCAGAACAACTGAACCAGCCAGAACAACAGAACCAGCCACACCAACAGAACCAGCCAGAACAACAGAACCAGCCAAACCAACACAACCAACTAGACCAACAGAACTAGCCAGAACAACAGAGACAGCCAGACCAACAGAGACAGCTCGACCAACAGAACCAGCCACACGAACAGAACCAGCCAGACCAAAAGAGACAGACAGACCAACAGAACCAGCCAGACCAACAGAACCAGCCACACCAACAGAAACAGCCAGAACAACAGAACCAGCCACACCAACAGAACCAGCCAGAACAACAGAACCAGCCAGAACAACAGAACCAGCCAGAACAGCAGAACCAGCCACAACAACACAACCAACTCGATCAACAGAACTAGCCAGACCAACAGAGACAGCCAGACCAACAGAACCAGCCACACCAACAGAACCAGCCAGAACAGCAGAACCAGCCACAACAACACAACCAACTCGACCAACAGAACTAGCCAGACCAACAGAGACAGCCAGACCAACAGAACCAGCCACACCAACAGAACCAGCCAGACCAACAGAGACAGCCAGACCAACAGAACCAGCCAGAACAACAGAACCAGCCACACCAACACAACCAACTAGACCAACAGAGACAGCCAGACCAACAGAACCAGCCAGACCAACAGAGACAGCCAGACCAACAGAACCAGCCAGACCAACAGAGACAGCCAGACCAACAGAACTAGCCAGACCAACAGAACCAGAAAAACATACAGAACCAGCCAGACCAACAGAACCAGCCACACCAACAGAACCAGCCAGACCAACAGAACCAGCCACACCAACAGAACCAGCCAGACCAACAGAGACAGCCAGACCAACAGAACCAGCCAGAACAACAGAGACAGACAGACCAACAGAGACAGCCAGACCAACAGAGACAGCCAAATCAATAGAGACAGCCATTAACAACAGAGACAGCCATTAACAACAGAGACAGCCAGACCAACAGAACCAGCCACACCAATAGAACCAGCCAGACCAACAGAACCAGCCACACCAACAGAACCAGCCAGACCAACAGAGACAGACACACCAACAGAACCAACCAGACCAACAGAACCAGCCACACCAACAGAACCAGCCAGACCAACAGAGACAACCAGACCAACAGAACCAGCCAGACCAACAGAACCAGACAGATCAACAGAGACAGAAAGAACAACAGAGACAGCCAGACCAACAGAGACAGCCAGACCAACAGAACCAGCCAGATCAATAGAGACAGCCATGAACAACAGAGACAGCCAGACCAACAGAGACAGCGAGACCAACAGAACCAGCCACACGAACAGAACCAGCCAGACCAAAAGAGACAGACAGACCAACAGAACCAGCCAGACCAACAGAACCAGCCAGATCAACAGAGACAGCCACACCAACAGAACCAGCCAAACCAACAGAACCAGCCAGAACAACTGAACCAGCCAGAACAACAGAACCAGCCACACCAACAGAACCAGCCAGAACAACAGAACCAGCCAAACCAACACAACCAACTAGACCAACAGAACTAGCCAGACCAACAGAGACAGCCAGACCAACAGAACCAGCCACACCAACAGAACAAGCCAGACCAACAGAGACAGCCAGACCAACAGAGACAGCTAGACCAACAGAACCAGCCGGATCAATAGAGACAGCCAGAACAACAGAGACAGCCAGACCAACAGAGACAGCTCGACCAACAGAACCAGCCACACGAACAGAACCAGCCAGACCAAAAGAGACAGACAGACCAACAGAACCAGCCAGACCAACAGAACCAGCCACACCAACAGAAACAGCCAGAACAACAGAACCAGCCACACCAACAGAACCAGCCAGAACAACAGAACCAGCCAGAACAACAGAACCAGCCAGAACAGCAGAACCAGCCACAACAACACAACCAACTCGACCAACAGAACTAGCCAGACCAACAGAGACAGCCAGACCAACAGAACCAGCCACACCAACAGAACCAGCCAGAACAGCAGAACCAGCCACAACAACACAACCAACTCGACCAACAGAACTAGCCAGACCAACAGAGACAGCCAGACCAACAGAACCAGCCACACCAACAGAACCAGCCAGACCAACAGAGACAGCCAGACCAACAGAGACAGCGAGACCAACAGAGACAGCCAGACCAACAGAACCAGCCAGACCAACAGAGACAGCCAGACCAACAGAACCAGCCAGAACAACAGAACCAGCCAGAACAACAGAACCAGCCACACCAACACAACCAACTAGACCAACAGAACTAGCCAGACCAACAGAGACAGCCAGACCAACAGAACCAACCACACCAACAGATCCAGCCAGACCAACAGAGACAGCCACACCAACAGAACCAGCCAGACCAACAGAGACAGACAGACCAACAGAACCAGCCAGACCAACAGAACCAGCCAGACCAACAGAACCAGCCACACCAACAAAACCAGCCAGACCAACAGAGACAGCCACACCAACAGAACCAGCCACACCAACAGAACCAGCCAGACCAACAGAACCAGCCAGAACAACAGAACCAGCCACACCAACAGAGACAGCCAGACCAACAGAACCAGCCAGACCATCAGAACCAGCCAGATCAACAGAGACAGCCAGAACAACAGAGATAGCCAGACCAACAGAGACAGCGAGACCAACAGAGACAGCCAGACCAACAGAACCAGCCAGACCAACAGAGACAGCTCGACCAAGAAACAGCCAGACCAACAGAGACAGCTAGACCAACAGAGACAGCCAGACGAACAGAACCAGCCAGAACAACAGAAACAGCCAGAACAACAGAACCAGCCACACCAACACAACCAACTAGACCAACAGAACTAGCCAGACCAACAGAGACAGCCAGACCAACAGAACCAACCACACCAACAGAACCAGCCAGACCAACAGAAACAGCCACACCAAAAGAGACAGCTCGACCAACAGAGACAGCCACACCAACAGAACCAGCCAGACCGACAGAACCAGCCAGACCAACAGAACCAGCCACACCAACAGAGCCAGCCAGACTAACAGAACCAGCAACACCAACAGAACCAGCCAGATCAACAGAGACAGCCAGACCAACAAAGACAGCTAGACCAACAGAACCAGCCACACCAACAGAACCAGCCACACCAACAGAACCAGCCACACCAACAGAACCAGTCAGACCAACAGAGACAGCCACACCAACAGAACCAGCCAAACCAACAGAACCAGCCACACGAACAGAACCAGCCACACCAACAGAACCAGCCAGAACAACAGAGACAGCCACACCAACAGAACCAGCCAGACCAACAGAACCAGCCAGACCAACAGAACCAGCCACACCAACAGAACCAGCCACACCAACAGAACCAGCCAGAACAACAGAACCAGCCAGACCAACAGAGACAGCCAGACCAACAGAACCAGCCAGACCAACAGAACCAGCCAGATCAACAGAGACAGCCAGACCAACAGAGACAGCTAGACCAACAGAACCAGCCACACGAACAGAACCAGCCAGACCAAAAGAGACAGACAGACCAACAGAACCAGCCAGACCAACAGAACCAGCCAGATCAACAGAGACAGCCACACCAACAGAACCAGCCACACCAACAGAACCAGCCACACCAACAGAACCAGCCAGAACAACTGAACCAGCCAGATCAACATAGACAGCCACACCAACAGAACCAGCCACACCAACAGAAACAGCCAGAACAACAGAACCAGCCAGAACAACAGAACCAGCCAGATCAATAGAGACAGCCAAAACAACAGAGACAGCCAGACCAACAGAACCAGCCACACGAACAGAACCAGCCAGACCAAAAGAGACAGACAGACCAACAGAACCAGCCACACCAAAAGAACCAGCCAGAACAACAGAACCAGCCACACCAACAGAACCAGAAAGAACAACAGAACCAGCCAGAACAAAAGAACCAGCAACACCAACAGAGACAGCCAGACCAAAAGAGACAGCTAGACCAACAGAGACAGACAGACCAACAGAACCAGCCAGACCAACAGAGACAGCCACACCAACAGAACCAGCCACACCAACAGAACCAGCCAGAACAACAGAACCAGCCAGAACAACAGAACCAAGCAGAACAACAGAACCGGCCAGACCAACAGAACCAGCCAGACCAACAGAACCAACCAGACCAACAGAACCAGCCAGAACAACAGAACCAGCCAGAACAACAGAACCAGCCAGACCAACAGAACCAGCCAGAACAACAGAACCAACCAGAACAACAGAAACAGCCACACCAACAGAACCAGCCAGAACAACAGAACCAGCCAGAACAACAGAACCAGCCAGAACAACAGAACCAGCCACACCAACACAACCAACTAGACCAACAGAGACAGCCAGACCAACAGAACCAGCCAGACCAACAGAGACAGCCAGACCAACAGAACCAGCCAGACCAACAGAGACAGCCAGACCAACAGAACTAGCCAGACCAACAGAACCAGAAAAACATACAGAACCAGCCAGACCAACAGAACCAGCCACACCAACAGAACCAGCCAGACCAACAGAACCAGCCACACCAACAGAACCAGCCAGACCAACAGAGACAGCCAGACCAACAGAACCAGCCAGAACAACAGAGACAGACAGACCAACAGAGACAGCCAGAGCAACAGAGACAGCCAGACCAACAGAACCAGCCAGATCAATAGAGACAGCCATTAACAACAGAGACAGCCATTAACAACAGAGACAGCCAGACCAACAGAACCAGCCACACCAACAGAACCAGCCAGACCAACAGAGACAGACACACCAACAGAACCAACCAGACCAACAGAACCAGCCACACCAACAGAACCAGCCAGACCAACAGAGACAACCAGACCAACAGAACCAGCCAGACCAACAGAACCAGACAGATCAACAGAGACAGAAAGAACAACAGAGACAGCCAGACCAACAGAGACAGCCAGACCAACAGAACCAGCCAGATCAATAGAGACAGCCATGAACAACAGAGACAGCCAGACCAACAGAGACAGCGAGACCAACAGAACCAGCCACACGAACAGAACCAGCCAGACCAAAAGAGACAGACAGACCAACAGAACCAGCCAGACCAACAGAACCAGCCAGATCAACAGAGACAGCCACACCAACAGAACCAGCCACACCAAGAGAACCAGCCAGAACAACTGAACCAGCCAGAACAACAGAACCAGCCACACCAACAGAACCAGCCAGAACAACAGAACCAGCCAAACCAACACAACCAACTAGACCAACAGAACTAGCCAGACCAACAGAGACAGCCAGACCAACAGAACCAGCCACACCAACAGAACAAGCCAGACCAACAGAGACAGCCAGACCAACAGAGACAGCTAGACCAACAGAACCAGCCGGATCAATAGAGACAGCCAGAACAACAGAGACAGCCAGACCAACAGAGACAGCTCGACCAACAGAACCAGCCACACGAACAGAACCAGCCAGACCATAAGAGACAGACAGACCAACAGAACCAGCCAGACCAACAGAACCAGCCACACCAACAGAAACAGCCAGAACAACAGAACCAGCCACACCAACAGAACCAGCCAGAACAACAGAACCAGCCAGAACAACAGAACCAGCCAGAACAGCAGAACCAGCCACAACAACACAACCAACTCGACCAACAGAACTAGCCAGACCAACAGAGACAGCCAGACCAACAGAACCAGCCACACCAACAGAACCAGCCAGAACAGCAGAACCAGCCACAACAACACAACCAACTCGACCAACAGAACTAGCCAGACCAACAGAGACAGCCAGACCAACAGAACCAGCCACACCAACAGAACCAGCCAGACCAACAGAGACAGCCAGACCAACAGAGACAGCGAGACCAACAGAGACAGCCAGACCAACAGAACCAGCCAGACCAACAGAGACAGCCAGACCAACAGAACCAGCCAGAACAACAGAACCAGCCAGAACAACAGAACCAGCCACACCAACACATCCAACTAGACCAACAGAACTAGCCAGACCAACAGAGACAGCCAGACCAACAGAACCAACCACACCAACAGATCCAGCCAGACCAACAGAGACAGCCACACCAACAGAACCAGCCAGACCAACAGAGACAGACAGACCAACAGAACCAGCCAGACCAACAGAACCAGCCAGACCAACAGAACCAGCCAGAACAACAGAACCAGCCACACCAACAGAGACAGCCAGACCAACAGAACCAGCCAGACCATCAGAACCAGCCAGATCAACAGAGACAGCCAGAACAACAGAGATAGCCAGACCAACAGAGACAGCGAGACCAACAGAGACAGCCAGACCAACAGAACCAGCCAGACCAACAGAGACAGCTCGACCAAGAAACAGCCAGACCAACAGAGACAGCTAGACCAACAGAGACAGCCAGACGAACAGAACCAGCCAGAACAACAGAAACAGCCAGAACAACAGAACCAGCCACACCAACACAACCAACTAGACCAACAGAACTAGCCAGACCAACAGAGACAGCCAGACCAACAGAACCAACCACACCAACAGAACCAGCCAGACCAACAGAAACAGCCAGACCAAAAGAGACAGCTCGACCAACAGAGACAGCCAGACCAACAGAACCAGCCAGACCGACAGAACCAGCCAGACCAACAGAACCAGCCACACCAACAGAGCCAGCCAGACTAACAGAACCAGCAACACCAACAGAACCAGCCAGATCAACAGAGACAGCCAGACCAACAAAGACAGCTAGACCAACAGAACCAGCCACACCAACAGAACCAGCCACACCAACAGAACCAGCCACACCAACAGAACCAGTCAGACCAACAGAGACAGCCACACCAACAGAACCAGCCAGACCAACAGAACCAGCCACACGAACAGAACCAGCCACACCAACAGAACCAGCCAGAACAACAGAGACAGCCACAACAACAGAACCAGCCAGACCAACAGAACCAGCCAGACCAACAGAACCAGCCACACCAACAGAACCAGCCACACCAACAGAACCAGCCAGAACAACAGAACCAGCCAGACCAACAGAGACAGCCAGACCAACAGAACCAGCCAGACCAACAGAACCAGCCAGATCAACAGAGACAGCCAGACCAACAGAGACAGCTAGACCAACAGAACCAGCCACACGAACAGAACCAGCCAGACCAAAAGAGACAGACAGACCAACAGAACCAGCCAGACCAACAGAACCAGCCAGATCAACAGAGACAGCCACACCAACAGAACCAGCCACACCAACAGAACCAGCCACACCAACAGAACCAGCCAGAACAACTGAACCAGCCAGATCAACATAGACAGCCACACCAACAGAACCAGCCACACCAACAGAAACAGCCAGAACAACAGAACCAGCCAGAACAACAGAACCAGCCACACCAACAGAACCAGCCAGAACAACAGAACCAGCCAGAACAACAGAACCAGCCAGAACAGCAGAACCAGCCACACCAACACAACCAACTCGACCAACAGAACTAGCCAGACCAACAGAGACAGCCAGACCAAGAGAACCCGCCACACCAACAGAACCAGCCAGACCAACAGAGACAGCCAGACCAACAGAGACAGCGAGACCAACAGAGACAGCCAGACCAACAGAACCAGCCAGACCAACAGAGACAGCCAGACCAACAGAACCAGCCAGAACAACAGAACCAGCCAGAACAACAGAACCAGCCACACCAACAGAACCAGCCACACCAACAGAGACAGCCAGACCAAAAGCGACAGCCAGACCAACAGAGACAGCCAGACCAACAGAACCAGCCAGACCAACAGAGACAGCCAGACCAACAGAACCAGCCAGACCAACAGAACCAGCCAGACTAACAGAACCAGCCACACCAACAGAACCAGCCAGACCAACAGAGACAGCCACACCAACAGAACCAGCCAGACCAACAGAACCACCCACACCAACAGAACCAGCCACACCAACAGAACCAGCCAGACCAACAGAGACAGCTCGACCTAGAGACAGCTAGACCAACAGAGACAGCTAGACCAACAGAGACAGCCAGACCGACAGAACCAGCCAGACCAACAGAACCAGCCAGACCAACAGAAAAAGCCAGAACAACAGAACCAGCCAGAACAACAGAACCAGCCACACCAACACAACCAACTAGACCAACAGAACTAGCCAGACTAACAGAGACAGACAGACCAACAGAACCAGCCACACCAACAGAACCAACCAGACCAACAGAACCAGCCACACCAACAGAACCAGCCAGAACAACAGAGACAGCCACACCAACAGAACCAGCCAGACCAACAGAACCAGCCAGACCAACAGAACCAGCCACACCAACAGAACCAGCCACACCAACAGAACCAGCCAGAACAACAGAACCAGCCAGACCAACAGAGACAGCCAGACCAACAGAGACAGCCAGACCAACAGAACCAGCCAGATCAACAGAGACAGCCAGACCAACAGAGACAGCTAGACCAACAGAACCAGCCACACGAACAGAACCAGCCAGACCAAAAGAGACAGACAGACCAACAGAACCAGCCAGACCAACAGAACCAGCCAGATCAACAGAGACAGCCACACCAACAGAACCAGCCACACCAACAGAACCAGCCAGAACAACTGAACCAGCCAAAACAATAGAACCAGCCACACCAACAGAACCAGCCAGAACAACAGAACCAGCCAGAACAACAGAACCAGCCTCACCAACACAACCAACAAGACCAACAGAACTAGCCAGACCAACAGAGACAGCCAGACCAACAGAACCAGCCACACCAACAGAACCAGCCAGACCAACAGAGACAGCCAGACCAACAGAGACAGCTAGACCAACAGAACCAGCCAGATCAATAGAGACAGCCAGAACAACAGAGACAGCCAGACCAACAGAGACAGCTCAACCAACAGAACCAGCCACACAAACAGAACCAGCCAGACCAAAAGAGACAGACAGACCAACAGAACCAGCAAGACCAACAGAAACAACCAGACCAACAGAACCAGCCACACCAACAGAACCAGCCACACCAACAGAACCAGCCACACCAACAGAGACAGCCACACCAACAGAGACAGCCACACCAACAGAACCAGCCAGACCAACAGAACCAGCCACACGAACAGAACCAGCCACACCAACAGAACCAGCCAGAACAACAGAGACAGCCACACCAACAGAACCAGCCAGACCAACAGAACCAGCCACACCAACAGAACCAGCCACACCAACAGAACCAGCCAGAACAACAGAACCAGCCAGACCAACAGAGACAGCCAGACCAACAGAACCAGCCAGACCAACAGAACCAGCCAGATCAACAGAGACAGCCAGACCAACAGAGACAGCTAGACCAACAGAACCAGCCACACGAACAGAACCAGCCAGACCAAAAGAGACAGACAGACCAACAGAACCAGCCAGACCAACAGAGACAGCCACACCAACAGAACCAGCCACACCAACAGAACCAGCCAGAACAACTGAACCAGCCAGAACAACAGAACCAGCCACACCAACAGAACCAGCCAGAACAACAGAACCAGCAAGAACAACAGAACCAGCCTCACCAACACAACCAACAAGACCAACAGAACTAGCCAGACCAACAGAGACAGCCAGACCAACAGAACCAGCCACACCAACAGAACCAGCCAGACCAACAGAGACAGCCAGACCAACAGAGACAGCTAGACCAACAGAACCAGCCGGATCAATAGAGACAGCCAGAACAACAGAGACAGCCAGACCAACAGAGACAGCTCAACCAACAGAACCAGCCACACGAACAGAACCAGCCAGACCAAAAGAGACAGACAGACCAACAGAACCAGCCAGACCAACAGAAACAGCCATACCAACAGAACCAGCCACGCAACAGAACCAGCCACACCAACAGAACCAGCCACACCAACAGAACCAGCCACACCAACAGAACCAGCCAGACCAACAGAGACAGCCACACCAACAGAACCAGCCAGACCAACAGAACCAGCCACACGAACAGAACCAGCCACACCAACAGAACCAGCCACACCAACAGAGACAGCCAGACCAAAAGCGACAGCCAGACCAACAGAGACAGCCAGACCAACGGAACCAGCCAGACCAACAGAGACAGCCAGACCAACAGAACCAGCCAGACCAACAGAACCAGCCACACCAACAGAACCAGCCAGACCAACAGAACCAGCCACACCAACAGAACCAGCCAGACCAACAGAGACAGCCACACCAACAGAACCAGCCAGACGAACAGAACCACCCACACCAACAGAACCAGCCACACCAACAGAACCAGCCAGAACAACAGAACCAGCCACACCAACAGAGACAGCCAGACCAACAGAACCAGCCAGACCAACAGAGACAGCCACACCAACAGAACTAGCCAGACCAAAAGAACCAACCACACCGACAGAACCAGCCACACCAACAGAACCAGCCAGAACAACAGAACCAGCCACACCAACAGAGACAGCCAGACCAACAGAACCAGCCAGACCAACAGAGACAGCTCGACCTAGACACAGCCAGACCAACAGAGACAGCTAGACCAACAGAGACAGCTAGACCAACAGAGACAGCCAGACCGACAGAACCAGCCAGACCAACAGAACCAGCCAGACCAACAGAAAAAGCCAGAACAACAGAACCAGCCAGAACAACAGAACCAGCCACACCAACACAACCAACTAGACCAACAGAACTAGCCAGACTAACAGAGACAGACAGACCAACAGAACCAGCCACACCAACAGAACCAGCCAGACCAACAGAACCAGCCACACCAACAGAACCAGCCAGAACAACAGAGACAGCCACACCAACAGAACCAGCCAGACCAACAGAACCAGCCAGACCAACAGAACCAGCCACAACAACAGAACCAGCCAGACCAACAGAACCAGCCAGACCAACAGAACCAGCCAGACCGACAGAACCAGCCACACCAACAGAACCAGCCAGACCAACAGAGACAGCCAGACCAACAGACCCAGCCAGACCAACAGAACCAGCCACACCAACAGAACCAGCCAGACCAACAGAACCAGCCACACCAACAGAACCAGCCAGACCAACAGAGACAGCCACACCAACAGAACCAGCCAGACCAACAGAACCACCCACACCAACAGAACCAGCCACACCAACAGAACCAGCCAGAACAACAGAACCAGCCACACCAACAGAGACAGCCAGACCAACAGAACCAGCCAGACCAACAGAGACAGCCACACCAACAGAACTAGCCAGACCAAAAGAACCAGCCACACCGACAGAACCAGCCACACCAACAGAACCAGCCAGAACAACAGAACCAGCCACACCAACAGAGACAGCCAGACCAACAGAACCAGCCAGACCAACAGAGACAGCTCGACCTAGAGACAGCCAGACCAACAGAGACAGCTAGACCAACAGAGACAGCTAGACCAACAGAGACAGCCAGACCGACAGAACCAGCCAGACCAACAGAACCAGCCAGACCAACAGAAAAAGCCAGAACAACAGAACCAGCCAGAACAACAGAACCAGCCACACCAACACAACCAACTAGATCAACAGAACTAGCCAGACTAACAGAGACAGCCAGACCAACAGAACCAGCCACACCAACAGAACCAGCCAGACCAACAGAACCAGCCACACCAACAGAACCAGCCAGAACAACAGAGACAGCCACACCAACAGAACCAGCCAGACCAACAGAACCAGCCAGACCAACAGAACCAGCCACACCAACAGAACCAGCCACACCAACAGAACCAGCCAGAACATCAGAACCAGCCAGACCAACAGAGACAGCCAGACCAACAGAACCAGCCAGACCAACAGAACCAGCCAGACAAACAGAGACAGCCAGACCAACAGAACCAGCCACACCAACAGAACCAGACAGACCAACAGAGACAGCCAGACCAACAGAGACAGCTAGACCAACAGAACCAGCCGGATCAATAGAGACAGCCAGAACAACAGAGACAGCCAGACCAACAGAGACAGCTCAACCAACAGAACCAGCCACACGAACAGAACCAGCCAGACCAAAAGAGACAGACAGACCAACAGAACCAGCCAGACCAACAGAAACAGCCAGACCAACAGACCAGCCACACCAACAGAACCAGCCACACCAACAGAACCAGCCACACCAACAGAACCAGCCAGACCAACAGAGACAGCCACACCAACAGAACCAGCCAGACCAACAGAACCAGCAACACCAACAGAACTAGCCACACCAACAGAACCAGCCAGAACAACAGAACCAGCCAGACCAACAGAGACAGCCAGACCAACAGAACCAGCTACACGAACAGAACCAGCCAGACCAAAAGAGACAGACAGACCAACAGAACCAGACAGACCAACAGAACCAGCCAGATCAACAGAGACAGCCACACCAACAGAACCAGCCACACCAACAGAACCAGCCACAACAACTGAACCAGCCAGAACAACAGAACGAGCCACATCAACAGAACCAGCCAGAACAAACAGAACCAGCCAGAACAACAGAACCAGCCAGAACAACAGAACCAGCCTCACCAACACAACCAACAAGACCAACAGAACTAGCCAGACCAACAGAGACAGCCAGACCAACAGAGACAGCCACACCAACAGAACCATCCAGACCAACAGAGACAGCCAGACCAACAGAAACAGCTAGACCAACAGAACCAGCCGGATCAATAGAGACAGCCAGAACAACAGAGACAGCCAGACCAACAGAGACAGCTCAACCAACAGAACCAGCCACACGAACAGAACCAGCCAGACCAAAAGAGACAGACAGACCAACAGAACCAGCCAGACCAACAGAACCAGCCAGACCAACAGAACCAGCCAGATCAACAGAGACAGCCACACCAACAGAACCAGCCACACCAACAGAAACAGCCAGAACAACAGAACCAGCCAGAACAGCAGAACCAGCCACACCAACAGAACCAGCCAGAACAACAGAACCAGCCAGAACAGCAGAACCAGCCACACCAACACAACCAAGTCGACCAACAGAACTAGCCAGACCAACAGAGACAGCCAGACCAATAGAGACAGCGAGACCAACAGAGACAGCCAGACCAACAGAACCAGCCAGAACAACAGAACCAGCCACACCAACACAACCAACTAGAACAACAGAACTAGCCAGACCAACAGAGACAGCCACACCAACAGAACCAACCACACCAACAGAAAAAGCCAGACCAACAGAGACAGCTCGACCAACAGAGACAGCCAGACCAACAGAACCAGCAAGACCAACAGAGACAGCCAGACCAACAGAACCAGCCAGACCAACAGAACCAGCCACACCAACTGAACCAGCCAGACCAACAGAACCAGCCACACCAACAGAACCAGCCAGACCAACAGAGACAGCCACACCAACAGAACCAGCCAGACCAACAGAACCAGCCACACCAACAGAACCAGCCACACCAACAGAACCAGCCACACCAACAGAACGAGCCAGAACAACAGAACCAGCCACACCAACAGAGACAGCCAGACCAACAGAACCAGCCAGACCAACAGAACCAGCCAGATCAACAGAGACAGCCAGAACAACAGAGATAGCCAGACCAACAGAGACAGCGAGACCAACAGAGACAGCCAGACCAACAGAACCAGCCAGACCGACAGAGACAGCCAGACCAACAGAACCAGCCAGAACAACAGAACCAGCCAGAACAACAGAACCAGCCACACCAACACAACCAACTAGACCAACAGAACTAGCCAGACCAACAGAGACAGCCAGACCAACAGAACCAACCAGAACAACAGAACCAGCCACACCAACAGAGACAGCCACACCAACAGAACCAGCCAGAACAACAGAACCAGCCACACCAACAGAGACAGCCAGACCAACAGAACCAAACAGACCAACAGAACCAGCCAGATCAACAGAGACAGCCAGAACAACAGAGATAGCCAGACCAAGAGAGACAGCGAGACCAACAGAGACAGCCAGACCAACAGAACCAGCCAGACCGACAGAGACAGCCAGACCAACAGAACTAGCCAGAACAACAGAACCAGCCAGAACAACAGAACCAGCCACACCAACACAAAAACTAGACCAACAGAACTAGCCAGACCAACAGAGACAGCCAGACCAACAGAACCAACCACACCAACAGAACCAGCCAGACCAACAGAGACAGCCAGACCAAAAGAGACAGCTCGACCAACAGAGACAGCCAGACCAACAGAACCAGCCAGACCAACAGAACCAGCTAGACCAACAGAACCAGCCAGACCAACAGTACCAGCCAGACCAACAGAACCAGCCACACCAACAGAACCAGCCAGACCAACAGAACCAGCCACACCAACAGAACCAGCCAGACCAACAGAACCAGCCAGACAACAGAACCAGCCACACCAACAGAACAAGCCACACCAACAGAACCAGCCAGAACAACAGAACCAGCCACACCAACAGAGACAGCCACACCAACAGAACCAGCCAGACCAACAGAACCACCCACACCAACAGAACCAGCCACACCAACAGAACCAGCCAGAACAACAGAACCAGCCACACCAACAGAGACAGCCAGACCAACAGAACCAGCCAGACCAACAGAGACAGCCACACCAACAGAACTAGCCAGACCAAAAGAACCAGCCACACCGACAGAACCAGCCACACCAACAGAACCAGCCAGAACAACAGAACCAGCCACACCAACAGAGACAGCCAGACCAACAGAACCAGCCAGACCAACAGAGACAGCTCGACCTAGAGACAGCCAGACCAACAGAGACAGCTAGACCAACAGAGACAGCTAGACCAACAGAGACAGCCAGACCGACAGAACCAGCCAGACCAACAGAACCAGCCAGACCAACAGAAAAAGCCAGAACAACAGAACCAGCCAGAACAACAGAACCAGCCACACCAACACAACCAACTAGATCAACAGAACTAGCCAGACTAACAGAGACAGCCAGACCAACAGAACCAGCCACACCAACAGAACCAGCCAGACCAACAGAACCAGCCACACCAACAGAACCAGCCAGAACAACAGAGACAGCCACACCAACAGAACCAGCCAGACCAACAGAACCAGCCAGACCAACAGAACCAGCCACACCAACAGAACCAGCCACACCAACAGAACCAGCCAGAACATCAGAACCAGCCAGACCAACAGAGACAGCCAGACCAACAGAACCAGCCAGACCAACAGAACCAGCCAGACAAACAGAGACAGCCAGACCAACAGAACCAGCCACACCAACAGAACCAGACAGACCAACAGAGACAGCCAGACCAACAGAGACAGCTAGACCAACAGAACCAGCCGGATCAATAGAGACAGCCAGAACAACAGAGACAGCCAGACCAACAGAGACAGCTCAACCAACAGAACCAGCCACACGAACAGAACCAGCCAGACCAAAAGAGACAGACAGACCAACAGAACCAGCCAGACCAACAGAAACAGCCAGACCAACAGACCAGCCACACCAACAGAACCAGCCACACCAACAGAACCAGCCACACCAACAGAACCAGCCAGACCAACAGAGACAGCCACACCAACAGAACCAGCCAGACCAACAGAACCAGCAACACCAACAGAACCAGCCACACCAACAGAACCAGCCAGAACAACAGAACCAGCCAGACCAACAGAGACAGCCAGACCAACAGAACCAGCTACACGAACAGAACCAGCCAGACCAAAAGAGACAGACAGACCAACAGAACCAGACAGACCAACAGAACCAGCCAGATCAACAGAGACAGGCACACCAACAGAACCAGCCACACCAACAGAACCAGCCACAACAACTGAACCAGCCAGAACAACAGAACGAGCCACATCAACAGAACCAGCCAGAACAAACAGAACCAGCCAGAACAACAGAACCAGCCAGAACAACAGAACCAGCCTCACCAACACAACCAACAAGACCAACAGAACTAGCCAGACCAACAGAGACAGCCAGACCAACAGAGACAGCCACACCAACAGAACCATCCAGACCAACAGAGACAGCCAGACCAACAGAAACAGCTAGACCAACAGAACCAGCCGGATCAATAGAGACAGCCAGAACAACAGAGACAGCCAGACCAACAGAGACAGCTCAACCAACAGAACCAGCCACACGAACAGAACCAGCCAGACCAAAAGAGACAGACAGACCAACAGAACCAGCCAGACCAACAGAACCAGCCAGACCAACAGAACCAGCCAGATCAACAGAGACAGCCACACCAACAGAACCAGCCACACCAACAGAAACAGCCAGAACAACAGAACCAGCCAGAACAGCAGAACCAGCCACACCAACAGAACCAGCCAGAACAACAGAACCAGCCAGAACAGCAGAACCAGCCACACCAACACAACCAAGTCGACCAACAGAACTAGCCAGACCAACAGAGACAGCCAGACCAATAGAGACAGCGAGACCAACAGAGACAGCCAGACCAACAGAACCAGCCAGAACAACAGAACCAGCCACACCAACACAACCAACTAGAACAACAGAACTAGCCAGACCAACAGAGACAGCCACACCAACAGAACCAACCACACCAACAGAAAAAGCCAGACCAACAGAGACAGCTCGACCAACAGAGACAGCCAGACCAACAGAACCAGCAAGACCAACAGAGACAGCCAGACCAACAGAACCAGCCAGACCAACAGAACCAGCCACACCAACTGAACCAGCCAGACCAACAGAACCAGCCACACCAACAGAACCAGCCAGACCAACAGAGACAGCCACACCAACAGAACCAGCCAGACCAACAGAACCAGCCACACCAACAGAACCAGCCACACCAACAGAACCAGCCACACCAACAGAACGAGCCAGAACAACAGAACCAGCCACACCAACAGAGACAGCCAGACCAACAGAACCAGCCAGACCAACAGAACCAGCCAGATCAACAGAGACAGCCAGAACAACAGAGATAGCCAGACCAACAGAGACAGCGAGACCAACAGAGACAGCCAGACCAACAGAACCAGCCAGACCGACAGAGACAGCCAGACCAACAGAACCAGCCAGAACAACAGAACCAGCCAGAACAACAGAACCAGCCACACCAACACAACCAACTAGACCAACAGAACTAGCCAGACCAACAGAGACAGCCAGACCAACAGAACCAACCAGAACAACAGAACCAGCCACACCAACAGAGACAGCCACACCAACAGAACCAGCCAGAACAACAGAACCAGCCACACCAACAGAGACAGCCAGACCAACAGAACCAGCCAGACCAACAGAACCAGCCAGATCAACAGAGACAGCCAGAACAACAGAGATAGCCAGACCAAGAGAGACAGCGAGACCAACAGAGACAGCCAGACCAACAGAACCAGCCAGACCGACAGAGACAGCCAGACCAACAGAACTAGCCAGAACAACAGAACCAGCCAGAACAACAGAACCAGCCACACCAACACAAAAAACTAGACCAACAGAACTAGCCAGACCAACAGAGACAGCCAGACCAACAGAACCAACCACACCAACAGAACCAGCCAGACCAACAGAGACAGCCAGACCAAAAGAGACAGCTCGACCAACAGAGACAGCCAGACCAACAGAACCAGCCAGACCAACAGAACCAGCTAGACCAACAGAACCAGCCAGACCAACAGTACCAGCCAGACCAACAGAACCAGCCACACCAACAGAACCAGCCAGACCAACAGAACCAGCCACACCAACAGAACCAGCCAGACCAACAGAACCAGCCAGACCAACAGAACCAGCCACACCAACAGAACAAGCCACACCAACAGAACCAGCCAGAACAACAGAACCAGCCACACCAACAGAGACAGCCACACCAACAGAACCAGCCAGAACAACAGAACCAGCCAGACCAACAGAGACAGCCAGACCAACAGAACCAGCCAGACCAACAGAACCAGCCAGATCAACAGAGACAGCCAGACCAACAGAACCAGCCAGACCAACAGAACCAGCCAGATCAACAGAGACAGCCACACCAACAGAACCAGCCACACCAACAGAACCAGCCAGAACAACTGAACCAGCCAGAACAACAGAACGAGCCACATCAACAGAACCAGCCAGAACAACAGAACCAGCCTCACCAACACAACCAACAAGACCAACAGAACTACCCAGACCAACAGAGACAGCCAGACCAACAGAACCAGCCACACCAACAGAACCAGCCAGACCAACAGAGACAGCCAGACCAACAGAGACAGCTAGACCAACAGAACCAGCCGGATCAACAGAGACAGCCAGAACAACAGAGACAGCCAGACCAACAGAGACAGCTCAACCAACAGAACCAGCCACACGAACAGAACCATCCAGACCAAAAGAGACAGACAGACCAACAGAACCAGCCAGACCAACAGAACCAGCCAGATCAACAGAGACAGCCACACCAACAGAACCAGCCACACCAACAGAAACATCCAGAACAACAGAACCAGCCAGAACAGCAGAACCAGCCACACGGACAGAACCAGCCAGAACAACAGAACCAGCCAGAACAGCAGAATCAGCCACACCAACACAACCAACTAGACCAACAGAACTTGCCAGACCAACAGAGACAGCCACACCAACAGAACCAACCACACCAACAGAACCAGCCAGACCAACAGAGACAGCCAGACCAAAAGAGACAGCCAGACCAACAGAACCAGCCAGACCAACAGAACCAGCCACACCAACTGAACCAGCCAGACCAACAGAACCAGCCACACCAACAGAACCAGCCAGACCAACAGAGACAGCCACACCAACAGAACCAGCCAGACCAAAAGAACCAGACACACCAACAGAAACAGCCACACCAACAGAACCAGCCAAACCAACAGAACCAGCCATACCAACAGAGACAGCCAGACCAACAGAACCATCCAGACCAACAGAACCAGCGAGATCAACAGAGACAGCCAGAACAACAGAGATAGCCAGACCAACAGAGACAGCCAGACCAACAGAGACAGCCAGACCAACAGAACCAGCCAGACCGACAGAGACAGCCAGACCAACAGAACCAGCCAGAACAACAGAACCAGCCACACCAACACAACCAACTAGACCAACAGAACTAGCCAGACCAACAGAGACAGCCAGACCAACAGAACCAACCACACCAACAGAACCAGCCAGACCAACAGAGACAGCCAGACCAAAAGAGACAGCTCGACCAACAGAGACAGCCAGACCAACAGAACCAGCCAGACCAACAGAACCAGCTAGACCAACAGAACCAGCCAGACCAACAGTACCAGCCAGACCGACAGAACCAGCCACACCAACAGAACCAGCCAGACCAACAGAGACAGCCAGACCAACAGAACCAACCACACCAACAGAACCAGCCAGACCAACAGATACAGCCAGACCAAAAGAGACAGCTCGACCAACAGAGACAGCCAGACCAACAGAACCAGCCAGACCAACAGAACCAGCTAGACCAACAGAACCAGCCAGACCAACAGTACCAGCCAGACCAACAGAACCAGCCACACCAACAGAACCAGCCAGACCAACAGAACCAGCCAGACCAACAGAACCAGCCAGACCAACAGAACCAGCCACACCAACAGAACCAGCCACACCAACAGAACCAGCCAGAACAACAGAACCAGCCACACCAACAGAGACAGCCACACCAACAGAACCAGCCAGAACAACAGAACCAGCCAGATCAACAGAGACAGCCAGACCAACAGAACCAGCCAGACCAACAGAACCAGCCAGATCAACAGAGACAGCCAGACCAACAGAGACAGCTAGACCAACAGAACCAGCCACAAGAACAGAACCAGCCAGACCAAAAGAGACAGACAGACCAACAGAACCAGCCAGACCAACAGAACCAGCCAGATCAACAGAGACAGCCACACCAACAGAACCAGCCACTAAAACAGAACCAGCCAGAACAACTGAACCAGCCAGAACAACAGAACGAGCCACATCAACAGAACCAGCCAGAACAACAGAACCAGCCAGAACAACAGAACCAGCCTCACCAACACAACCAACAAGACCAACAGAACTACCCAGACCAACAGAGACAGCCAGACCAACAGAACCAGCCACACCAACAGAACCAGCCAGACCAACAGAGACAGCCAGACCAACAGAGACAGCTAGACCAACAGAACCAGCCGGATCAATAGAGACAGCCAGAACAACAGAGACAGCCAGACCAACAGATACAGCTCAACCAACAGAACCAGCCACACGAACAGAACCAGCCAGACCAAAAGAGACAGACAGACCAACAGAACCAGCCAGACCAACAGAACCAGCCAGATCAACAGAGACAGCCACACCAACAGAACCAGCCACACCAACAGAAACAGCCAGAACAACAGAACCAGCCAGAACAACAGAACCAGCCACACCAACAGAGACAGCCACACCAACAGAACCAGCCAGAACAACAGAACCAGCCAGACCAACAGAGACAGCCAGACCAACAGAACCAGCCAGACCAACAGAACCAGCCAGATCAACAGAGACAGCCAGACCAACAGAACCAGCCAGACCAACAGAACCAGCCAGATCAACAGAGACAGCCACACCAACAGAACCAGCCACACCAACAGAACCAGCCAGAACAACTGAACCAGCCAGAACAACAGAACGAGCCACATCAACAGAACCAGCCAGAACAACAGAACCAGCCTCACCAACACAACCAACAAGACCAACAGAACTACCCAGACCAACAGAGACAGCCAGACCAACAGAACCAGCCACACCAACAGAACCAGCCAGACCAACAGAGACAGCCAGACCAACAGAGACAGCTAGACCAACAGAACCAGCCGGATCAACAGAGACAGCCAGAACAACAGAGACAGCCAGACCAACAGAGACAGCTCAACCAACAGAACCAGCCACACGAACAGAACCATCCAGACCAAAAGAGACAGACAGACCAACAGAACCAGCCAGACCAACAGAACCAGCCAGATCAACAGAGACAGCCACACCAACAGAACCAGCCACACCAACAGAAACATCCAGAACAACAGAACCAGCCAGAACAGCAGAACCAGCCACACGGACAGAACCAGCCAGAACAACAGAACCAGCCAGAACAGCAGAATCAGCCACACCAACACAACCAACTAGACCAACAGAACTTGCCAGACCAACAGAGACAGCCACACCAACAGAACCAACCACACCAACAGAACCAGCCAGACCAACAGAGACAGCCAGACCAAAAGAGACAGCCAGACCAACAGAACCAGCCAGACCAACAGAACCAGCCACACCAACTGAACCAGCCAGACCAACAGAACCAGCCACACCAACAGAACCAGCCAGACCAACAGAGACAGCCACACCAACAGAACCAGCCAGACCAAAAGAACCAGACACACCAACAGAAACAGCCACACCAACAGAACCAGCCAAACCAACAGAACCAGCCATACCAACAGAGACAGCCAGACCAACAGAACCATCCAGACCAACAGAACCAGCGAGATCAACAGAGACAGCCAGAACAACAGAGATAGCCAGACCAACAGAGACAGCCAGACCAACAGAGACAGCCAGACCAACAGAACCAGCCAGACCGACAGAGACAGCCAGACCAACAGAACCAGCCAGAACAACAGAACCAGCCACACCAACACAACCAACTAGACCAACAGAACTAGCCAGACCAACAGAGACAGCCAGACCAACAGAACCAACCACACCAACAGAACCAGCCAGACCAACAGAGACAGCCAGACCAAAAGAGACAGCTCGACCAACAGAGACAGCCAGACCAACAGAACCAGCCAGACCAACAGAACCAGCTAGACCAACAGAACCAGCCAGACCAACAGTACCAGCCAGACCGACAGAACCAGCCACACCAACAGAACCAGCCAGACCAACAGAGACAGCCAGACCAACAGAACCAACCACACCAACAGAACCAGCCAGACCAACAGAGACAGCCAGACCAAAAGAGACAGCTCGACCAACAGAGACAGCCAGACCAACAGAACCAGCCAGACCAACAGAACCAGCTAGACCAACAGAACCAGCCAGACCAACAGTACCAGCCAGACCAACAGAACCAGCCACACCAACAGAACCAGCCAGACCAACAGAACCAGCCAGACCAACAGAACCAGCCACACCAACAGAACCAGCCACACCAACAGAACCAGCCAGAACAACAGAACCAGCCACACCAACAGAGACAGCCACACCAACAGAACCAGCCAGAACAACAGAACCAGCCAGATCAACAGAGACAGCCAGACCAACAGAACCAGCCAGACCAACAGAACCAGCCAGATCAACAGAGACAGCCAGACCAACAGAGACAGCTAGACCAACAGAACCAGCCACACGAACAGAACCAGCCAGACCAAAAGAGACAGACAGACCAACAGAACCAGCCAGACCAACAGAACCAGCCAGATCAACAGAGACAGCCACACCAACAGAACCAGCCACTAAAACAGAACCAGCCAGAACAACTGAACCAGCCAGAACAACAGAACGAGCCACATCAACAGAACCAGCCAGAACAACAGAACCAGCCAGAACAACAGAACCAGCCTCACCAACACAACCAACAAGACCAACAGAACTACCCAGACCAACAGAGACAGCCAGACCAACAGAACCAGCCACACCAACAGAACCAGCCAGACCAACAGAGACAGCCAGACCAACAGAGACAGCTAGACCAACAGAACCAGCCGGATCAATAGAGACAGCCAGAACAACAGAGACAGCCAGACCAACAGAGACAGCTCAACCAACAGAACCAGCCACACGAACAGAACCAGCCAGACCAAAAGAGACAGACAGACCAACAGAACCAGCCAGACCAACAGAACCAGCCAGATCAACAGAGACAGCCACACCAACAGAACCAGCCACACCAACAGAAACAGCCAGAACAACAGAACCAGCCAGAACAACAGAACCAGCCACACCAACAGAGACAGCCACACCAACAGAACCAGCCAGAACAACAGAACCAGCCAGACCAACAGAGACAGCCAGACCAACAGAACCAGCCAGACCAACAGAACCAGCCAGATCAACAGAGACAGCCAGACCAACAGAACCAGCCAGACCAACAGAACCAGCCAGATCAACAGAGACAGCCACACCAACAGAACCAGCCACACCAACAGAACCAGCCAGAACAACTGAACCAGCCAGAACAACAGAACGAGCCACATCAACAGAACCAGCCAGAACAACAGAACCAGCCTCACCAACACAACCAACAAGACCAACAGAACTACCCAGACCAACAGAGACAGCCAGACCAACAGAACCAGCCACACCAACAGAACCAGCCAGACCAACAGAGACAGCCAGACCAACAGAGACAGCTAGACCAACAGAACCAGCCGGATCAACAGAGACAGCCAGAACAACAGAGACAGCCAGACCAACAGAGACAGCTCAACCAACAGAACCAGCCACACGAACAGAACCATCCAGACCAAAAGAGACAGACAGACCAACAGAACCAGCCAGACCAACAGAACCAGCCAGATCAACAGAGACAGCCACACCAACAGAACCAGCCACACCAACAGAAACATCCAGAACAACAGAACCAGCCAGAACAGCAGAACCAGCCACACGGACAGAACCAGCCAGAACAACAGAACCAGCCAGAACAGCAGAATCAGCCACACCAACACAACCAACTAGACCAACAGAACTTGCCAGACCAACAGAGACAGCCACACCAACAGAACCAACCACACCAACAGAACCAGCCAGACCAACAGAGACAGCCAGACCAAAAGAGACAGCCAGACCAACAGAACCAGCCAGACCAACAGAACCAGCCACACCAACTGAACCAGCCAGACCAACAGAACCAGCCACACCAACAGAACCAGCCAGACCAACAGAGACAGCCACACCAACAGAACCAGCCAGACCAAAAGAACCAGACACACCAACAGAAACAGCCACACCAACAGAACCAGCCAAACCAACAGAACCAGCCATACCAACAGAGACAGCCAGACCAACAGAACCATCCAGACCAACAGAACCAGCGAGATCAACAGAGACAGCCAGAACAACAGAGATAGCCAGACCAACAGAGACAGCCAGACCAACAGAGACAGCCAGACCAACAGAACCAGCCAGACCGACAGAGACAGCCAGACCAACAGAACCAGCCAGAACAACAGAACCAGCCACACCAACACAACCAACTAGACCAACAGAACTAGCCAGACCAACAGAGACAGCCAGACCAACAGAACCAACCACACCAACAGAACCAGCCAGACCAACAGAGACAGCCAGACCAAAAGAGACAGCTCGACCAACAGAGACAGCCAGACCAACAGAACCAGCCAGACCAACAGAACCAGCTAGACCAACAGAACCAGCCAGACCAACAGTACCAGCCAGACCAACAGAACCAGCCACACCAACAGAACCAGCCAGACCAACAGAGACAGCCAGACCAACAGAACCAACCACACCAACAGAACCAGCCAGACCAACAGAGACAGCCAGACCAAAAGAGACAGCTCGACCAACAGAGACAGCCAGACCAACAGAACCAGCCAGACCAACAGAACCAGCTAGACCAACAGAACCAGCCAGACCAACAGTACCAGCCAGACCAACAGAACCAGCCACACCAACAGAACCAGCCAGACCAACAGAACCAGCCAGACCAACAGAACCAGCCAGACCAACAGAACCAGCCACACCAACAGAACCAGCCACACCAACAGAACCAGCCAGAACAACAGAACCAGCCACACCAACAGAGACAGCCACACCAACAGAACCAGCCAGAACAACAGAACCAGCCAGATCAACAGAGACAGCCAGACCAACAGAACCAGCCAGACCAACAGAACCAGCCAGATCAACAGAGACAGCCAGACCAACAGAGACAGCTAGACCAACAGAACCAGCCACACGAACAGAACCAGCCAGACCAAAAGAGACAGACAGACCAACAGAACCAGCCAGACCAACAGAACCAGCCAGATCAACAGAGACAGCCACACCAACAGAACCAGCCACTAAAACAGAACCAGCCAGAACAACTGAACCAGCCAGAACAACAGAACGAGCCACATCAACAGAACCAGCCAGAACAACAGAACCAGCCAGAACAACAGAACCAGCCTCACCAACACAACCAACAAGACCAACAGAACTACCCAGACCAACAGAGACAGCCAGACCAACAGAACCAGCCACACCAACAGAACCAGCCAGACCAACAGAGACAGCCAGACCAACAGAGACAGCTAGACCAACAGAACCAGCCGGATCAATAGAGACAGCCAGAACAACAGAGACAGCCAGACCAACAGATACAGCTCAACCAACAGAACCAGCCACACGAACAGAACCAGCCAGACCAAAAGAGACAGACAGACCAACAGAACCAGCCAGACCAACAGAACCAGCCAGATCAACAGAGACAGCCACACCAACAGAACCAGCCACACCAACAGAAACAGCCAGAACAACAGAACCAGCCAGAACAGCAGAACCAGCCACACGAACAGAACCAGCCAGAACAACAGAACCAGCCAGAACAGCAGAACCAGCCACACCAACACAACCAAGTCGACCAACAGTACTAGCCAGACCAACAGAGACAGCCAGACCAACAGAACCAGCCACACCAACAGAACCAGCCAGACCAACAGAGACAGCCAGACCAATAGAGACAGCGAGACCAACAGAGACAGCCAGACCAACAGAACCAGCCAGAACAACAGAACCAGCCACACCAACACAACCAACTAGACCAACAGAACTAGCCAGACCAACAGAGACAGCCACACCAACAGAACCAACCACACCAACAGAACCAGCCAGACCAACAGAGACAGCCAGACCAAAAGAGACAGCCAGACCAACAGAACCAGCCAGACCAACAGAACCAGCCACACCAACTGAACCAGCCAGACCAACAGAACCAGCCACACCAACAGAACCAGCCAGACCAACAGAGACAGCCACACCAACAGAACCAGCCAGACCAAAAGAACCAGCCACACCAACAGAAACAGCCACACCAACAGAACCAGCCACACCAACAGAACCAGCCATACCAACAGAGACAGCCAGACCAACAGAACCAGCCAGACCAACAGAACCAGCGAGATCAACAGAGACAGCCAGAACAACAGAGATAGCCAGACCAACAGAGACAGCGAGACCAACAGAGACAGCCAGACCAACAGAACCAGCCAGACCGACAGAGACAGCCAGACCAACAGAACCAGCCAGAACAACAGAACCAGCCACACCAACACAACCAACTAGACCAACAGAACTAGCCAGACCAACAGAGACAGCCAGACCAACAGAACCAACCACACCAACAGAACCAGCCAGACCAACAGAGACAGCCAGACCAAAAGAGACAGCTCTACCAACAGAGACAGCCAGACCAACAGAACCAGCCAGACCAACAGAAACAGCTAGACCAACAGAACCAGCCAGACCAACAGTACCAGCCAGACCAACAGAACCAGCCACACCAACAGAACCAGCCAGACCAACAGAACCAGCCACACCAACAGAACCAGCCAGACCAACAGAACCAGCCACACCAACAGAACCAGCCACACCAACAGAACCAGCCAGAACAACAGAACCAGCCACACCAACAGAGACAGTCACACCAACAGAACCAGCCAGAACAACAGAACCAGCCAGACCAACAGAGACAGCCAGACCAACAGAACCAGCCAGACCAACAGAACCAGCCAGATCAACAGAGACAGCCAGACCAACAGAGACAGCTAGACCAACAGAACCAGCCACACGAACAGAACCAGCAAGACCAAAAGAGACAGACAGACGAACAGAACCAGCCAGACCAACAGAAACAGCCACACCAACAGAACCAGCCACACCAACAGAACCAGCCACACCAACAGAACCAGCCAGACCAACAGAGACAGCCACACCAACAGAACCAGCCAGACCAACAGAACCAGCCACACCAACAGAACCAGCCACACCAACAGAACCAGCCAGAACAACAGAACCAGCCAGACCAACAGAGACAGCCAGACCAACAGAACCAGCCAGACCAACAGAACCAGCCAGATCAACAGAGACAGCCAGACCAACAGAGACAGCTAGACCAACAGAACCAGCCACACGAACAGAACCAGCCAGACCAAAAGAGACAGACAGACCAACAGAACCAGCCAGACCAACAGAACCAGCCAGATCAACAGAGACAGCCACACCAACAGAACCAGCCACACCAACAGAACCAGCCAGAACAACTGAACCAGCCAGAACAACAGAACGAGCCACATCAACAGAACCAGCCAGAACAACAGAACCAGCCAGAACAACAGAACCAGCCTCACCAACACAACCAACAAGACCAACAGAACTAGCCAGACCAACAGAGACAGCCAGACCAACAGAACCAGCCACACCAACAGAACCAGCCAGACCAACAGAGACAGCCAGACCAACAGAGACAGCTAGACCAACAGAACCAGCCGGATCAATAGAGACAGCCAGAACAACAGAGACAGCCAGACCAACAGAGACAGCTCAACCAACAGAACCAGCCACACGAACAGAACCAGCCAGACCAAAAGAGACAGCCAGACCAACAGAACCAGCCAGAACAACAGAACCAGCCACACCAACACAACCAACTAGACCAACAGAACTAGCCAGACCAACAGACAGCCACACCAACAGAACCAACCACACCAACAGAACCAGCCAGACCAACAGAGACAGCCAGACCAACAGAACCAGCCAGACCAACAGAACCAGCCAGATCAACAGAGACAGCCACACCAACAGAGACAGCTAGACCAACAGAACCAGCCACACGAACAGAACCAGCCAGACCAACAGAGACAGCCAGACCAACAGAGACAGCTAGACCAACAGAACCAGCCGGATCAATAGAGACAGCCAGAACAACAGAGACAGCCAGACCAACAGAGACAGCTCAACCAACAGAACCAGCCACACGAACAGAACCAGCCAGACCAAAAGAGACAGACAGACCAACAGAACCAGCCAGACCAACAGAACCAGCCAGATCAACAGAGACAGCCACACCAACAGAACCAGCCACACCAACAGAAACAGCCAGAACAACAGAACCAGCCAGAACAGCAGAACCAGCCACACCAACAGAACCAGCCAGAACAACAGAACCAGCCAGAACAGCAGAACCAGCCACACCAACACAACCAAGTCGACCAACAGAACTAGCCAGACCAACAGAGACAGCCAGACCAACAGAACCAGCCACACCAACAGAACCAGCCAGACCAACAGAGACAGCCAGACCAATAGAGACAGCGAGACCAACAGAGACAGCCAGACCAACAGAACCAGCCAGAACAACAGAACCAGCCACACCAACACAACCAACTAGACCAACAGAACTAGCCAGACCAACAGACAGCCACACCAACAGAACCAACCACACCAACAGAACCAGCCAGACCAACAGAGACAGCCAGACCAAAAGAGACAGCTCGACCAACAGAGACAGCCAGACCAACAGAACCAGCAAGACCAACAGAGACAGCCAGACCAACAGAACCAGCCAGACCAACAGAACCAGCCACACCAACTGAACCAGCCAGACCAACAGAACCAGCCACACCAACAGAACCAGCCAGACCAACAGAGACAGCCACACCAACAGAACCAGCCAGACCAACAGAACCAGCCACACCAACAGAACCAGCCACACCAACAGAACCAGCCACATCAACAGAACCAGCCAGAACAACAGAACCAGCCTCACCAACACAACCAACAAGACCAACAGAACTAGCCAGACCAACAGAGACAGCCAGACCAACAGAACCAGCCACACCAACAGAACCAGCCAGACCAACAGAGACAGCCAGACCAACAGAGACAGCTAGACCAACAGAACCAGCCGGATCAATAGAGACAGCCAGAACAACAGAGACAGCCAGACCAACAGAGACAGCTCAACCAACAGAACCAGCCACACGAACAGAACCAGCCAGACCAAAAGAGACAGACAGACCAACAGAACCAGCCAGACCAACAGAACCAGCCAGATCAACAGAGACAGCCACACCAACAGAACCAGCCACACCAACAGAAACAGCCAGAACAACAGAACCAGCCAGAACAGCAGAACCAGCCACACCAACAGAACCAGCCAGAACAACAGAACCAGCCAGAACAGCAGAACCAGCCACACCAACACAACCAAGTCGACCAACAGAACTAGCCAGACCAACAGAGACAGCCAGACCAACAGAACCAGCCACACCAACAGAACCAGCCAGACCAACAGAGACAGCCAGACCAATAGAGACAGCGAGACCAACAGAGACAGCCAGACCAACAGAACCAGCCAGAACAACAGAACCAGCCACACCAACACAACCAACTAGACCAACAGAACTAGCCAGACCAACAGACAGCCACACCAACAGAACCAACCACACCAACAGAACCAGCCAGACCAACAGAGACAGCCAGACCAAAAGAGACAGCTCGACCAACAGAGACAGCCAGACCAACAGAACCAGCAAGACCAACAGAGACAGCCAGACCAACAGAACCAGCCAGACCAACAGAACCAGCCACACCAACTGAACCAGCCAGACCAACAGAACCAGCCACACCAACAGAACCAGCCACACCAACAGAACCAGCCACACCAACAGAACCAGCCAGAACAACAGAACCAGCCACACCAACAGAGACAGCCAGACCAACAGAACCAGCCAGACCAACAGAACCAGCCAGATCAACAGAGACAGCCAGAACCACAGAAATAGCCAGACCAACAGAGACAGCGAGACCAACAGAGACAGCCAGACCAACAGAACCAGCCAGACCGACAGAGACAGCCAGACCAACAGAACCAGCCAGAACAACAGAACCAGCCAGAACAACAGAACAAGCCACACCAACACAACCAACGAGACCAACAGAACTAGCCAGACCAACAGAGACAGCCAGACCAACAGAACCAGCCAGACCAACAGAGACAGCCAGACCAATAGAACCAGCCAGAACAACAGAACCAGCCAGAACAACAGAACCAGCCACACCAACAGAACCAACTAGACCAACAGAACTAGCCAGACCAACAGAGACAGCCAGACCAAAAGAACCAACCACACCAACAGAACCAGCCAGACCAACAGAGACAGCCAGACCAAAAGAGACAGCCCGACCAACAGAGACAGCCAGACCAACAGAACCAGCCAGACCAACAGAGACAGCCAGACCAACAGAGACAGCTCGACCAACAGAGACAGCCAGACCAACAGAGACAGCTAGACCAACAGAGACAGCCAGACCAACATAACCAGCCAGACCAACAGAGACAGCCAGACCAACAGAACCAGCCAGAACAACAGAACCAGCCACACCAACACAACCAACTAGACCAACAGAACTAGCCAGACCAACAGAACCAACCACACCAACAGAACCAGCCAGACCAACAGAGACAGCCAGACCAAAAGAGACAGCTCGACCAACAGAGACAGCCAGACCAACAGAACCAGCCAGAACAACAGAACCAGCCAGACCAACAGAACCAGCCACACCAACAGAACCAGCCAGACCAACAGAACCAGCCACACCAACAGAACCAGCCACACCAACAGAAACAGCCAGAACAACAGAACCAGCCAGAACAGCAGAACCAGCAACACCAACAGAACCAGCCAGAACAACAGAACCAGCCAGAACAGCAGAACCAGCCACACCAACACAACCAAGTCGACCAACAGAACTAGCCAGACCAACAGAGACAGCCAGACCAACAGAACCAGCCACACCAACAGAACCAGCCAGACCAACAGAGACAGCCAGACCAATAGAGACAGCGAGACCAACAGAGACAGCCAGACCAACAGAACCAGCCAGAACAACAGAACCAGCCACACCAACACAACCAACTAGACCAACAGAACTAGCCAGACCAACAGAGACAGCCACACCAACAGAACCAACCACACCAACAGAACCAGCCAGACCAACAGAGACAGCCAGACCAAAAGAGACAGCCAGACCAACAGAACCAGCCAGACCAACAGAACCAGCCACACCAACTGAACCAGCCAGACCAACAGAACCAGCCACACCAACAGAACCAGCCAGACCAACAGAGACAGCCACACCAACAGAACCAGCCAGACCAAAAGAACCAGCCACACCAACAGAAACAGCCACACCAACAGAACCAGCCACACCAACAGAACCAGCCATACCAACAGAGACAGCCAGACCAACAGAACCAGCCAGACCAACAGAACCAGCGAGATCAACAGAGACAGCCAGAACAACAGAGATAGCCAGACCAACAGAGACAGCTCTACCAACAGAGACAGCCAGACCAACAGAACCAGCCAGACCAACAGAAACAGCTAGACCAACAGAACCAGCCAGACCAACAGTACCAGCCAGACCAACAGAACCAGCCACACCAACAGAACCAGCCAGACCAACAGAACCAGCCACACCAACAGAACCAGCCAGACCAACAGAACCAGCCACACCAACAGAACCAGCCACACCAACAGAACCAGCCAGAACAACAGAACCAGCCACACCAACAGAGACAGTCACACCAACAGAACCAGCCAGAACAACAGAACCAGCCAGACCAACAGAGACAGCCAGACCAACAGAACCAGCCAGACCAACAGAACCAGCCAGATCAACAGAGACAGCCAGACCAACAGAGACAGCTAGACCAACAGAACCAGCCACACGAACAGAACCAGCAAGACCAAAAGAGACAGACAGATGAACAGAACCAGCCAGACCAACAGAAACAGCCACACCAACAGAACCAGCCACACCAACAGAACCAGCCACACCAACAGAACCAGCCAGACCAACAGAGACAGCCACACCAACAGAACCAGCCAGACCAACAGAACCAGCCACACCAACAGAACCAGCCACACCAACAGAACCAGCCAGAACAACAGAACCAGCCAGACCAACAGAGACAGCCAGACCAACAGAACCAGCCAGACCAACAGAACCAGCCAGATCAACAGAGACAGCCAGACCAACAGAGACAGCTAGACCAACAGAACCAGCCACACGAACAGAACCAGCCAGACCAAAAGAGACAGACAGACCAACAGAACCAGCCAGACCAACAGAACCAGCCAGATCAACAGAGACAGCCACACCAACAGAACCAGCCACACCAACAGAACCAGCCAGAACAACTGAACCAGCCAGAACAACAGAACGAGCCACATCAACAGAACCAGCCAGAACAACAGAACCAGCCAGAACAACAGAACCAGCCTCACCAACACAACCAACAAGACCAACAGAACTAGCCAGACCAACAGAGACAGCCAGACCAACAGAACCAGCCACACCAACAGAACCAGCCAGACCAACAGAGACAGCCAGACCAACAGAGACAGCTAGACCAACAGAACCAGCCGGATCAATAGAGACAGCCAGAACAACAGAGACAGCCAGACCAACAGAGACAGCTCAACCAACAGAACCAGCCACACGAACAGAACCAGCCAGACCAAAAGAGACAGCCAGACCAACAGAACCAGCCAGAACAACAGAACCAGCCACACCAACACAACCAACTAGACCAACAGAACTAGCCAGACCAACAGACAGCCACACCAACAGAACCAACCACACCAACAGAACCAGCCAGACCAACAGAGACAGCCAGACCAACAGAACCAGCCAGACCAACAGAACCAGCCAGATCAACAGAGACAGCCACACCAACAGAGACAGCTAGACCAACAGAACCAGCCACACGAACAGAACCAGCCAGACCAAAAGAGACAGACAGACCAACAGAACCAGCCAGACCAACAGAACCAGCCAGATCAACAGAGACAGCCACACCAACAGAACCAGCCACACCAACAGAACCAGTCAGAACAACTGAACCAGCCAGAACAACAGAACGAGCCACATCAACAGAACCAGCCAGAACAACAGAACCAGCCAGAACAACAGAACCAGCCTCACCAACACAACCAACAAGACCAACAGAACTAGCCAGACCAACAGAGACAGCCAGACCAACAGAACCAGCCACACCAACAGAACCAGCCAGACCAACAGAGACAGCCAGACCAACAGAGACAGCTAGACCAACAGAACCAGCCGGATCAATAGAGACAGCCAGAACAACAGAGACAGCCAGACCAACAGAGACAGCTCAACCAACAGAACCAGCCACACGAACAGAACCAGCCAGACCAAAAGAGACAGACAGACCAACAGAACCAGCCAGACCAACAGAACCAGCCAGATCAACAGAGACAGCCACACCAACAGAACCAGCCACACCAACAGAAACAGCCAGAACAACAGAACCAGCCAGAACAGCAGAACCAGCCACACCAACAGAACCAGCCAGAACAACAGAACCAGCCAGAACAGCAGAACCAGCCACACCAACACAACCAAGTCGACCAACAGAACTAGCCAGACCAACAGAGACAGCCAGACCAACAGAACCAGCCACACCAACAGAACCAGCCAGACCAACAGAGACAGCCAGACCAATAGAGACAGCGAGACCAACAGAGACAGCCAGACCAACAGAACCAGCCAGAACAACAGAACCAGCCACACCAACACAACCAACTAGACCAACAGAACTAGCCAGACCAACAGACAGCCACACCAACAGAACCAACCACACCAACAGAACCAGCCAGACCAACAGAGACAGCCAGACCAAAAGAGACAGCTCGACCAACAGAGACAGCCAGACCAACAGAACCAGCAAGACCAACAGAGACAGCCAGACCAACAGAACCAGCCAGACCAACAGAACCAGCCACACCAACTGAACCAGCCAGACCAACAGAACCAGCCACACCAACAGAACCAGCCAGACCAACAGAGACAGCCACACCAACAGAACCAGCCAGACCAACAGAACCAGCCACACCAACAGAACCAGCCACACCAACAGAACCAGCCACACCAACAGAACCAGCCAGAACAACAGAACCAGCCACACCAACAGAGACAGCCAGACCAACAGAACCAGCCAGACCAACAGAACCAGCCAGATCAACAGAGACAGCCAGAACAACAGAGATAGCCAGACCAACAGAGACAGCGAGACCAACAGAGACAGCCAGACCAACAGAACCAGCCAGACCGACAGAGACAGCCAGACCAACAGAACCAGCCAGAACAACAGAACCAGCCAGAACAACAGAACAAGCCACACCAACACAACCAACGAGACCAACAGAACTAGCCAGACCAACAGAGACAGCCAGACCAACAGAACCAGCCAGACCAACAGAGACAGCCAGACCAATAGAACCAGCCAGAACAACAGAACCAGCCAGAACAACAGAACCAGCCACACCAACAGAACCAACTAGACCAACAGAACTAGCCAGACCAACAGAGACAGCCAGACCAAAAGAACCAACCACACCAACAGAACCAGCCAGACCAACAGAGACAGCCAGACCAAAAGAGACAGCCCGACCAACAGAGACAGCCAGACCAACAGAACCAGCCAGACCAACAGAGACAGCCAGACCAACAGAGACAGCTCGACCAACAGAGACAGCCAGACCAACAGAGACAGCTAGACCAACAGAGACAGCCAGACCAACATAACCAGCCAGACCAACAGAGACAGCCAGACCAACAGAACCAGCCAGAACAACAGAACCAGCCACACCAACACAACCAACTAGACCAACAGAACTAGCCAGACAAACAGAGACAGCCAGACCAACAGAACCAACCACACCAACAGAACCAGCCAGACCAACAGAGACAGCCAGACCAAAAGAGACAGCTCGACCAACAGAGACAGCCAGACCAACAGAACCAGCCAGAACAACAGAACCAGCCAGACCAACAGAACCAGCCACACCAACAGAACCAGCCAGACCAACAGAACCAGCCACACCAACAGAACCAGCCACACCAACAGAAACAGCCAGAACAACAGAACCAGCCAGAACAGCAGAACCAGCCAGAACAGCAGAACCAGCAACACCAACAGAACCAGCCAGAAAAACAGAACCAGCCAGAACAGCAGAACCAGCCACACCAACACAACCAAGTCGACCAACAGAACTAGCCAGACCAACAGAGACAGCCAGACCAACAGAACCAGCCACACCAACAGAACCAGCCAGACCAACAGAGACAGCCAGACCAATAGAGACAGCGAGACCAACAGAGACAGCCAGACCAACAGAACCAGCCAGAACAACAGAACCAGCCACACCAACACAACCAACTAGACCAACAGAACTAGCCAGACCAACAGACAGCCACACCAACAGAACCAACCACACCAACAGAACCAGCCAGACCAACAGAGATAGCCAGACCAAAAGAGACTGCTCGACCAACAGAGACAGCCAGACCAACAGAACCAGCAGACCAACAGAACCAGCCACACCAACTGAACCAGCCAGACCAACAGAACCAGCCACACCAACAGAACCAGCCAGACCAACAGAGACAGCCACAGCAACAGAGCCAGCCAGACCAACAGAACCAGCCACACCAACAGAACCAGCCACACCAACAGAACCAGCCAGAACAACAGAACCAGCCACACCAACAGAGACAGCCAGACCAACAGAACCAGCCAGACCAACAGAACCAGCCAGATCAACAGAGACAGCCAGAACAACAGAGATAGCCAGACCGACAGAGACAGCCAGACCAACAGAACCAGCCAGAACAACAGAACCAGCCAGAACAACAGAACCAGCCACACCAACACAACCAACGAGACCAACAGAACTAGCCAGACCAACAGAGACAGCCAGACCAACAGAACCAGCCAGACCAACAGAGACAGCCAGACCAATAGAACCAGCCAGAACAACAGAACCAGCCAGAACAACAGAACCAGCCACACCAACAGAACCAACTAGACCAACAGAACTAGCCAGACCAACAGAGACAGCCAGACCAAAAGAACCAACCACACCAACAGAACCAGCCAGACCAACAGAGACAGCCAGACCAAAAGAGACAGCCCGACCAACAGAGACAGCCAGACCAACAGAACCAGCCAGACCAACAGAGACAGCCAGACCAACAGAGACAGCTCGACCAACAGAGACAGCCAGACCAACAGAGGCAGCTAGACCAACAGAGACAGCCAGACCAACATAACCAGCCAGACCAACAGAGACAGCCAGACCAACAGAACCAGCCAGAACAACAGAACCAGCCACACCAACACAACCAACTAGACCAACAGAACTAGCCAGACAAACAGAGACAGCCAGACCAACAGAACCAACCACACCAACAGAACCAGCCAGACCAACAGAGACAGCCAGACCAAAAGAGACAGCCCGACCAACAGAGACAGCCAGACCAACAGAACCAGCCAGACCAACAGAGACAGCCAGACCAACAGAGACAGCCAGACCAACAGAACCAGCCAGATCAAGAGACAGCCATAACAACAGAACCAGCCACACCAACAGAACCATCCACACCAACACAACCAACTAGACCAACAGAACGAGCCAGACCAACAGAGACAGCCAGACCAACAGAACCAGCCAGAACAACAGAACCAGCCACACCAACACAACCAACTAGACCAACACAACCAACTAGACCAACAGAACTAGCCAGACAAACAGAGACAGCCAGACCAACAGAACCAACCACACCAACAGAACCAGCCAGACCAACAGAGACAGCCAGACCAAAAGAGACAGCTCGACCAACAGAGACAGCCAGACCAACAGAACCAGCCAGACCAACAGAACCAGCCAGACCATCAGAACCAGCCACACCAACAGAACCAGCCAGACCAACAGAACCAGCCACACCAACAGAACCAGCCAGACCAACAGAACCAGCCACACCAACAGAACCAGCCAGAACAACAGAACCAGCCAGACCAACAGACAGCCACACCAACAGAACCAACCACACCAACAGAACCAGCCAGACCAACAGAGATAGCCAGACCAAAAGAGACTGCTCGACCAACAGAGACAGCCAGACCAACAGAACCAGCAGACCAACAGAACCAGCCACACCAACTGAACCAGCCAGACCAACAGAACCAGCCACACCAACAGAACCAGCCAGACCAACAGAGACAGCCACAGCAACAGAGCCAGCCAGACCAACAGAACCAGCCACACCAACAGAACCAGCCACACCAACAGAACCAGCCAGAACAACAGAACCAGCCACACCAACAGAGACAGCCAGACCAACAGAACCAGCCAGACCAACAGAACCAGCCAGATCAACAGAGACAGCCAGAACAACAGAGATAGCCAGACCGACAGAGACAGCCAGACCAACAGAACCAGCCAGAACAACAGAACCAGCCAGAACAACAGAACCAGCCACACCAACACAACCAACGAGACCAACAGAACTAGCCAGACCAACAGAGACAGCCAGACCAACAGAACCAGCCAGACCAACAGAGACAGCCAGACCAATAGAACCAGCCAGAACAACAGAACCAGCCAGAACAACAGAACCAGCCACACCAACAGAACCAACTAGACCAACAGAACTAGCCAGACCAACAGAGACAGCCAGACCAAAAGAACCAACCACACCAACAGAACCAGCCAGACCAACAGAGACAGCCAGACCAAAAGAGACAGCCCGACCAACAGAGACAGCCAGACCAACAGAACCAGCCAGACCAACAGAGACAGCCAGACCAACAGAGACAGCTCGACCAACAGAGACAGCCAGACCAACAGAGGCAGCTAGACCAACAGAGACAGCCAGACCAACATAACCAGCCAGACCAACAGAGACAGCCAGACCAACAGAACCAGCCAGAACAACAGAACCAGCCACACCAACACAACCAACTAGACCAACAGAACTAGCCAGACAAACAGAGACAGCCAGACCAACAGAACCAACCACACCAACAGAACCAGCCAGACCAACAGAGACAGCCAGACCAAAAGAGACAGCCCGACCAACAGAGACAGCCAGACCAACAGAACCAGCCAGACCAACAGAGACAGCCAGACCAACAGAGACAGCCAGACCAACAGAACCAGCCAGATCAAGAGACAGCCATAACAACAGAACCAGCCACACCAACAGAACCATCCACACCAACACAACCAACTAGACCAACAGAACGAGCCAGACCAACAGAGACAGCCAGACCAACAGAACCAGCCAGAACAACAGAACCAGCCACACCAACACAACCAACTAGACCAACAGAACTAGCCAGACAAACAGAGACAGCCAGACCAACAGAACCAACCACACCAACAGAACCAGCCAGACCAACAGAGACAGCCAGACCAAAAGAGACAGCTCGACCAACAGAGACAGCCAGACCAACAGAACCAGCCAGACCAACAGAACCAGCCAGACCATCAGAACCAGCCACACCAACAGAACCAGCCAGACCAACAGAACCAGCCACACCAACAGAACCAGCCAGACCAACAGAACCAGCCACACCAACAGAACCAGCCAGAACAACAGAACCAGCCACACCAACAGAGACAGCCAGACCAACAGAACCAGCCAGATCAACAGAGACAGCCAGAACAAGAGAGACAGCCAGACCAACAGAGACAGCTAGACCAACAGAACCAGCCGGATCAATAGAGACAGCCAGAACAACAGAGACAGCCAGACCAACAGAGACTGCTCAACCAACAGAACCAGCCACACGAACAGAACCAGCCAGACCAAAAGAGACAGACAGACCAACAGAACCAGCCAGACCAACAGAACCAGCCAGATCAACAGAGACAGCCACACCAACAGAACCAGCCACACCAACAGAAACAGCCAGAACAACAGAACCAGCCAGAACAGCAGAACCAGCCACACCAACAGAACCAGCCAGAACAACAGAACCAGCCAGAACAGCAGAACCAGCCACACCAACACAACCAAGTCGACCAACAGAACTAGCCAGACCAACAGAGACAGCCAGACCAACAGAACCAGCCAGACCAACAGAGACAGCCAGACCAATAGAGACAGCGAGACCAACAGAGACAGCCAGACCAACAGAACCAGCCAGAAAAACAGAACCAGCCACACCAACACAACCAACTAGACCAACAGAACTAGCCAGACCAACAGACAGCCACACCAACAGAACCAACCACACCAACAGAACCAGCCAGACCAACAGAGACAGCCAGACCAAAAGAGACAGCTCGACCAACAGAGACAGCCAGACCAACAGAACCAGCAAGACCAACAGAAACAGCCAGACCAACAGAACCAACCACACCAACAGAACCAGCCAGACCAACAGAGACAGCCAGACCAAAAGAGACAGCCCGACCAACAGAGACAGCCAGACCAACAGAACCAGCCAGACCAACAGAGACAGCCAGACCAACAGAGACAGCCAGACCAACAGAACCAGCCAGATCAAGAGACAGCCATAACAACAGAACCAGCCACACCAACAGAACCATCCACACCAACACAACCAACTAGACCAACAGAACGAGCCAGACCAACAGAGACAGCCAGACCAACAGAACCAGCCAGAACAACAGAACCAGCCACACCAACACAACCAACTAGACCAACAGAACTAGCCAGACAAACAGAGACAGCCAGACCAACAGAACCAACCACACCAACAGAACCAGCCAGACCAACAGAGACAGCCAGACCAAAAGAGACAGCTCGACCAACAGAGACAGCCAGACCAACAGAACCAGCCAGACCAACAGAACCAGCCAGACCAACAGAACCAGCCACACCAACAGAACCAGCCAGACCAACAGAACCAGCCACACCAACAGAACCAGCCAGACCAACAGAACCAGCCACACCAACAGAACCAGCCAGAACAACAGAACCAGCCACACCAACAGAGACAGCCAGACCAACAGAACCAGCCAGATCAACAGAGACAGCCAGAACAACAGAGACAGCCAGACCAACAGAGACAGCTAGACCAACAGAACCAGCCGGATCAATAGAGACAGCCAGAACAACAGAGACAGCCAGACCAACAGAGACTGCTCAACCAACAGAACCAGCCACACGAACAGAACCAGCCAGACCAAAAGAGACAGACAGACCAACAGAACCAGCCAGACCAACAGAACCAGCCAGATCAACAGAGACAGCCACACCAACAGAACCAGCCACACCAACAGAAACAGCCAGAACAACAGAACCAGCCAGAACAGCAGAACCAGCCACACCAACAGAACCAGCCAGAACAACAGAACCAGCCAGAACAGCAGAACCAGCCACACCAACACAACCAAGTCGACCAACAGAACTAGCCAGACCAACAGAGACAGCCAGACCAACAGAACCAGCCAGACCAACAGAGACAGCCAGACCAATAGAGACAGCGAGACCAACAGAGACAGCCAGACCAACAGAACCAGCCAGAACAACAGAACCAGCCACACCAACACAACCAACTAGACCAACAGAACTAGCCAGACCAACAGACAGCCACACCAACAGAACCAACCACACCAACAGAACCAGACAGACCAACAGAGACAGCCAGACCAAAAGAGACAGCTCGACCAACAGAGACAGCCAGACCAACAGAACCAGCAAGACCAACAGAAACAGCCAGACCAACAGAACCAGCCAGACCAACAGAACCAGCCAGACCAACAGAGACAGCCAGACCAAAAGAGACAGCTCGACCAACAGAGACAGCCAGACCAACAGAACCAGCAAGACCAACAGAAACAGCCAGACCAACAGAACCAACCACACCAACAGAACCAGCCAGACCAACAGAGACAGCCAGACCAAAAGAGACAGCCCGACCAACAGAGACAGCCAGACCAACAGAACCAGCCAGACCAACAGAGACAGCCAGACCAACAGAGACAGCCAGACCAACAGAACCAGCCAGATCAAGAGACAGCCATAACAACAGAACCAGCCACACCAACAGAACCATCCACACCAACACAACCAACTAGACCAACAGAACGAGCCAGACCAACAGAGACAGCCAGACCAACAGAACCAGCCAGAACAACAGAACCAGCCACACCAACACAACCAACTAGACCAACAGAACTAGCCAGACAAACAGAGACAGCCAGACCAACAGAACCAACCACACCAACAGAACCAGCCAGACCAACAGAGACAGCCAGACCAAAAGAGACAGCTCGACCAACAGAGACAGCCAGACCAACAGAACCAGCCAGACCAACAGAACCAGCCAGACCAACAGAACCAGCCACACCAACAGAACCAGCCAGACCAACAGAACCAGCCACACCAACAGAACCAGCCAGACCAACAGAACCAGCCACACCAACAGAACCAGCCAGAACAACAGAACCAGCCACACCAACAGAGACAGCCAGACCAACAGAACCAGCCAGATCAACAGAGACAGCCAGAACAAGAGAGACAGCCAGACCAACAGAGACAGCTAGACCAACAGAACCAGCCGGATCAATAGAGACAGCCAGAACAACAGAGACAGCCAGACCAACAGAGACTGCTCAACCAACAGAACCAGCCACACGAACAGAACCAGCCAGACCAAAAGAGACAGACAGACCAACAGAACCAGCCAGACCAACAGAACCAGCCAGATCAACAGAGACAGCCACACCAACAGAACCAGCCACACCAACAGAAACAGCCAGAACAACAGAACCAGCCAGAACAGCAGAACCAGCCACACCAACAGAACCAGCCACACCAACAGAACCAGCCAGAACAACAGAACCAGCCAGAACAGCAGAACCAGCCACACCAACACAACCAAGTCGACCAACAGAACTAGCCAGACCAACAGAGACAGCCAGACCAACAGAACCAGCCAGACCAACAGAGACAGCCAGACCAATAGAGACAGCGAGACCAACAGAGACAGCCAGACCAACAGAACCAGCCAGAACAACAGAACCAGCCACACCAACACAACCAACTAGACCAACAGAACTAGCCAGACCAACAGACAGCCACACCAACAGAACCAACCACACCAACAGAACCAGCCAGACCAACAGAGACAGCCAGACCAAAAGAGACAGCTCGACCAACAGAGACAGCCAGACCAACAGAACCAGCAAGACCAACAGAAACAGCCAGACCAACAGAACCAGCCAGACCAACAGAACCAGCCAGACCAACAGAGACAGCCACACCAACAGAACCAGCCAGACCAACAGAACCAGCCACACCAACAGAACCAGCCACACCAACAGAACCAGCCACACCAACAGAACCAGCCAGAACAACAGAACCAGCCACACCAACAGAGACAGACAGACCAACAGAACCAGCCAGACCAACAGAACCAGCCAGATCAACAGAGACAGCCAGAACAACAGAGATAGCCAGACCAACAGAGACAGCGAGACCAACAGAGACAGCCAGACCAACAGAACCAGCCAGACCGACAGAGACAGCCAGACCAACAGAACCAGCCAGAACAACAGAACCAGCCAGAACAACAGAACCAGCCACACCAACACAACCAACTAGACCAACAGAACTAGCCAGACCAACAGAGACAGCCAGACCAACAAAACCAGCCAGACCAACAGAGACAGCCAGACCAATAGAACCAGCCAGAACAACAGAACCAGCCAGAACAACAGAACCAGCCACACCAACACAACCAACTAGACCAACAGAACTAGCCAGACCAACAGAGACAGCCAGACCAACAGAACCAACCACACCAACAGAACCAGCCAGACCAACAGAGACAGCCAGACCAAAAGAGACAGCCCGACCAACAGAGACAGCCAGACCAACAGAACCAGCCAGACCAACAGAGACAGCCAGACCAACAGAGACAGCTCGACCAACAGAGACAGCCAGACCAACAGAGACAGCTAGACCAACAGAGACAGCCAGACCAACATAACCAGCCAGACCAACAGAGACAGCCAGACAAACAGAACCAGCCAGAACAACAGAACCAGCCACACCAACACAACCAACTAGACCAACAGAACTAGCCAGACAAACAGAGACAGCCAGACCAACAGAACCAACCACACCAACAGAACCAGCCAGACCAACAGAGACAGCCAGACCAAAAGAGACAGCTCGACCAACAGAGACAGCCAGACCAACAGAACCAGCCAGAACAACAGAACCAGCCAGACCAACAGAACCAGCCACACCAACAGAACCAGCCAGACCAACAGAACCAGCCACACCAACAGAACCAGCCAGACCAACAGAGACAGCCACAGCAACAGAACCAGCCAGACCAACAGAACCAGCCACACCAACAGAACCAGCCACACCAACAGAACCAGCCAGAACAACAGAACCAGCCACACCAACAGAGACAGCCAGACCAACAGAACCAGCCAGACCAACAGAACCAGCCAGATCAACAGAGACAGCCAGAACAACAGAGATAGCCAGACCAACAGAACCAGCCAGACCGACAGAGACAGCCAGACCAACAGAACCAGCCAGAACAACAGAACCAGCCAGAACAACAGAACCAGCCACACCAACACAACCAACGAGACCAACAGAACTAGCCAGACCAACAGAGACAGCCAGACCAACAGAACCAGCCAGACCAACAGAGACAGCCAGACCAATAGAACCAGCCAGAACAACAGAACCAGCCAGAACAACAGAACCAGCCACACCAACAGAACCAACTAGACCAACAGAACTAGCCAGACCAACAGAGACAGCCAGACCAAAAGAACCAACCACACCAACAGAACCAGCCAGACCAACAGAGACAGCCAGACCAAAAGAGACAGCCCGACCAACAGAGACAGCCAGACCAACAGAACCAGCCAGACCAACAGAGACAGCCAGACCAACAGAGACAGCTCGACCAACAGAGACAGCCAGACCAACAGAGGCAGCTAGACCAACAGAGACAGCCAGACCAACATAACCAGCCAGACCAACAGAGACAGCCAGACCAACAGAACCAGCCAGAACAACAGAACCAGCCACACCAACACAACCAACTAGACCAACAGAACTAGCCAGACAAACAGAGACAGCCAGACCAACAGAACCAACCACACCAACAGAACCAGCCAGACCAACAGAGACAGCCAGACCAAAAGAGACAGCCCGACCAACAGAGACAGCCAGACCAACAGAACCAGCCAGACCAACAGAGACAGCCAGACCAACAGAGACAGCCAGACCAACAGAACCAGCCAGATCAAGAGACTGCCATAACAACAGAACCAGCCACACCAACAGAACCATCCACACCAACACAACCAACTAGACCAACAGAACGAGCCAGACCAACAGAGACAGCCAGACCAACAGAACCAGCCAGAACAACAGAACCAGCCACACCAACACAACCAACTAGACCAACAGAACTAGCCAGACAAACAGAGACAGCCAGACCAACAGAACCAACCACACCAACAGAACCAGCCAGACCAACAGAGACAGCCAGACCAAAAGAGACAGCTCGACCAACAGAGACAGCCAGACCAACAGAACCAGCCAGACCAACAGAACCAGCCAGACCATCAGAACCAGCCACACCAACAGAACCAGCCAGACCAACAGAACCAGCCACACCAACAGAACCAGCCAGACCAACAGAACCAGCCACACCAACAGAACCAGCCAGAACAACAGAACCAGCCACAACAACAGAGACAGCCAGACCAACAGAACCAGCCAGATCAACAGAGACAGCCAGAACAAGAGAGACAGCCAGACCAACAGAGACAGCTAGACCAACAGAACCAGCCGGATCAATAGAGACAGCCAGAACAACAGAGACAGCCAGACCAACAGAGACTGCTCAACCAACAGAACCAGCCACACGAACAGAACCAGCCAGACCAAAAGAGACAGCCAGACCAACAGAACCAGCCAGAACAACAGAACCAGCCAGACCAACAGAACCAGCCACACCAACTGAACCAGCCAGACCAACAGAACCAGCCACACCAACAGAACCAGCCAGACCAACAGAGACAGCCACAGCAACAGAACCAGCCAGACCAACAGAACCAGCCACACCAACAGAACCAGCCACACCAACAGAACCAGCCAGAACAACAGAACCAGCCACACCAACAGAGACAGCCAGACCAACAGAACCAGCCAGACCAACAGAACCAGCCAGATCAACAGAGACAGCCCGACCAACAGAGACAGCCAGACCAACAGAACCAGCCAGACCAACAGAGACAGCCAGACCAACAGAGACAGCTCGACCAACAGAGACAGCCAGACCAACAGAGGCAGCTAGACCAACAGAGACAGCCAGACCAACATAACCAGCCAGACCAACAGAGACAGCCAGACCAACAGAACCAGCCAGAACAACAGAACCAGCCACACCAACACAACCAACTAGACCAACAGAACTAGCCAGACAAACAGAACCAGCCAGACCAACAGAGACAGCCAGACCAAAAGAGACAGCCCGACCAACAGAGACAGCCAGACCAACAGAACCAGCCAGACCAACAGAGACAGCCAGACCAACAGAGACAGCCAGACCAACAGAACCAGCCAGATCAAGAGACTGCCATAACAACAGAACCAGCCACACCAACAGAACCATCCACACCAACACAACCAACTAGACCAACAGAACGAGCCAGACCAACAGAGACAGCCAGACCAACAGAACCAGCCAGAACAACAGAACCAGCCACACCAACACAACCAACTAGACCAACAGAACTAGCCAGACAAACAGAGACAGCCAGACCAACAGAACCAACCACACCAACAGAACCAGCCAGACCAACAGAGACAGCCAGACCAAAAGAGACAGCTCGACCAACAGAGACAGCCAGACCAACAGAACCAGCCAGACCAACAGAACCAGCCAGACCATCAGAACCAGCCACACCAACAGAACCAGCCAGACCAACAGAACCAGCCACACCAACAGAACCAGCCAGACCAACAGAACCAGCCACACCAACAGAACCAGCCAGAACAACAGAACCAGCCACACCAACAGAGACAGCCAGACCAACAGAACCAGCCAGATCAACAGAGACAGCCAGAACAACAGAGACAGCCAGACCAACAGAGACAGCTAGACCAACAGAACCAGCCGGATCAATAGAGACAGCCAGAACAACAGAGACAGCCAGACCAACAGAGACTGCTCAACCAACAGAACCAGCCACACGAACAGAACCAGCCAGACCAAAAGAGACAGACAGACCAACAGAACCAGCCAGACCAACAGAACCAGCCAGATCAACAGAGACAGCCACACCAACAGAACCAGCCACACCAACAGAAACAGCCAGAACAACAGAACCAGCCAGAACAGCAGAACCAGCCACACCAACAGAACCAGCCAGAACAACAGAACCAGCCAGAACAGCAGAACCAGCCACACCAACACAACCAAGTCGACCAACAGAACTAGCCAGACCAACAGAGACAGCCAGACCAACAGAACCAGCCAGACCAACAGAGACAGCCAGACCAATAGAGACAGCGAGACCAACAGAGACAGCCAGACCAACAGAACCAGCCAGAACAACAGAACCAGCCACACCAACACAACCAACTAGACCAACAGAACTAGCCAGACCAACAGACAGCCACACCAACAGAACCAACCACACCAACAGAACCAGCCAGACCAACAGAGACAGCCAGACCAAAAGAGACAGCTCGACCAACAGAGACAGCCAGACCAACAGAACCAGCAAGACCAACAGAAACAGCCAGACCAACAGAACCAGCCAGACCAACAGAACCAGCCAGACCAACAGAGACAGCCACACCAACAGAACCAGCCAGACCAACAGAACCAGCCACACCAACAGAACCAGCCACACCAACAGAACCAGCCACACCAACAGAACCAGCCAGAACAACAGAACCAGCCACACCAACAGAGACAGACAGACCAACAGAACCAGCCAGACCAACAGAACCAGCCAGATCAACAGAGACAGCCAGAACAACAGAGATAGCCAGACCAACAGAGACAGCGAGACCAACAGAGACAGCCAGACCAACAGAACCAGCCAGACCGACAGAGACAGCCAGACCAACAGAACCAGCCAGAACAACAGAACCAGCCAGAACAACAGAACCAGCCACACCAACACAACCAACTAGACCAACAGAACTAGCCAGACCAACAGAGACAGCCAGACCAACAGAACCAGCCAGACCAACAGAGACAGCCAGACCAATAGAACCAGCCAGAACAACAGAACCAGCCAGAACAACAGAACCAGCCACACCAACACAACCAACTAGACCAACAGAACTAGCCAGACCAACAGAGACAGCCAGACCAACAGAACCAACCACACCAACAGAACCAGCCAGACCAACAGAGACAGCCAGACCAAAAGAGACAGCCCGACCAACAGAGACAGCCAGACCAACAGAACCAGCCAGACCAACAGAGACAGCCAGACCAACAGAGACAGCTCGACCAACAGAGACAGCCAGACCAACAGAGACAGCTAGACCAACAGAGACAGCCAGACCAACATAACCAGCCAGACCAACAGAGACAGCCAGACCAACAGAACCAGCCAGAACAACAGAACCAGCCACACCAACACAACCAACTAGACCAACAGAACTAGCCAGACAAACAGAGACAGCCAGACCAACAGAACCAACCACACCAACAGAACCAGCCAGACCAACAGAGACAGCCAGACCAAAAGAGACAGCTCGACCAACAGAGACAGCCAGACCAACAGAACCAGCCAGAACAACAGAACCAGCCAGACCAACAGAACCAGCCACACCAACAGAACCAGCCAGGCCAACAGAACCAGCCACACCAACAGAACCAGCCAGGACCAACAGAACCAGCCAGAACAACAGAACCAGCCACACCAACAGAGACAGCCAGACCAACAGAACCAGCCAGACCAACAGAACCAGCCAGATCAACAGAGACAGCCAGAACAACAGAGATAGCCAGACCAACAGAGACAGCGAGACCAACAGAGACAGCCAGACCAACAGAACCAGCCAGAACAACAGAACCAGCCAGAACAACAGAACCAGCCACACCAACACAACCAACGAGACCAACAGAACTAGCCAGACCAACAGAGACAGCCAGACCAACAGAACCAGCCAGACCAACAGAGACAGCCAGACCAATAGAACCAGCCAGAACAACAGAACCAGCCAGAACAACAGAACCAGCCACACCAACAGTACCAACTAGACCAACAGAACTAGCCAGACCAACAGAGACAGCCAGACCAAAAGAACCAACCACACCAACAGAACCAGCCAGACCAACAGAGACAGCCAGACCAAAAGAGACAGCCCGACCAACAGAGACAGCCAGACCAACAGAACCAGCCAGACCAACAGAGACAGCCAGACCAACAGAGACAGCTCGACCAACAGAGACAGCCAGACCAACAGAGACAGCTAGACCAACAGAGACAGCCAGACCAACATAACCAGCCAGACCAACAGAGACAGCCAGACCAACAGAACCAGCCAGAACAACAGAACCAGCCACACCAACACAACCAACTAGACCAACAGAACTAGCCAGACAAACAGAGACAGCCAGACCAACAGAACCAACCACACCAACAGAACCAGCCAGACCAACAGAGACAGCCAGACCAAAAGAGACAGCTCGACCAACAGAGACAGCCAGACCAACAGAACCAGCCAGACCAACAGAACCAGCCAGACCAACAGAACCAGCCACACCAACAGAACCAGCCAGACCAACAGAACCAGCCACACCAACAGAACCAGCCAGGACCAACAGAGACAGCCACACCAACAGAACCAGCCAGAACAACAGAACCAGCCACACCAACAGAGACAGCCAGAACAACAGAACCAGCCAGATCAACAGAGACAGCCAGAACAAGAGAGACACCCAGACCAACAGAGACAGCCAGACCAACAGAACCAGCCAGATCAAGAGACAGCCATAACAACAGAACCAGCCACACCAACAGAACCATCCACACCAACACAACCAACTAGACCAACAGAACGAGCCAGACCAACAGAGACAGCCAGACCAACAGAACCAGCCAGAACAACAGAACCAGCCACACCAACACAACCAACTAGACCAACAGAACTAGCCAGACAAACAGAGACAGCCAGACCAACAGAACCAACCACACCAACAGAACCAGCCAGACCAACAGAGACAGCCAGACCAAAAGAGACAGCTCGACCAACAGAGACAGCCAGACCAACAGAACCAGCCAGACCAACAGAACCAGCCAGACCATCAGAACCAGCCACACCAACAGAACCAGCCAGACCAACAGAACCAGCCACACCAACAGAACCAGCCAGACCAACAGAACCAGCCACACCAACAGAACCAGCCAGAACAACAGAACCAGCCACACCAACAGAGACAGCCAGACCAACAGAACCAGCCAGATCAACAGAGACAGCCAGAACAAGAGAGACAGCCAGACCAACAGAGACAGCCAGACCAACAGAACCAGCCGGATCAATAGAGACAGCCAGAACAACAGAGACAGCCAGACCAACAGAGACTGCTCAACCAACAGAACCAGCCACACGAACAGAACCAGCCAGACCAAAAGAGACAGACAGACCAACAGAACAAGCAAGACCAACAGAACCAGCCAGATCAACAGAGACAGCCACACCAACAGAACCAGCCACACCAACAGAAACAGCCAGAACAACAGAACCAGCCAGAACAGCAGAACCAGCCACACCAACAGAACCAGCCAGAACAACAGAACCAGCCAGAACAGCAGAACCAGCCACACCAACACAACCAAGTCGACCAACAGAACTAGCCAGACCAACAGAGACAGCCAGACCAACAGAACCAGCCACACCAACAGAACCAGCCAGACCAACAGAGACAGCCAGACCAACAGAGACAGCCAGACCAACAGAACCAGCCAGAACAACAGAACCAGCCACACCAACACAACCAACTAGACCAACAGAACTAGCCAGACCAACAGACAGCCACACCAACAGAACCAACCACACCAACAGAGACAGCCAGACCAACAGAACCAACCACACCAACAGAACCAGCCAGACCAACAGAGACAGCCAGACCAACAGAGACAGCTCGACCAACAGAGACAGCCAGACCAACAGAGACAGCTAGACCAACAGAGACAGCCAGACCAACATAACCAGCCAGACCAACAGAGACAGCCAGACCAACAGAACCAGCCAGAACAACAGAACCAGCCACACCAACACAACCAACTAGACCAACAGAACTAGCCAGACAAACAGAGACAGCCAGACCAACAGAACCAACCACACCAACAGAACCAGCCAGACCAACAGAGACAGCCAGACCAAAAGAGACAGCTCGACCAACAGAGACAGCCAGACCAACAGAACCAGCCAGACCAACAGAACCAGCCAGACCAACAGAACCAGCCACACCAACAGAACCAGCCAGACCAACAGAACCAGCCACACCAACAGAACCAGCCAGGACCAACAGAGACAGCCACACCAACAGAACCAGCCAGAACAACAGAACCAGCCACACCAACAGAGACAGCCAGAACAACAGAACCAGCCAGATCAACAGAGACAGCCAGAACAAGAGAGACACCCAGACCAACAGAGACAGCCAGACCAACAGAACCAGCCAGATCAAGAGACAGCCATAACAACAGAACCAGCCACACCAACAGAACCATCCACACCAACACAACCAACTAGACCAACAGAACGAGCCAGACCAACAGAGACAGCCAGACCAACAGAACCAGCCAGAACAACAGAACCAGCCACACCAACACAACCAACTAGACCAACAGAACTAGCCAGACAAACAGAGACAGCCAGACCAACAGAACCAACCACACCAACAGAACCAGCCAGACCAACAGAGACAGCCAGACCAAAAGAGACAGCTCGACCAACAGAGACAGCCAGACCAACAGAACCAGCCAGACCAACAGAACCAGCCAGACCATCAGAACCAGCCACACCAACAGAACCAGCCAGACCAACAGAACCAGCCACACCAACAGAACCAGCCAGACCAACAGAACCAGCCACACCAACAGAACCAGCCAGAACAACAGAACCAGCCACACCAACAGAGACAGCCAGACCAACAGAACCAGCCAGATCAACAGAGACAGCCAGAACAAGAGAGACAGCCAGACCAACAGAGACAGCCAGACCAACAGAACCAGCCGGATCAATAGAGACAGCCAGAACAACAGAGACAGCCAGACCAACAGAGACTGCTCAACCAACAGAACCAGCCACACGAACAGAACCAGCCAGACCAAAAGAGACAGACAGACCAACAGAACAAGCAAGACCAACAGAACCAGCCAGATCAACAGAGACAGCCACACCAACAGAACCAGCCACACCAACAGAAACAGCCAGAACAACAGAACCAGCCAGAACAGCAGAACCAGCCACACCAACAGAACCAGCCAGAACAACAGAACCAGCCAGAACAGCAGAACCAGCCACACCAACACAACCAAGTCGACCAACAGAACTAGCCAGACCAACAGAGACAGCCAGACCAACAGAACCAGCCACACCAACAGAACCAGCCAGACCAACAGAGACAGCCAGACCAACAGAGACAGCCAGACCAACAGAACCAGCCAGAACAACAGAACCAGCCACACCAACACAACCAACTAGACCAACAGAACTAGCCAGACCAACAGACAGCCACACCAACAGAACCAACCACACCAACAGAGACAGCCAGACCAACAGAACCAACCACACCAACAGAACCAGCCAGACCAACAGAGACAGCCAGACCAAAAGAGACAGCCAGACCAAAAGAGACAGCTCGACCAACAGAGACAGCCAGAACAACAGAACCAGCCAGACCAACAGAACCAGCCACACCAACAGAACCAGCCAGGCCAACAGAACCAGCCACACCAACAGAACCAGCCAGGACCAACAGAGACAGCCACACCAACAGAACCAGCCAGAACAACAGAACCAGCCACACCAACAGAGACAGCCAGACCAACAGAACCAGCCAGATCAACAGAGACAGCCAGAACAAGAGAGACAGCCAGACCAACAGAGACAGCCAGACCAACAGAACCAGCCAGATCAAGAGACAGCCATAACAACAGAACCAGCCACACCAACAGAACCATCCACTCCAACACAACCAACTAGACCAACAGAACAAAACAGACCAACAGAGACAGCCAGACCAACAGAACCAGCCAGAACAACAGAACCAGCCACACCAACACAACCAACTAGACCAACAGAACTAGCCAGACAAACAGAGACAGCCAGACCAACAGAACCAACCACACCAACAGAACCAGCCAGACCAACAGAGACAGCCAGACCAAAAGAGACAGCCCGACCAACAGAGACAGCCAGACCAACAGAACCAGCCAGATCAACAGAGACAGCCAGACCAACAGAGACAGCTAGACCAACAGAACCAGCCACACGAACAGAACCAGCCAGACCAAAAGAGACAGACAGACCAACAGAACCAGCCAGACCAACAGAACCAGCCAGATCAACAGAGACAGCCACACCAACAGAACCAGCCACTAAAACAGAACCAGCCAGAACAACTGAACCAGCCAGAACAACAGAACGAGCCACATCAACAGAACCAGCCAGAACAACAGAACCAGCCAGAACAACAGAACCAGCCTCACCAACACAACCAACTAGACCAACAGAACTAGCCAGACAAACAGAGACAGCCAGACCAACAGAACCAGCCAGAACAACAGAACCAGCCACACCAACACAACCAACTAGACCAACAGAACTAGCCAGACAAACAGAGACAGCCAGACCAACAGAACCAACCACACCAACAGAACCAGCCAGACCAACAGAGACAGCCAGACCAAAAGAGACAGCTCGACCAACAGAGACAGCCAGACCAACAGAACCAGCCAGACCAACAGAACCAGCCAGACCAACAGAACCAGCCACACCAACAGAACCAGCCAGACCAACAGAACCAGCCACACCAACAGAACCAGCCAGGACCAACAGAGACAGCCACACCAACAGAACCAGCCAGAACAACAGAACCAGCCACACCAACAGAGACAGCCAGAACAACAGAACCAGCCAGATCAACAGAGACAGCCAGAACAAGAGAGACACCCAGACCAACAGAGACAGCCAGACCAACAGAACCAGCCAGATCAAGAGACAGCCATAACAACAGAACCAGCCACACCAACAGAACCATCCACACCAACACAACCAACTAGACCAACAGAACGAGCCAGACCAACAGAGACAGCCAGACCAACAGAACCAGCCAGAACAACAGAACCAGCCACACCAACACAACCAACTAGACCAACAGAACTAGCCAGACAAACAGAGACAGCCAGACCAACAGAACCAACCACACCAACAGAACCAGCCAGACCAACAGAGACAGCCAGACCAAAAGAGACAGCTCGACCAACAGAGACAGCCAGACCAACAGAACCAGCCAGACCAACAGAACCAGCCAGACCATCAGAACCAGCCACACCAACAGAACCAGCCAGACCAACAGAACCAGCCACACCAACAGAACCAGCCAGACCAACAGAACCAGCCACACCAACAGAACCAGCCAGAACAACAGAACCAGCCACACCAACAGAGACAGCCAGACCAACAGAACCAGCCAGATCAACAGAGACAGCCAGAACAAGAGAGACAGCCAGACCAACAGAGACAGCCAGACCAACAGAACCAGCCGGATCAATAGAGACAGCCAGAACAACAGAGACAGCCAGACCAACAGAGACTGCTCAACCAACAGAACCAGCCACACGAACAGAACCAGCCAGACCAAAAGAGACAGACAGACCAACAGAACAAGCAAGACCAACAGAACCAGCCAGATCAACAGAGACAGCCACACCAACAGAACCAGCCACACCAACAGAAACAGCCAGAACAACAGAACCAGCCAGAACAGCAGAACCAGCCACACCAACAGAACCAGCCAGAACAACAGAACCAGCCAGAACAGCAGAACCAGCCACACCAACACAACCAAGTCGACCAACAGAACTAGCCAGACCAACAGAGACAGCCAGACCAACAGAACCAGCCACACCAACAGAACCAGCCAGACCAACAGAGACAGCCAGACCAACAGAGACAGCCAGACCAACAGAACCAGCCAGAACAACAGAACCAGCCACACCAACACAACCAACTAGACCAACAGAACTAGCCAGACCAACAGACAGCCACACCAACAGAACCAACCACACCAACAGAGACAGCCAGACCAACAGAACCAACCACACCAACAGAACCAGCCAGACCAACAGAGACAGCCAGACCAAAAGAGACAGCCAGACCAAAAGAGACAGCTCGACCAACAGAGACAGCCAGAACAACAGAACCAGCCAGACCAACAGAACCAGCCACACCAACAGAACCAGCCAGGCCAACAGAACCAGCCACACCAACAGAACCAGCCAGGACCAACAGAGACAGCCACACCAACAGAACCAGCCAGAACAACAGAACCAGCCACACCAACAGAGACAGCCAGACCAACAGAACCAGCCAGATCAACAGAGACAGCCAGAACAAGAGAGACAGCCAGACCAACAGAGACAGCCAGACCAACAGAACCAGCCAGATCAAGAGACAGCCATAACAACAGAACCAGCCACACCAACAGAACCATCCACTCCAACACAACCAACTAGACCAACAGAACAAAACAGACCAACAGAGACAGCCAGACCAACAGAACCAGCCAGAACAACAGAACCAGCCACACCAACACAACCAACTAGACCAACAGAACTAGCCAGACAAACAGAGACAGCCAGACCAACAGAACCAACCACACCAACAGAACCAGCCAGACCAACAGAGACAGCCAGACCAAAAGAGACAGCCCGACCAACAGAGACAGCCAGACCAACAGAACCAGCCAGATCAACAGAGACAGCCAGACCAACAGAGACAGCTAGACCAACAGAACCAGCCACACGAACAGAACCAGCCAGACCAAAAGAGACAGACAGACCAACAGAACCAGCCAGACCAACAGAACCAGCCAGATCAACAGAGACAGCCACACCAACAGAACCAGCCACTAAAACAGAACCAGCCAGAACAACTGAACCAGCCAGAACAACAGAACGAGCCACATCAACAGAACCAGCCAGAACAACAGAACCAGCCAGAACAACAGAACCAGCCTCACCAACACAACCAACTAGACCAACAGAACTAGCCAGACAAACAGAGACAGCCAGACCAACAGAACCAGCCAGAACAACAGAACCAGCCACACCAACACAACCAACTAGACCAACAGAACTAGCCAGACAAACAGAGACAGCCAGACCAACAGAACCAACCACACCAACAGAACCAGCCAGACCAACAGAGACAGCCAGACCAAAAGAGACAGCCCGACCAACAGAGACAGCCAGACCAACAGAACCAGCCAGATCAACAGAGACAGCCAGACCAACAGAGACAGCTAGACCAACAGAACCAGCCACACGAACAGAACCAGCCAGACCAAAAGAGACAGACAGACCAACAGAACCAGCCAGACCAACAGAACCAGCCAGATCAACAGAGACAGCCACACCAACAGAACCAGCCACTAAAACAGAACCAGCCAGAACAACTGAACCAGCCAGAACAACAGAACGAGCCACATCAACAGAACCAGCCAGAACAACAGAACCAGCCAGAACAACAGAACCAGCCTCACCAACACAACCAACAAGACCAACAGAACTACCCAGACCAACAGAGACAGCCAGACCAACAGAACCAGCCACACCAACAGAACCAGCCAGACCAACAGAGACAGCCAGACCAACAGAGACAGCTAGACCAACAGAACCAGCCGGATCAATAGAGACAGCCAGAACAACAGAGACAGCCAGACCAACAGATACAGCTCAACCAACAGAACCAGCCACACGAACAGAACCAGCCAGACCAAAAGAGACAGACAGACCAACAGAACCAGCCAGACCAACAGAACCAGCCAGATCAACAGAGACAGCCACACCAACAGAACCAGCCACACCAACAGAAACAGCCAGAACAACAGAACCAGCCAGAACAGCAGAACCAGCCACACGAACAGAACCAGCCAGAACAACAGAACCAGCCAGAACAGCAGAACCAGCCACACCAACACAACCAAGTCGACCAACAGAACTAGCCAGACCAACAGAGACAGCCAGACCAACAGAACCAGCCACACCAACAGAACCAGCCACACGAACAGAACCAGCCAGACCAAAAGAGACAGACAGACCAACAGAACCAGCCAGACCAACAGAACCAGCCAGATCAACAGAGACAGCCACACCAACAGAACCAGCCACTAAAACAGAACCAGCCAGAACAACTGAACCAGCCAGAACAACAGAACGAGCCACATCAACAGAACCAGCCAGAACAACAGAACCAGCCAGAACAACAGAACCAGCCTCACCAACACAACCAACAAGACCAACAGAACTACCCAGACCAACAGAGACAGCCAGACCAACAGAACCAGCCACACCAACAGAACCAGCCAGACCAACAGAGACAGCCAGACCAACAGAGACAGCTAGACCAACAGAACCAGCCGGATCAATAGAGACAGCCAGACCAACAGAGACAGCCAGACCAACAGAGACAGCTAGACCAACAGAGACAGCTAGACCAACAGAGACAGCCAGACCAACATAACCAGCCAGACCAACAGAGACAGCCAGACCAACAGAACCAGCCAGAACAACAGAACCAGCCACACCAACACAATTCAACTAGACCAACAGAACTAGCCAGACAAACAGAGACAGCCAGACCAACAGAACCAACCACACCAACAGAACCAGCCAGAACAACAGAGACAGCCAGACCAAAAGAGACAGCTCGACCAACAGAGACAGCCAGACCAACAGAACCAGCCAGAACAACAGAACCAGCCAGACCAACAGAACCAGCCACACCAACAGAACCAGCCAGACCAACAGAACCAGCCACACCAACAGAACCAGCCAGGACCAACAGAGACAGCCACACCAACAGAACCAGCCAGAACAACAGAACCAGCCACACCAACAGAGACAGCCAGACCAACAGAACCAGCCAGATCAACAGAGACAGCCAGAACAAGAGAGACAGCCAGACCAACAGAGACAGCCAGACCAACAGAACCAGCCAGATCAAGAGACAGCCATAACAACAGAACCAGCCACACCAACAGAACCATCCACACCAACACAACCAACTAGACCAACAGAACGAGCCAGACCAACAGAGACAGCCAGACCAACAGAACCAGCCAGAACAACAGAACCAGCCACACCAACACAACCAACTAGACCAACAGAACTAGCCAGACAAACAGAGACAGCCAGACCAACAGAACCAACCACACCAACAGAACCAGCCAGACCAACAGAGACAACCAGACCAAAAGAGACAGCTCGACCAACAGAGACAGCCAGACCAACAGAACCAGCCAGACCAACAGAACCAGCCAGACCATCAGAACCAGCCACACCAACAGAACCAGCCAGACCAACAGAACCAGCCACACCAACAGAACCAGCCAGACCAACAGAACCAGCCACACCAACAGAACCAGCCAGAACAACAGAACCAGCCACACCAACAGAGACAGCCAGACCAACAGAACCAGCCAGATCAACAGAGACAGCCAGAACAAGAGAGACAGCCAGACCAACAGAGAGCCAGACCAACAGAACCAGCCAGATCAAGAGACAGCCATAACAACAGAACCAGCCACACCAACAGAACCATCCACACCAACACAACCAACTAGACCAACAGAACGAGCCAGACCAACAGAGACAGCCAGACCAACAGAACCAACCACACCAACAGAACCAGCCAGACCAACAGAGACAGCCAGACCAAAAGAGACAGCCCGACCAACAGAGACAGCTCGACCAACAGAGACAGCCAGACCAACAGAGACAGCTAGACCAACAGAGACAGCCAGACCAACATAACCAGCCATTCCAACAGAGACAGCCAAACCAACAGAACCAGCCAGAACAACAGAACCAGCCACACCAACACAACCAACTAGACCAACAGAACTAGCCAGACAAACAGAGACAGCCAGACCAACAGAACCAACCACACCAACAGAACCAGCCACACCAACAGAACCAGCCAGACCAACAGAACCAGCCACACCAACAGAACCAGCCAGGACCAACAGAGACAGCCACACCAACAGAACCAGCCAGAACAACAGAACCAGCCACACCAACAGAGACAGCCAGATCAACAGAGACAGCCAGAACAAGAGAGACAGCCAGACCAACAGAGACAGCCAGACCAACAGAACCAGCCAGACCAACAGAACCAGCCAGATCAAGAGACAGCCATAACAACAGAACCAGCCACACCAACAGAACCATCCACACCAACACAACCAACTAGACCAACAGAACGAGCCAGACCAACAGAGACAGCCAGACCAACAGAACCAGCCAGAACAACAGAACCAGCCACACCAACACAACCAACTAGACCAACAGAACTAGCCAGACAAACAGAGACAGCCAGACCAACAGAACCAACCACACCAACAGAACCAGCCAGACCAACAGAGACAGCCAGACCAAAAGAGACAGCTCGACCAACAGAGACAGCCAGACCAACAGAGACAGCCAGACCAAAAGAGACAGCCCGACCAACAGAGACAGCCAGACCAACAGAACCAGCCAGACCAACAGAGACAGCCAGACCAACAGAAACAGCTCGACCAACAGAGACAGCCAGACCAACATAACCAGCCATTCCAACAGAGACAGCCAGACCAACAGAACCAGCCAGAACAACAGAACCAGCCACACCAACACAACCAACTAGACCAACAGAACTAGCCAGACAAACAGAGACAGCCAGACCAACAGAACCAACCACACCAACAGAACCAGCCAGACCAACAGAGACAGCCAGACCAAAAGAGACAGCTCGACCAACAGAGACAGCCAGACCAACAGAACCAGCCAGAACAACAGAACCAGCCAGACCAACAGAACCAGCCACACCAACAGAACCAGCCAGACCAACAGAACCAGCCACACCAACAGAACCAGCCAGGACCAACAGAGACAGCCACACCAACAGAACCAGCCAGAACAACAGAACCAGCCACACCAACAGAGACAGCCAGACCAACAGAACCAGCCAGATCAACAGAGACAGCCAGAACAAGAGAGACAGCCAGACCAACAGAGACAGCCAGACCAACAGAACCAGCCAGATCAAGAGACAGCCATAACAACAGAACCAGCCACACCAACAGAACCATCCACACCAACACAACCAACTAGACCAACAGAACGAGCCAGACCAACAGAGACAGCCAGACCAACAGAACCAGCCAGAACAACAGAACCAGCCACACCAACACAACCAACTAGACCAACAGAACTAGCCAGACAAACAGAGACAGCCAGACCAACAGAACCAACCACACCAACAGAACCAGCCAGACCAACAGAGACAGCCAGACCAAAAGAGACAGCTCGACCAACAGAGACAGCCAGACCAACAGAACCAGCCAGACCAACAGAACCAGCCAGACCATCAGAACCAGCCACACCAATAGAACCAGCCAGACCAACAGAACCAGCCACACCAACAGAACCAGCCAGACCAACAGAACCAGCCACACCAACAGAACCAGCCAGAACAACAGAACCAGCCACACCAACAGAGACAGCCAGACCAACAGAACCAGCCAGATCAACAGAGACAGCCAGAACAAGAGAGACAGCCAGACCAACAGAGACAGCCAGACCAACAGAACCAGCCAGACCAACAGAACCAGCCACACCAACAGAACCAGCCACACCAACAGAACCATCCACACCAACACAACCAACTAGACCAACAGAACGAGCCAGACCAACAGAGACAGCCAGACCAACAGAACCAGCCAGAACAACAGAACCAGCCACACCAACACAACCAACTAGACCAACAGAACTAGCCAGACAAACAGAGACAGCCAGACCAACAGAACCAACCACACCAACAGAACCAGCCAGACCAACAGAGACAGCCAGACCAAAAGAGACAGCTCGACCAACAGAGACAGCCAGACCAACAGAACCAGCCAGACCAACAGAACCAGCCAGACCATCAGAACCAGCCACACCAATAGAACCAGCCAGACCAACAGAACCAGCCACACCAACAGAACCAGCCAGACCAACAGAACCAGCCACACCAACAGAACCAGCCAGAACAACAGAACCAGCCACACCAACAGAGACAGCCAGACCAACAGAACCAGCCAGATCAACAGAGACAGCCAGAACAAGAGAGACAGCCAGACCAACAGAGACAGCCAGACCAACAGAACCAGCCAGACCAACAGAACCAGCCACACCAACAGAACCAGCCACACCAACAGAACCATCCACACCAACACAACCAACTAGACCAACAGAACGAGCCAGACCAACAGAGACAGCCAGACCAACAGAACCAGCCACACCAACAGAACCAGCCAGACCAACAGAGACAGCCAGACCAACAGAACCAGCCAGACCAACAGAGACAGCCAGACCAACAGAACCAGCCAGACCAACAGAACCAGACACACCAACAGAACCAGCCACACCCACAGAACCAGCCAGACCAACAGAGACAGCCACACCAACAGAACCAGCCAGACCAACAGAACCAGCCACACCAACAGAGACAGCCAGACCAACAGAACCAGCCAGACCAACAGAGACAGCTAGACCAACAGAACCAGCAACATCAAGAGACAGCCAGAACAACAGAGACAGCCAGACCAACAGAGACAGCTAGACCAACAGAACCAGCCACACGAACAGAACCAGCCAGACCAAAAGAGACAGACAGACCAACAGAACCAGCCAGACCAACAGAACCAGCCAGATCAACAGAGACAGCCACACCAACAGAACCAGCCACACCAACAGAACCAGCAAGACCAACAGAACCAGCTACACCAACAGAACCAGCCACATCAACAGAACCAGCCAGACCAACCGAGCCAGCCAGTCCAACGGAACCAGCCGTACGGACAGGGCCAGACACACCACCACCACACACCAGCTTGGGCCCTTTCAAAAGTGGAGGATAAAAGAATGAAGGAGGGAAAAGGAAAGCCCTGCTTCAAACGTGCAGTGATCTGTGAGCTGCTCTGACAGCTGGTGCTCAAAGCTAGTGAGGGAGAACTACTGATCCTGTATATAACTACTGACCCTGGACCTGTCTATGTATATAACTTCTGACCTTGGAACTGTCGATGTATAAAACTACTGACCCTGGACCTGTCGATGTATATAACTTCTGACCCTGGAACTGTCGATGTATATAACTACGGACCCTGTATATAACTACTGACCCTGGAACTGACCCTGTATATAACTACTGACCCTGGAACTGACCCTGTATATAACTACTGACCCTGGAACTGTCCCTGTATATAACCACTGACCCTGGATCTGTCCCTGTATATAACTACTGACCCTGGAACAGACCCTGTATATAACTACTGACCCTGGAACTGACCCTGTATATAACTACTGACCCTGGAACTGACCCTGTATATAGCTACTGACCCTGTATATAACTACTGACCCTGTATATAACTACTGACCCTGGATCTGTCCCTGTATATAAGCACTGAACCTGGAACTGCCCCTGTATATAACTGCTGACCCTGGAACTGTCCCTGTACATAACTACTCACCCTGTATATAGCTACTGACCCTGTATATAACTACTGACCCTGTATATAACTACTGACCCTGGATCTGTCCCTGTATATAACCACTGACCCTGGAACTGTCCCTTTATATAACTACTAACCCTGGAACTGACCCTGTATATAACTACTGACCCTGGAACAGACCCTGTATATAACTACTGACCCTGTATATAACTACTGACCCTGGAACTGTCCCTGTATATAACTACTTACCCTGTATATAACTACTTACCCTGTATATAACTACTGACCCTGGATCTGTCCCTGTATATAACTACTGACCCTGGAACTGTCCCTGTATATAACTACTGTCACTGGAACTGTCCCTGTATATAACTACTGACCCTGTATATAACTACTGACCCTGGATCTGTCCCTGTATATAGCTACTGACCCTGTATATAACTACTGACCCTGGAACTGACCCTGTATATAACTACTGACCCTGGAACTGTCCCTGTACATAACTACTGACCCTGGAACTGACCCTGTATATAACTACTGACCCTGTATATAACTACTGACCCTGTATATAGCTACTGTCACTGGAACTGACCCTGTATATAGCTACTGACCCTGTATATAACTACTGACCCTGTATATAACTACTGACCCTGTATATAACTACTGACCCTGGAACTGTCCCTGTATATAACTACTGACCCTGTATATAACTACTGACCCTGTATATAACTACTGACCCTGTATATAACTACTGACCCTGTATATAGCTACTGTCACTGGAACTGACCCTGTATATAGCTACTGACCCTGTATATAACTACTGACCCTGTATATAACTACTGACCCTGTATATAACTACTGACCCTGGATCTGTCCCTGTATATAACCACTGACCCTGGAACTGCCCCTGTATATAACTACTGACCCTGGGACAGACCATGTATATAACTACTGACCCTGGAACTGTCCCTGTATATAACTACTGACCCTGTATATAGCTACTGACCCTGTATATAACTACTGACCCTGGATCTGTCCCTGTATATAACCACTGACCCTGGAACTGCCCCTGTATATAACTACTGACCCTGGAACAGACCCTGTATATAACTACTGACCCTGGAACATACCCTGTATATAACTACTGACCCTGGAACAGACCCTGTATATAACTACTGACCCTGGAACAGACCCTGTATATAACTACTGACCCTGGAACTGTCCCTGTATATAACTACTGACCCTGGATCTGTCCCTGTATATAACTACTGACCCTGTATATAGCTACTGACCCTGTATATAACTACTGACCCTGTATATAACTACTGACCCTGGAACTGACCCTGTATATAGCTACTGACCCTGTATATAACTACTGACCCTGTATATAACTACTGACCCTGTCTATAGCTACTGACCCTGGAACTGTCCCTGTATATAACTACTGACCCTGGATCTGTCCCTGTATATAACTACTGACCCTGTATATAGCTACTGACCCTGTATATAACTACTGACCCTGTATATAGCTACTGACCCTGTATATAACTACTGACCCTGTATATAACTACTGACCCTGGAACTGACCCTGTATATAGCTACTGACCCTGTATATAACTACTGACCCTGTATATAACTACTGACCCTGTCTATAGCTACTGACCCTGGAACTGTCCCTGTATATAACTACTGACCCTGGATCTGTCCCTGTATGTAACTACTGACCCTGTATATAGCTACTGACCCTGTATATAACTACTGACCCTGTATATAACTACTGACCCTGGAACTGACCCTGTATATAGCTACTGACCCTGTATATAACTACTGACCCTGTATATAACTACTGACCCTGTCTATAGCTACTGACCCTGGAACTGTCCCTGTATATAACTACTGACCCTGTATATAGCTACTGACCCTGTCTATAGCTACTGACCCTGTATATAGCTACTGACCCTGTATATAACTACTGACCCTGTATATAACTCCTGACCCTGGAACTGTCCCTGTATATAGCTACTGACCCTGTACATAACTACTGACCCTGTATATAACTACTGACCCTGTATATAACTACTGACCCTGGAACTGTCCCTGTATATAGCTACTGACCCTGTATATAACTACTGACCCTGTATATAACCACTGACCCTGGATCTGTCCCTGTATATAACTACTGACCCTGTACATAACTACTGACCCTGTATATAACTACTGACCCTGTATATAGCTACTGACCCTGTATATAACTACTGACCCTGTCTATAGCTACTGACCCTGTATATAACTACTGACCCTGTATATAACTACTGACCCTGGAACTGACCCTGTATATAACTACTGACCCTGTATATAACTACTGACCCTGTATATAACTACTGACCCTGGAACTGTCCCTGTATATAGCTACTGACCCTGTATATAACTACTGACCCTGTATATAACTACTGACCCTGTACATAACTACTGACCCTGGAACTGACCCTGTATATAGCTACTGACCCTGTATGTTCTGGAATGGACCAATTTCTTAATTGAACAGATTGAATGTAAAACTACACACGTTACATGTGACGATTATAATGCACTGGAACTGCCCTGGTCCATCTAGAAACGTTGTAGCGTCTAACAGTTTGAGAGTGTCTAATTACTGTATATATGCAACCCTATGTGTCTAATAGACTGTAAATCAAATAAGAAATCTCCAAACAGCACATTTTAAGGAGGCAATATATATTTTCTGGTAACACTAGTATATAGATCACACACGTACACACGTACACACACACACACACACACACACAGTATGTGACAGCCAGACAGATCTTGCACACACCAGGGATGGAAATGAACGTGTGAGTCTGTTTTAGGTCATCCTCCACCTCGCAGACACGGTCCTTTGGTTGTTGCTTTTTCATTTTATTTTTTGAATGGTTCATTGGGAAATGTGGACTGGTGTTGCTGTTACCAACAAAACCCAACGATGTTGTCAGTGTCATTTAATGACTAGATATACAACACGTAGATATGTTTGTAGCCTTATATCACAACACCATGGCTTAACACTGACGGAGTGAAAATAACGTTTTCATTTTAATTGAAACATGGTTGACGAGCTCTGAAATATGTACATTCAAATCACAACGCATCTCTGAATGGAGACTGGAGACGACCCAGTAGAAACATTACACGAAAGAGGAGTTAGATATGACTGACAACCATTGGGTCCTCGAACCTCCGTCCGATCGGGGATCATGTGGAGCAGCAGCCTCTGAAAAATAGATCCTGTCTGTTTCATGCCAAGGGAAAATGATCATCTCTTTCTTGAATAGGGAACAAACGCAGTTGGGTCGAGGCAATTTTCCCTTTGTGCGTTCTGCCAATCAAATGCTCAAATGTCATCTGTAGTGACACGAACGCATGTCACTGTGCATGGAGAACAGTGGCCAGACATTATATTGGTTTTGGCTTACAGTTCGGCTTGCAGAAAGAACCATCATTCTTCATTTTCAACTGTTTTCAAATATGGAAACTCTAAACCAAACATCTTATCCTATAGGAAAGACGAAGTGATTTTCTAAGGCATTATTAAACCTTAAAAGATGTTACAAAATGTGATCATTAGACATACCTCCTACGCTCAGCAGCTGGGGTTATAAGAGTCAAAAATAACCAAGGTATTTTCATTATTGTTAAACCTGTTATTCTACACTGTCTTGCAAGAGAGGGTTTATAGATATGGAGCCAGTTGGCTGAACGAGGACAAGGTCAATATGAATCTATCTGGTTTTTTCTGCACATCGTCAGACCGAACGGCAGTGTTTTGTAAAACTCAAGGATGGGGTGGTCACTTTGTTAACAACTGTTAACATCTCTAATATTAAATATTAAAGTCTCGATGTTTCCACACCCCTGAATTAGAATAGCTCATGATATGCTGTAGACCATACTATTTAACAAGAGAGTTTTCATCTATACTGGACAAAAATATAAATGAAACATGTAAAGTGTTGGACCTGCCATCCAGGACCTCTATACCTGCCGGTGTCAGAGGAAGGCCCAAAGAATTGTTAAAGACTACAGCCACCCAAGCCATAGACTGTTCTCTCTGCTACCTCACGGCAAGCGGTACCAGTGCACCAAGTCTGGAACCAACAGGACCCTGAATAGCTTCTACAGCCAAGCCATAAGACTGCTAAACCAGACTGCTAAACCAGACTGCTAAACCAGACTGCTAAACCAGGCTGCTAAACCAGGCTGCTAATCCAGACTGCTAATCCAGACTGCTAATCCAGACTGCTAATCCAGACTGCTAATCCAGGCTGCTAAACCAGGCTGCTAAACCAGACTGCTAAACCAGGCTGCTAAACCAGGCTGCTAATCCAGGCTGCTAATCCAGACTGCTAATCCAGACTGCTAATCCAGACTGCTAATCCAGACTGCTAATCCAGACTGCTCATCCAGACTGCTAATCCAGAATGTTAATCCAGACTGCTAAACAGCTAATCAAATGGCTACCGGGACTTCCTGCATTGACCTTTTATATAACACTGACTCTAACCACACACACATTGGACTCTACCCTCAAGCACATTGGTCTCTACCCTCACGCGCATTGGACTCTACCCTCACGCGCATTGGACTCTACCCTCACGCGCATTGGACTCTACCCTCACGCGCATTGGACTCTACCCTCACGCGCATTGGACTCTACCCTCACGCGCATTGGACTCTACCCTCGCGCGCATTGGACTCTACCCTCGCGCGCATTGGACTCTACCCTCGCGCGCATTGGACTCTACCCTCGCGCGCATTGGACTCTACCCTCGCGCGCATTGGACTCTACCCTCGCGCGCATTGGACTCTACCCTCGCGCGCATTGGACTCTACCCTCGCGCACATTGGACTCTACCCTCACGCACATTGGACTCTACCCTCACGCACACTGGACTCTACCCTCACGCACACTGGACTCTACCCTCACGCACACTGGACTCTACCCTCACGCGCACTGGACTCTACCCTCACGCGCATTGGACTCTACCCTCACGCACACTGGACTCTACCCTCACGCACACTGGACTCTACCCTCACGCACACTGGACTCTACCCTCACGCACACTGGACTCTACCCTCACGCACACTGGACTCTACCCTCACGCACACTGGACTCTACCCTCACGCACATTGGACTCTACCCTCACGCACACTGGACTCTACCCTCACGCGCATTGGACTCTACCCTCACGCGCACTGGACTCTACCCTCACGCGCATTGGACTCTACCCTCACGCGCATTGGACTCTACCCTCACGCGCATTGGACTCTACCCTCACGCGCATTGGACTCTACCCTCACGCACACTGGACTCTACCCTCACGCACACTGGACTCTACCCTCACGCACACTGGACTCTACCCTCACGCACACTGGACTCTACCCTCACGCACACTGGACTCTACCCTCACGCACACTGGACTCTACCCTCACGCACACTGGACTCTACCCTCACGCGCATTGGACTCTACCCTCACGCGCACTGGACTCTACCCTCACGCGCATTGGACTCTACCCTCACGCGCATTGGACTCTACCCTCACGCGCATTGGACTCTACCCTCACGCGCATTGGACTCTACCCTCACGCACACTGGACTCTACCCTCACGCACACTGGACTCTACCCTCACGCACACTGGACTCTACCCTCACGCACACTGGACTCTACCCTCACGCACATTGGACTCTACCCTCACGCACACTGGACTCTACCCTCACGCACACTGGACTCTACCCTCATGCGCATTGGACTCTACCCTCACGCACACTGGACTCTACCCTCACGCACACTGGACTCTACCCTCACGCACATTGGACTCTACCCTCACGCACACTGGACTCTACCCTCACGCACATTGGACTCTACCCTCACGCACACTGGACTCTACCCTCACGCACATTGGACTCTACCCTCACGCACATTGGACTCTACCCTCACGCACACTGGACTCTACCCTCACGCACATTGGACTCTACCCTCACGCACACTGGACTCTACCCTCACGCACACTGGACTCTACCCTCACGCACATTGGAGTCTTCCCTCACACATACTTACACTGACACCCCAACACACACATACACACTGCCCGCACACATAACATGCTCACACATGGATATTGACGCCACACACACACACACACACGCTAATGCTATTCCTCCACATTTGCTGCAGCTAAAGCTCAGTCGGTTATCCATCGGTTGCTTTGTCACTTTACTCCTATCTATATGTACATAGCTACCTCAATTACCTTGTGACCCTCCTGCACATGGACTCGATACTGGTATTCGCTGTATATAGCCATGTTATTACCTGGTACTCCCTGTATATAGCCATGTTATTACCTGGTACTCCCTGTATATAGCCATGTTATTACCTGGTACTCCCTGTATATAGCCATGTTATTACCTGGTACTCCCTGTATATAGCCATGTTATTACCTGGTACTCCCTGTATATAGCCATGTTATTACCTGGTACTCCCTGTATATAGCCATGTTATTACCTGGTACTCCCTGTATATAACCATGTTATTACCAGTTACTCCCTGTATATAGCCATGTTATTACCTGGTACTCCCTGTATATAACCATGTTATTACCTGGTACTCCCTGTATATAGCCATGTTATTACCTGGTACTCCCTGTATATAGCCATGTTATTACCTGGTACTCCCTGTATATAGCCATGGTATTACCTGGTACTCCCTGTATATAGCCATATCATTACCTGGTACTCCTGTATATAAACATGATAGTGAATAACAAACAACAATAAGGAATCAAACTATTAAAACTATTAAAACAGGGCTGTAATGAAGTAATCTAGAACAGGGCTGTAATGAAGTCATGTAGAACCGGGCTGTAATGAAGTCATCTAGAACAGGGCTGGGTTTTTTTTCACCTTTATTTAACCGGGTAGGCTAGTTGAGAACAAGTTCCAGTGGGTCTGGCGACGAATATGTAGCGAGGGCCAGCCGACTAGAGCATACAAGTCGCAGTGGTGGGTGGTATAAGGTGCTTTAGTGACAAAACGGATGGCACTGTGATAAACTGCATCCAGTTTGCTGAGTAGAGTGTTGGAAGCAATTTTGTAGATGACATCGCCGAAGTCGAGGATCGGTAGGATAGTCAGTTTTACTAGGGTAAGTTTGGCGGCGTGAGTGAAGGAGGCTTTGTTGCGGAATAGAAAGCCGACTCTTGATTTGATTTTCGATTGGAGATGTTTGATATGAGTCTGGAAGGAGAGTTTACAGTCTAGCCAGACACCTAGGTACTTATAGATGTCCACATATTCAAGGTCGGAACCATCCAGGGTGGTGATGCTAGTCGGGCATGCGGGTGCAGGCAGCGATCGGTTGAAAAGCATGCATTTGGTTTTACTAGCGTTTAAGAGCAGTTGGAGGCCACGGAAGGAGTGTTGTATGGCATTGAAGCTCGTTTGGAGGTTAGATAGCACAGTGTCCAAGGACGGGCCGGAAGTATATAGAATGGTGTCGTCTGCGTAGAGGTGGATCAGGGAATCGCCCGCAACAAGAGCAACATCAGTGATATATACAGAGAAAAGAGTCGGCCCGAGAATTGAACCCTGTGGCACCCCATAGAGACTCCCAGAGGACCGGACAGCATGCCCTCCGATTTGACACACTGAAACCTGTCTGCAAAGTAATTGGTGAACCAGGCAAGGCAGTCATCCGAAAAACCGAGGCTACTGAGTCTGCCGATAAGAAGATGGTGATTGACAGAGTCGAAAGCCTTGGCAAGGTCGATGGCGGTTATGATATCGTTTAGTACATTGAGTATGGCTGAGGTGCACCCGTGACCAGCTCGGAAACCAGATTGCACAGCGGAGAAGGTACGGTGGAATTCGAGATGGTCAGTGACCTGTTTGTTGACTTGGCTTTCGAAGACCTTAGATAGGCAGGGCAGGATGGATATAGGTCTGTAACAGTTTGGGTCCAGGGTGGCTCCCCCTTTGAAGAGGGGGATGACAGCGGCAGCTTTCCAATCCTTGGGGATCTCAGACGATATGAAAGAGAGGTTGAACAGGCTGGTAATAGGGGTTGCGACAATGGCGGCGGATAGTTTCAGAAATTGAGGGTCCAGATTGTCAAGCCCAGCTGATTTGTAGGGGTCCAGGTTTTGCAGCTCTTTCAGAATATCTGCTATGTGGATTTGGGTGAAGGAGAACCTGGAGAGGCTTGGGCGAGGAGCTGCGGGGGGGGCGGAGCTGTTGGCCGAGGTTGGAGTAGCCAGGCGGAAGGCATGGCCAGCCATTGAGAAATGCTTGTTGAAGTTTTCGATAATCATGGATTTATCGGTGGTGACCGTGTTACCTAGCCTCAGTGCAGTGGGAAGCTGGGAGGAGGAGCTCTTGTTCTCCATGGACTTCACAGTGTCCCAGAACTTTTTGGAGTTGGAGCTACAGGATGCAAACTTCTGCCTGAAGAAGCTGGCCTTAGCTTTCCTGACTGACTGCGTGTATTGGTTCCTGACTTCCCTGAACAGTTGCATATCACGGGGACTATTCGATGCTATTGCAGTCCGCCACAGGATGTTTTTGTGCTGGTCGAGGGCAGTCAGGTCTGGAGTGAACCAAGGGCTGTATCTGTTCTTAGTTCTGCATTTTTTGAACGGAGCATGCTTATCAAAAATGGTGAGGAAGATACTTTTAAAGAATGACCAGGCATCCTCAACTGACGGGATGAGGTCAATGTCCTTCCAGGATACCCGGGCCAGGTCGATTAGAAAGGCCTGCTCACAGAAGTGTTTTAGGGAGCGTTTGACAGTGATGAGGGGTGGTCATTTGACTGCTGCTCCGTAGCGGATACAGGCAATGAAGCAGTGATCGCTGAGATCCTGGTTGAAGACAGCGGAGGTGTATTTGGAGGGCCAGTTGGTCAGGATGACGTCTATGAGGGTGCCCTTGTTTACAGAGTTAGGGTTGTACCTGGTGGGTTCCTTGATGATTTGTGTGAGATTGTGGGCATCTAGCTTAGATTGTAGGACTGCCGGGGTGTTAAGCATATCCCAGTTTAGGTCACCTAACAGAAGAAACTCTGAAGCTAGATGGGGGGCGATCAATTCACAAATGGTGTCCAGGGCACAGCTTGGAGCTGAGAGGGGTCGGTAGCAGGCGGCAACAGTGAGAGACTTATTTCTGGAGAAAGTAATTTTCAAAATTAGTTGTTCGAACTGTTTGGGTATGGACCTGGAAAGTATGACATTACTTTGCAGGCTATCTCTGCAGTAGACTGCAACTCCTCCCCCTTTGGCAGTTCTATCTTGACGGAAGATGTTATAGTTGGGTATGGAAATCTCAGAATTTTTGGTGGCCTTCCTGAGCCAGGATTCAGACACGGCAAGGACATCAGGGTTAGCAGAGTGTGCTAAAGCGGTGAGTAAAACAAACTTAGGGAGGAGGCTTCTGATGTTGACATGCATGAAACCAAGGCTTTTTCGATCACAGAAGTCAACAAATGAGGGTGCCTGGGGACATGCAGGGCCTGGGTTTACCTCCACATCACCCGCGGAACAGAGAAGGAGTAGTATGAGGGTGCGGCTAAAGGCTATCAAAACTGGTCGCCTAGAGCATTGGGGACAGAGAATAAGAGGAGCAGGTTTCTGGGCATGGTAGAATATATTCAGGGCATAATGCGCAGACAGGGGTATGGTGGGGTGCGGGTAAAGCGGAGGTAAGCCCAGGCACTGGGTGATGATGAGAGAGGTTGTATCTCTGGACATGCTGGTTGTAATGGGTGAGGTCACCGCATGTGTGGGAGGTGGGACAAAGGAGGTATCAGGGGTATGAAGAGTGGAACTAGGGGCTCCATTGTGAACTAAAACAATGATAACTAACCTGAACAACAGTATACAAGGCATATTGACATTTGAGAGAGACATACAGCGAGGCATACAGTAATCACAGGTGTTGAATTGGGAAAGATAGCTAAAACAGTAGGTGAGACAACAACAGCTAATCAGCTAGCACAACGACAGCAGGTAAAATGGCGTTGACTAGGCAACGGGGCCAACAGATAAAACATAAACAAGCAGAATGGAGTACCGTGATTAATGGACAGTCCAGCGTGCATCAGCTATGTAGCCAAGTGATCAGTGTCCAGGGGGCAGCGGTGGATGGGGCAGGGAAGCTGGACTGGCGAGTGTTATCCAGGTTTTAAAAAACTAACAATGACTAAATAGCTTGTAGCTAGTTAGCTGGTTAGCTTCTGGAGGTTCTTGAGTGTGTTCTAAAAATTAAAAATAATAGCGATTCCGTATCACATTGGGTGAGGCAGGTTACCGGAAGGTATAAACAAATTAAAAATCGAAAAGAGATAGAAAGTAAATATGGGTCCAGTGAGTGTTTGGGACGCTGCGATTCAGACGGTTAGCAGGCCTGTGCTAACAAGCTAACAGTTAGTAGGCCGGGGCTAAACAAGGTAGCAGTTAGCGGACCGGGGCTTAACAAGCTAGCAGTTAGCAGGCCGAATTAGCAAGCAAGGAGATAGCAAGGGCTAGAGAGTTAGCCTTTGGGGGACGTCGCGATGGGGTGAGTCTGTTTATTCCTCTTCATGCGGTGACATCGATAGACCGGTCGTGGGTCTGGGTAATTGTAGCCCAGGAGTATGCTACGGTGGTAGGTATTGTAGCCCAGGAGTATGCTACGGTGGTAGGTATTGTAGCCCAGGAGTATGCTATGGTGGTAGCACAGGGGCTCTGGCCGGGCTAGCTTCAAGCTAAGTGGGTGGAAACGCTAGCCAGGAGTAATCATCCGGGGTTGCGGTTTAGCTAGATAGCTAGTTGTGAAGATCCAGCTGAAAAATGTTCCGTTTGCGGTGGGAATCCGGGGATAAAAAATAAATAGGTCCGTTATGCTCTGGTTAGAGTCGCGTTGTTCGAACTGGCGAGAGCTTTCCCGAGCCAAAGGGTTAGCTGATGACCGGTTAGCTGAAGACCGCTAGCATAGCTGGTAGTTAGCTGGCTAGCTTCAGTTGAGGGGTTCCGGTTCCGAAGTAAATATAAACAGGGCTGTAATGAAGTCATCTAGGACAGGGCTGTAATGAAGTCATCTAGAACAGGGCTGTAATGAAGTAATCTAGAACAGGGCTGTAATGAAGTCATCTTGGACAGGGCTGTAATGAAGTCATCTAGAACAGGGCTGTAATGAAGTCAACTAGAACAGGGCTGTAATGAAGTCATCTAGAACAGGGCTGTAATGAAGTCAACTAGAACAGGGCTGTAATGAAGTCATCTAGAACAGGGCTGTAATGAAGTCATCTTGGACAGCGCTGTAATGAAGTCATCTAGGACAGGGTTGTAATGAAGTCATCTAGAACAGGGCTGTAATGAAGTCATCTAGAACAGGGCTGTAATGAAGTCATCTAGAACAGGGCTGTAATGAAGTCATCTAGAACAGGGCTGTAATGAAGTCAACTAGAACAGGGCTGTAATGAAGTCATCTAGAACAGGGCTGTAATGAAGTCATCTTGGACAGCGCTGTAATGAAGTCATCTAGAACAGGACTGTAATGACGTCATCTAGAACAGGGATGTACTGAAGCAATTTAGAACAGGGCTGTAATGAAGTCAACTAGAACAGGGCTTTGTAATGAACTCATCCAGAACAGGACATTGTAATGAAGTAATCTAGAACAGCGCTGTAATGAAGTCATCTTGAACAGGGCATTGTAATGAAGTCATCTAGAACAGGGCTGTAATTAAGTCATCTAGAACAGGGCTGTAATGAAGTCATCTAGAACAGGGCTGTAATGAAGTCATCTAGAACTGTAATGAAGTCATCTAGAACTGTGACGAAGTCATCTAGAACAGGGCTGTAATGAAGTCATCTAGAACAGGGCTGTAATGAAGTCATCTAGAACAGGGTTATAATGAAGTCATCTAGAACAGGGCTGTAATGAAGTCATCTAGAACAGGGTTGTAATGAAGTCATCTAGAACAGGGCGGTAATGAAGTCAACTAGAACAGGAATGTAATGAAGTCATCTAGAACAGGGCTGTAATGAAGTCATCTAGAACAGGGCGGTAATGAAGTCAACTAGAACAGGGCTTTGTAATGAAGTCATCTAGAACAGGACTGTAATGAAGTCAACTAGAACAGGGTTGTAATGAAGTCATCTAGAACAGGGCGGTAATGAAGTCAACTAGAACAGGAATGTAATGAAGTCATCTAGAACAGGGCTGTAATGAAGTCATCTAGAACAGGGCTGTAATGAAGTCATCTAGAACAGGACTGTAATGAAGTCATCTAGGACAAGACACTGTAATGAAGTCATCTAGAACAGGGCTGTAATGAAGTCATCTAGAACAGGGCTGTAATGAAGTCATCTAGAACAGGGCTGTAATGAAGTCATCTAGAACAGGGCTGTAATGAAGTCATCTAGAACAGGGCTGTAATGAAGTCATCTAGAACTGTAATGAAGTCATCTAGAACTGTGACGAAGTCATCTAGAACAGGGCTGTAATGAAGTTATCTAGAACAGGGATGTAATGAAGTAATCTAGAACAGGGCTGTAATGAAGTCAACTAGAACAGGGCTTTGTAATGAAGTCATCCAGAACAGGACATTGTAACGAAGTCATCTATAACAGGGCTGTAATGAAGTCATCTAGAACAGGGCTGTAATGAAGTCATCTAGAACAGGGCTGTCATGAAGTCATCTAGAACAGGGCTGTAATGAAGTCATCTAGAACAGGGCTGTTATGAAGTCATCTTGAACAGGGCTGTAATGAAGTCAGCTGGAACAAGACATTGTAATGAAGTCATCTAGAACAGGGCTTTGTAATGAAGTCATCCAGAACAGGACATTGTAACGAAGTCATCTATAACAGGGCTGTAATGAAGTCATCTAGAACAGGGCTGTAATGAAGTCATCTAGAACAGGGCTGTAATGAAGTCATCTAGAACAGGGCTGTAATGAAGTCATCTAGAACAGGGCTGTAATGAAGTCATCTAGAACAGGGCTGTAATGAAGTCATCTAGAACAGGGCTGTAATGAAGTCATCTAGAACAGGGCTGTAATGAAGTCATCTAGAACAGGGCTGTAATGAAGTCATCGAGAACAGGAATGTAATGAAGTCATCGAGAACAGGGCTGTAATGAAGTCAACTAGAACAGGGCTTTGTAATGAAGTCATCCAGAACAGGACATTGTAATGAAGTAATCTAGAACAGCGCTGTAATGAAGTCATCTTGAACAGGGCATTGTAATGAAGTCATCTAGAACAGGGCTGTAATTAAGTAATCTAGAACAGGGCTGTAATGAAGTCATCTAGAACAGGGCTGTAATGAAGTCATCTAGAACAGGGCTGTAATGAAGTCATCTAGAACAGGGCTGTAATGAAGTCATCTAGAACTGTAATGAAGTCATCTAGAACTGTGACGAAGTCATCTAGAACAGGGCTGTAATGAAGTCATCTAGAACAGGGATGTAATGAAGTAATCTAGAACAGGACTGTAATGAAGTCAACTAGAACAGGGCTTTGTAATGAAGTCATCCAGAACAGGACATTGTAACGAAGTCATCTACAACAGGGCTGTAATGAAGTCATCTAGAACAGGGCTGTAATGAAGTCATCTAGAACAGGGCTTTGTAATGAAGTCATCCAGAACAGGACATTGTAATGAAGTCATCTAGAACAGGGCTGTAATGAAGACATCTTGAACAGGGCTGTAATGAAGTCATCTAGAACAGGGCTGTAATGAAGTCATCTAGAACAAGACACTGTAATGAAGTCATCGAGAACAGGGCTGTAATGAAGACATCTAGAACAGGGCTGTAATGAAGTCATCTAGAACAAGGCTGTAATGAAGTCAACTAGAACAGGAATGTAATGTAGCATGTCATGTATCGAAGACGGCATACCTCACAAGGGGGTCTAGTTGAGCCCAGGGAAACGTTTAAATCGGAGGCTATGTTTCTACATCTGATCAGACGGTAAGTATTGCCCTGCGTGTGTGTTGTGCCCCCATTGAGTTCAGACCTCTGCACGGACTTCATAACTCATTTGTATGTTCGATCTAGGACATTTGTTTTATCTATGAATTCATCAACCCTGACATAAAGATGAGTACATTATAGGTGTCAGTAACATTAAATGCCAGTCTGAATCAACATGTATACAGTAATTGCTATGGCAACTCGAGACAGGAATCAATTGCTGTCAGCAATTATTGTGATTTATCGTCCAAGCTCCGTGTATTTTCATATGCAACTTCATTTCCTATCAACATGTAATTGGTCACGAAATGTAAACTCTACTGTAACAGAAACTAATCTATGATCATTAATATATTCTTCTGCAGTCTATTCCAATACACACCCATCATAGAAATAGGGAATATAGATCAACTCACCACAAATGTAGGGACCCCTGCCACGAGCGCATACAGTAAAATCGGTGGGATCGCGCTGGACTCCTCCGGTCCGAGGTATGGCTTCACGTAGGCATTGTCATAGCAGAAGAACCCTTGGACGTGCACGTTGAACGTGTCCGTGTACTCGAAGTAGTATGCTAGCATGACTGTCCCCGCCATGATCACCAGCTGAAAATAAAGCATGTTGGTGAAAGGTAGAGGAAAGAACATTTAACAAATCACTTCACTGAGGAGAGAAAGCCCTGCCATTCATGCCTCCTTCTCCGCCCTAGACTAGCGCAACAGCCTGACCATCACAACTCCGGTCAGCACCACGTGTCTCCTACTGCCATTAATGCTTGTTAAAATGCATTGCCGGTAATATTCACACAGCCTTTTTCTGTCATGGCACACCGTGTTGGTCCCTGGAACCGGAATGAACGAGACAGAGACGGAAACTTGGTGAGTGAGTGGGAGGGAGTGAGGGAGGGAGGGAGGGAGGGAGCGCAGCCGTGGGTCTGATTCTTGGATGAATGTGTGTGTGTGTGCGCGCGTGCGTGTGTGTGTGTACATTGGCAGTCGCGTTTCGCTACTATTTACCGTGGGCAGGATGACAGAAAGAGGAAGCACAGCACTTTGTCTATCCGTTGAGCACGGGCAGTGGATGACTGACTCTGAGCAACTCGTTAGAGCTTAAGATTCGGCTCCAAATCATCGTAACCGTGAGTCTAAAACGTGCGTCAGCATTAGTGCCCTTTGGAGAGAAATGTACCATTCCAAATTAATATTCATTATTTGCACGTCCGCGTGTGTCCGAAAGACTCGAACAGAACGCAGTAATTAAATCTGATGTCAACCATACTAGTCTACACTCCAGACAACTAGATTATCATACTATTGTACATGTAACCAAGACAACTAGATTATGTTATACTATTGTACATGTAACCCAGACAACTAGATTATGTTATTTATTTTTTTCACCTTTATTTAACCAGGTAGGCTAGTTGAGAACAAGTTCTCATTTGCAACTGCGACCTGGCCAAGATAAAGCATAGCAGTGTGAACAGACAACACAGAGTTACACATTGAGTAAACAATAAACAAGTCAATGACACAGTAGAAAAAAAGGGTATATATACATTGTGTGCAAAAGGCATGAGGAGGTAGGCAAATAATTACAATTTGCAGATTAACACTGGAGTGATAAATGATCAGATGGTCATGTACAGGTAGAGATATTGATGTGCAAAAGAGCAGAAAAGTAAATAAATAAAAACAGTATGGAGATGAGGTAGGCATAATTAGGTGGGCTATTTACCGATAAGACTATGTACAGCTGCAGCGATTGGTTAGCTGCTCAGATAGCAGATGTTTGAAGTTGGTGAGGGAGATAAAAGTCTCCAACTTCAGTGATTTCTGCAATTTGTTCCAGTCACAGGCAGCAGAAAACTGGAACGAAAGGCGGCCAAATGAGGTGTTGGCTTTAGGGATGATCAGTGAGATACACCTGCTGGAGCGCGTGCTACGGGTGGGTGTTGCCACCGTGACCAGTGAACTGAGATAAGGCGGAGCTTTACCTAGCATGGACTTGTAGATGACCTGGAACCAGTGGGTCTGGCGACGAATATGGAGCGAGGGCCAGCCGACTAGAGCATACAAGTCGCAGTGGTGGGTGGTATAAGGTGCTTTAGTGACAAAACGGATGGCACTGTGATAAACTGCATCCAGTTTGCTGAGTAGAGTGTTGGAAGCTATTTTGTAGATGACGTCGCCAAAGTCGAGGATCGGTAGGATAGTAAGTTTTACTAGGGTAAGTTTGGCGGCATGAGTGAAGGATGCTTTGTTGCGGAATAGAAAGCCGATTCTGGATTTGATTTTTGATTAGAGATGTTTGATATGAGTCTGGAAGGAGAGTTTACAGTCAAGCCAGACACCTAGGTACTTATGGATGTCCACATATTCAAGGTCGGAACCATCCAGGGTGGTGATACTAGTCAGGCGTGCAGGTGCAGGCAGCGAACGGTTGAAAAGCATACATTTGGTTTTTCTGGCGTTTAAGAGCAGTTGGAGGCCACGGAAGGAGTGTTGTATGGCATTGAAGCTTGTTTGGAGGTTTGGTAGCACAGTGTCCAAGGACGGGCCGGAAGTATATAGAATGGTGTCGTCTGCGTAGAGGTGGATCAGGGAATCGCCTGCAGCAAGGGCAACATCATTGATATATACAGAGAAAAGAGACGGCCCGAGAATTGAACCCTGTGGCACCCCCATAGAGACTGCCAGAGGACCGGACAGCATGCCCTCCGATTTGACACACTGCACTCTGTCTGCAAAGTAGTTGGTGAACCAGGCAAGGCATTCATCAGAGAAACCAAGGCTACTGAGTCTGCCGATAAGAAGATGGTGATTGACAGAGTCGAAAGCCTTGGCAAGGTCGATGAAGACGGCTGCACTGTACTGTCTTTTATCGATGGCCGTTATGATATCGTTTAGTACCTTGAGCGTGGCTGAGGTGCACCCGTGACCGGCTCGGAAACCCGATTGCACAGCGGAGAAGGTACGGTGTGATTCGAGATGGTCAGTGACCTGTTTGTTGACTTGGCTTTCGAAGACCTTAGATAGGCAGGGCAGGATGGATATAGGTCTGTAACAGTTTGGGTCCAGGGTGTCTCCCCCTTTGAAGGGGGATGACTGCGGCAGCTTTCCAATCCTTGGGGATCTCAGACGATATGAAAGAGAGGTTGAACAGGCTGGTAATAGGGGTTGCGACAATGGTGGCGGATAGTTTCAGAAATAGAGGGTCCAGATTGTCAAGCCCAGCTGATTTGTACGGGTCCAGGTTTTGCAGCTCTTTCAGAACATCTGCTATCTGGATTTGGGTAAAGGAGAACCTGGAGAGGCTTGGGCGAGTAGCTGCGGGGGGGGGGCGGATCTGTTGGCCGAGGTTGGAGTAGCCAGGCGGAAATCATGGCCAGCCATTGAGAAATGCTTGTTGAAGTTTTCGATAATCATGGATTTATCGGTGGTGACCGTGTTACCTAGCCTCAGTGCAGTGGGCAGCTGGGAGGAGGTGCTCTTGTTCTCCATGGACTTCACAGTGTCCCAGAACTTTTTGGAGTTGGAGCTACAGGATGCAAATTTCTGCCTGAAGAAACTGGCCTTAGCTTTCCTGACTGACTGAGTGTATTGGTTCCTGACTTCCCTGAACAGTTGCATATCGCGGGGACTATTCGATGCTATTGCAGTCCGCCTGGGTCCGTTATACATGTAACCCAGACAACTAGAATATAAACTAGAATATATTATAATGTTGTACAGGTAACCCAGACAACTAGATTATATTGTACATGTAACCCAGACAACTTGATTATATTGTACATGTAACCCAGACAACTAGATTATATTATACTGTTGTACATGTAACCCAGACAACTAGATTATATTATACTATTGTACATGTAACCCAGACAACTAGATTATATTATACTGTTGTACATGTAACCCAGACAACTAGATTATATTATACTATTGTACATGTAGCCCAGATAACTAGATTATATTGTACATGTAACCCAGACAACTGGATTATATTGTACATGTAACCCAGACAACTAGATTATATTATACTATTGTACATGTAACCCAGACAACTAGATTATATTGTACATGTAACCCAGACAACTAGATTATGTTGTACATGTAACCCAGACAACTAGATTATATTATACTATTGTACATGTAACCCAGACAACTAGATTATATTATACTGTTGTACATGTAACCCAGACAACTAGAATATATTGTACATGTAACCCAGACAACTAGATTGTTATACTATTGTACATGTAACCCAGACAACTAGATTATGTTATACATGTAATCCAGACAACTAGATTATATTGTACATGTAACCCAGACAACTAGATTATATTATACTATTGTACATGTAACCCAGACAACTAGATTATATTATACTGTTGTACATGTAACCCAGACAACTAGATTATATTATACTATTGTACATGTAATCCAGACAACTAGATTATATTATACTGTTGTACATGTAACCCAGACAACTAGAATATATTATACATGTTACCCAGACCACTAGATTATGTTATGCTATTGTACATGTAACCCAGACAACGAGATTATATTATACATGTAACCCAGACAACTATATTATATTATACTATTGTACATGTAACCCAGACAACTAGATTATATTATAATACTGTACATGTAACCCAGACAACTAGATTGTTATACTATTGTACATGTAACCCAGACAACTAGATTATGTTATACATGTAATCCAGACAACTAGATTATATTGTACATGTAACCCAGACAACTAGATTATATTATACTATTGTACATGTAACCCAGACAACTAGATTATATTATACTGTTGTACATGTAACCCAGACAACTAGATTATATTATACTATTGTACATGTAACCCAGACAACTAGATTATATTATACTGTTGTACATGTAACCCAGACAACTAGAATATATTATACATGTTACCCAGACCACTAGATTATGTTATGCTATTGTACATGTAACCCAGACAACGAGATTATATTATACATGTAACCCAGACAACTATATTATATTATACTATTGTACATGTAACCCAGACAACTAGATTATATTATAATACTGTACATGTAACCCAGATAACTAGATTATATTATAGTATGTTTCTATTTGTAAAATAATAAAGAAAGTTATGTAAAAAATTACTTTGGCCACAAGTTTCAGAAGAAAATGTCTAAAAATGGAGAATATGTCTAAGTAGTAACCACAGTCTGACTTTCAGGAAATGGCAGTTAATTAAAGTCAAGTACACTGAATTTAGAATAACAAAGACGAAAGAACTATTTAGACCCAATCGCCATCTTTTGGAAGTTACCATATAATAGTGCAGTTTGTTACACTCTCTATGAAATGGGCTTTAACATGGATGTGCCGTGTGTCCATTTAAAAGTGGTTACAATTCATGCCATTTTGATGATAGTAGTATGATAAAACTACCAAAAATACAGATTGTCATCAAAAAAAATGTATAGAAAATACTAATATTAATGGAACAACCCCCCCCCCCCCCCCCCCAAACAAATATATCTAATTTGACAAGTACATGCACAAAGGTTATTTTAGCCTGTGGTGCTTGGCCTTAAGGTATTGTTCTCTTAGGGTTAATTCTCTGACTGGTGGCCTCATATTTTGGGGCCAATCTTTACCCATTATTCCAGGTGTCCCAATGTGCGTTACAGATCACGGGTCTTTTAGCCCGGAACAAACTCTCTCCAGATCAGTGGTCTTTTAGCCCAGAACAAACTCTCTCCAGATCAGTGGTCTTTTAGCCCGGAACAAACTCTCTCCAGATCAGTGGTCTTTTAGCCCAGAACAAACTCTCTCCAGATCAGTGGTCTTTTAGCCCGGAACAAACTCTCTCCAGATCAGTGGTCTTTTAGCCCAGAACAAACTCTCTCCAGATCAGTGGTATTTTAGCCCAGAACAAACTCTCTCCAGATCAGTGGTCTTTTAGCCCAGAACAAGCTCTACAGATCAGTGGTCTTTTAGTCCAGAACAAACTCTCTCCAGATCAGTGGTCTTTTAGCCCAGAACAAACTCTCTCCAGATCAGTGGTCTTTTAGCCCAGAACAAACTCTCTCCAGATCAGTGGTCTTTTAGCCCAGAACAAACTCTCTCCAGATCAGTGGTCTTTTAGCCCAGAACAAACTCTCTCCAGATCAGTGGTCTTTTAGCCCAGAACAAACTCTACAGATCAGTGGTCTTTTAGCCCAGAACAAACTCTCTCCAGATTAGTGGTCTTTTAGCCCGGAACAAACTCTCTCCAGATCAGTGGTCTTTTAGCCCGGAACAAACTCTCTCCAGATCACGGGTCTTTTAGCCTGGAACAAACTCTACAGATCAGTTATTTTTTAGTAAATTCAGATCAAACTCTTTATGAAAGGCCAGACAATGAGTAGCCGGTGAATCACAATGGTCCATTACTTGAGCCACATCATCGCACCGCTGCACAAAGATCCAATCATCCCAAAGGATCTACACATCTGTCCAATTACTGATGAGGAAGAGGACATGTCAGCTCTGAGGAGTCAGTGTTGAGGAACAGGACATGCCAGCTTTGAGGAGTCAGTGTTGAGGAAGAGGACATGTCAGCTCTGAGGAGTCAGAGTTGAGGAACAGGACATGTCAGCTCTGAGGAGTCAGTGTTGAGGAACAGGACATGTCAGCTCTGAGGAGTCAGTGTTGAGGAAGAGGACATGTCAGCTCTGAGGAGTCAGTGTTGTGGAACAGGACATGTCAGCTTTGAGGAGTCAGTGTTGAGGAAGAGGACATGTCAGCTCTGAGGAGTCAGTGTTGTGGAACAGGACATGTCAGCTTTGAGGAGTCAGTGTTGAGGAAGAGGACATGTCAGCTCTGAGGAGTCAGTGTTGAGGAAGAGGACATGTCAGCTCTGAGGAGTCAGTGTTGAGGAACAGGACATGCCAGCTTTGAGGAGTCAGTGTTGAGGAAAAGGACATGTCAGCTCTGAGGAGTCAGAGTTGAGGAACAGGACATGTCAGCTCTGAGGAGTCAGTGTTGAGGAAGAGGACATTTCATTTCTGAGGAGTCAGTGTTGAGGAACAGGACATCGTCACTGATTAACACTCTTCATTTCTTCAAGCATGGGTATGCTTGTCATCGTTAAGGACTAGGAGATTTTTGGGATACAAATAAATGGAAGGGGGCGTGGTTATGGGGTTGAACTGAACTTGTTTTTGGTGCTCTCCTGCCAACTTTAACTAAATTCTTGTTCTCTCCATGTAAATCTTTGTAACACAAACAGCAATTCCCATTGGATAATTTCAGGTGTACTGTATCTACAACCATTGTGAATCGACTCGAGAGGAACAACTCACCATGACAACGTGCTCCAGGCTGGGCCAGTTAGTCCTGCATGCTCAGCTAGCCCCTTACACAATGAAGAGTCTGTCACAGCAACCAACCAAGTTGTGTTGGAAGCTATCTCTGACATGAGGGTGGACTTTTCTACCAAACTCTAAGGTGTCCTTCCAGGGATTAGTGAAGTTACACGTGTCCTTCAGGCCTACTCCTCGTGATTGGACGAAGCAGAGGAACTCATTAGCACAGTGGAAGATACTGTTGTCACTGTCAAAACAACAACCGAAAATTTGGAAAAACAGTTGGCCAACTTCAAAAGTAAGCTCGCTCAAGAACCACCACAAGAGATCAAACTTAAGACTGGTTAATTTACCCTAAAAAAATAGGAAAATGGTGACGCAGTTGCTTTTCTCGAGAGATGGCTGCCTGAAGCATTGTGGCCGAACATTTTTCCGGACCCGCTGTGCATTGAAAGTGCCCATTGGCTTCCAGATCCTACATGCCCGAGAAGCCACCCCTCTCTCTGAGTCCTTATCATGAAGTTTCTCAACATTCAAGACAAGTCAGAGTGATGCAAAAAGCCAGGGCCAACGACAAAGTGATGTACGGTGGCTGAGATCATGTGCTTCCCTGACCTATCCGCGGACCTCTCCCGAAAAAGACAGCGCTACGATGGGGTCAAACGCCAGCTCAGGTCCCTCAACATTGCCTATGGAATAGACTTTGTTTAGCGTCGTTTAGGTTAGACTGCTTCCTTTACAAGATCAGTCGTCCACCAGAATGCACTTCATGATTAGGGGGGGTGGGAGGGGAAGTTTTGGATGTCTTGGGAGACAGGGAGAGCATCCAAGAGCGACGTAAGTTTGTTGTTGAAACGCTCTTGAACGCCAAATGCTGAACGAGAGACCTTGGTTTTTTTTTTTTTTTTTTTTTTTTTTTTTTTTTTTTTTAAAGCTGACAGTGTTTTTAAATACTTTTATTTTATTTTGGATCCTGCGTCTCTGTTGGGATTAGTTGATGTGAGCGCTTCTGTCTGTCCCGAGATGCTGACAGATTCTGCATAGGGGGAGAGATACGGAAGCCCAGCTGTCCTAGTTGGCTCAGCAGTCTCAAATGGAGGTCGCTGTTGAACGTTTCCAGCACTGCAGGAGCTGTGTTTACTTTGCTTTGTTCCGGGACCATGTGGACCACACTGACTTTCAATGTAGCAACTGATTGCTTGCGGAGGACTACATGAGCGAAATGGCTACTCTTAGCAAGCAAGTAGCGAACCTACAGAACCTACAGAATTCCCCTACTGGGGAATCCACTCCCGCCTACTTTTTCCTTGTCTTCCACCCAAGTAGCTGGATGCCACTCTGGTGGAAGTGTCGCCGCCGTGTCGGCTCTCCACAGCCGACTGGCCAGTGCTCAGCAGGGTTCCCGAAGGGGTCTCCCCCTTCCCTGGAGAACGGAGCTGTTCTTGACCCAACCAACCATGGAGGTACGTCACTCGTCGTGGAAGTTGAAGAAAGCGTCCTCTGGTCAACGGGGATCTCCATGGAGATGTTGAGCCCGGACCTGACACAGACCAGAAACAGCTTTGCCACCCTGGATCCAGAGGTTGCAGTGCCTTCTTCCTTGGGGGCTTCCCATTCAAGATCGGATCCAGAGGTACCTGTTCTGTCAAGTCCCTGTCCAGGTGCGACAAAACTAGGGCCTGTAGGACCGGCCTTGTTGGTTGTGTTGTTTAGAAGGCAGAGTAGCGCATTATTATGGACAGACTTCTCTCCCTTCTTATCTACTGTTGTTTCAACATGTTTTGACCATGACAGTTTACAGTCTAGCGGACAAGTAATAGCATCCTGTTTCTCCTCTCATTCTCGTGGTGTTATGGTTTTAATTCACAAATCTGTTCCATTTCAAGTGGATAATATTATAACTGATGAATCTGGAGAGTACATTTTGAAACAGTGAGCATATTAATGAGCATATTAATGAGAGTATTAATCTGATTAATGATGATAATCCCAAATTATTTGATAATTTATTTATATTGATAACCTCCCCTTCTGGTAAAGTCTTATTGGCAGGGAATTTTAAATGGATTCTTGATCCTCATCTAGATCGCTCTTCTGGTTTAGACTTCCCACTAGCAGAGTAGAAAGAAATTACAACATTTCATTAAGGACTTAAATCTATGTGAATCTTGGAGGACTCAGAACCTGAGTAAAAGGGAACTCATGTTACTCGTCGACAATTAAATCATATTCTCATATAGACTACTTTTCAGTTTCTTGCTCATTGCATCCCAATTTAGCAGGAAGTGGATATTATAGTATTGTTTTGAGCAACCATTCCTCTTTGTCATTAATCTATTGAGAACCACAGTATGAGTCATAATACCCATAAAAACCTAGCGGTAAAACCAGGAAATTATAATTTTTTTAAATCCAACATTTATTTTTCCACAGGGAATTTTATAACTACTGCATATTAGGTCTTTGTTTCGTGTAGACTTACCCTGGCCTACACTCTCAGAGAAGGTAACTTTTATCAATATACAGTATATGCCTGTAATTTCCCCCAAACACAATGAAATGCTAATTAGCCGCTAATGTGTCTATCCTACAGGTACTACACATCCTGTCAATAGCTTTGAAGTAATCAATCAAGGTGCAGAGTGGATAAAATCCCAACATTTCTCCATACAAACTCTCCTTGACAAGTAACGTAGGACGTATATATTATAGCCTTTTTAGTTTCTTGTGTATATAATTGATATTGCGTTTTTCTTATATGTATTCTTATTTACCATTTTTTATTTACTATAATTGTTTTTAAGTACCCTGGCCTTTGTAGCTAACTGGCTAAAATTGTATTTGATTTGATGTCACCTCATGGATAAGTGTGACTTTTCCGACTTCTGTAAGCGAGATAAAGGTTAAGGTAAAGCCCTGTTTGCTAGCTACTAAAAAACTATTTAGGTTTGGTCAAAGATCTGTGGTTAGCTAAGATGCTTTTGAAAATGAGCTAGATAACCACTGACTGTAGTTACCGGTGGAGGCTGCTGATGGGAGCCTGGTGCCAGTAAGGGCCTTGGTGCCAGTAAGGACCTTGGTGCCAGTAAGGACCTTGGTGCCAGTAAGGGCCTTGGTGCCAGTAAGGACCTTGGTGCCAGTAAGGATGGTCTACATGGAGGCTGTTGATGGGAGCCTGGTGCCATTAAGGACCTTGGTGCCAGTAAGGACCTTGGTGCCAGTAAGACCTTGGTGCCAGTAAGGATCTTGGTGCCAGTAAGGACCTTGGTGCCAGTAAGGACCCGGTGCCAGTAAGGGCCTTGGTGCCAGTAAGGACTTTGGTGTCAGTAAGGCCTTGGTGCCAGTAAGGACCTTGGTGTCAGTAAGGACCTTGGTGCCAGTAAGGACCTTGGTGTCAGTAAGGACCTTGGTGCCAGTAAGGACCTTGGTGCCAGTAAGGACCTTGGTGCCAGTAAGGGCCTTGGTGCCAGTAAGGACCTTGGTGCCAGTAAGGACCCGGTGCCAGTAAGGACCTTGGTGCCAGTAAGGACCTTGGTGCCAGTAAGGACCCGGTGCCAGTAAGGACCTTGGTGCCAGTAAGGACCTTGGTGTCAGTAAGGACCTTGGTGTCAGTAAGGACCTTGGTGTCAGTAAGGACCTTGGTGCCAATAAAAACCTTGGTGTCAGTAAGGACCTTGGTGTCAGTAAGGATGGTCTACACGAAGGCTGTAATACTCCTTGATATTGAAATCCTTCGACTTCACTGCCTCAAATGGTAAGATCACTTCCACCATAGAGACACTTGACCTCCACCACTGCTGTCATGGCCACCAGACCATCCGGTGAGCATCCCAGGATCTCAGACCCCGTGATTCAAAGCCCTGACTCCTGCACATCCATCCCTGTACATATTTTTAATGCCTTGATACCCTCCTGCACACATTACAGACAACAACCCATCTAACCACTGTGATCTGAGGACCCTTTTTAGCAGCGACGGAGGAGTCTCCCATTTGGTCCTAACCACTGCTCCATAATTGCTGGCCTTCAACCTCCTTCTTCTTCTCTTTGGTGTGCTAGTTGAGGGTTGGGGCGCTGTCCAACTGTTGCCTGCCGTATAGCCTCCTGCTGCTCCACCGATAGTGCCATGCCAGCCAGGATGCCTGCATGCTCAAGGTGCCCTTGTTTTTTTTAACAATGTCCGTTACAGACAGGGATGACAGGGAGGGTAGCGGTTGTCAAGGAGACATGCCATTCCACTTAACCTACCCCAGAGACGGTTCCTTAGCCACGGAAGATCCTCCTCTGTGGGCTCTCGGGACAGAGGGTTGTAGCCTTCAGCCAGATACAGGTCCTCCTCTGTGGGCTCTCGGGACAGAGGGTTGTAGCCTTCAGCTGGGTACAGATCCTCCTCTGTGGGCTTTCGGGACAGAGGGTTGTAGCCTTCAGCCAGGTACAGGTCCTCCTCTGTGGGCTTTCGGGACAGAGGGTTGTAGCCTTCAGCCAGGTACAGGTCCTCCTCTGTGGGCTTTCGGGACAGAGGGTTGTAGCCTTCAGCCAGGTACAGGTCCTCCTCTGTGGGCTCTCGGGACAGAGGGTTGTAGCCTTCAGCCAGGTACAGGTCCTCCTCTGTGGGCTCTCGGGACAGAGGGTTGTAGCCTTCAGCCAGGTACAGGTCCTCCTCTGTGGGCTCTCGGGACAGAGGGTTGTAGCCTTCAGCCAGATACAGGTCCTCCTCTGTGGGCTCTCAGGACAGAGGGTTGTAGCCTTCAGCCAGGTACAGGTCCTCCTCTGTGGGCTCTCGGGACAGAGGGTTGTAGCCTTCAGCCAGGTACAGGTCCTCCTCTGTGGGCTCTCGGGACACAGGGTTGTAGCCTTCAGCCAGATACAGATCCTCCTCTGTGGGCTCTCAGGACAGAGGGTTGTAGCCTTCAGCCAGGTACAGGTCCTCCTCTGTGGGCTCTCAGGACAGAGGGTTGTAGCCTTCAGCCAGGTACAGGTCCTCCTCTGTGGGCTCTCGGGACCGAGGGTTGTAGTCTTCAGCCAGGTACAGGTCCTCCTCTGTGGGCTCTCGGGACAGAGGGTTGTAGCCTTCAGCCAGGTACAGGTCCTCCTCTGTGGGCTCTCGGGACAGAGGGTTGTAGCCTTCAGCCAGGTACAGGTCCTCCTCTGTGGGCTCTCGGGACCGAGGGTTGTAGCCTTCAGCCAGGTACAGGTCCTCCTCTGTGGGCTCTCGGGACAGAGGGTTGTAGCCTTCAGCCAGGTACAGATCCTCCTCTGTGGGCTCTCGGGACAGAGGGTTGTAGCCTTCAGCCAGGTACAGGTCCTCCTCTGTGGGCTCTCGGGACAGAGGGTTGTAGCCTTCAGCCAGGTACAGGTCCTCCTCTGTGGGCTCTCGGGACAGAGGGTTGTAGCCTTCAGCCAGGTACAGGTCCTCCTCTGTGGGCTCTCGGGACCGAGGGTTGTAGCCTTCAGCCAGGTACAGGTCCTCCTCTGTGGGCTCTCGGGACAGAGGGTTGTAGCCTTCAGCCAGATACAGATCCTCCTCTGTGGGCTCTAGGGACAGAGGGTTGTAGCCTTCAGCCAGGTACAGGTCCTCCTCTGTGGGCTCTCGGGACAGAGGGTTGTAGCCTTCAGCCAGATACAGATCCTCCTCTGTGGGCTCTCGGGACAGAGGGTTGTAGTCTTCAGCCAGGTACAGGTCCTCCTCTGAATTCACCTGGTTGGGAACAGCTGGCTTCCTCCACTCGCATTCCTCATCCGTACGGACGATATTGTAAACCGCCGAAATAGGCTGCATGGCTACACCGATGAGCTCCATGGAGGCTTTTACGGGTGGAAGAGAGAATCCCCTGGTCACCTATAGAGACCTGCCAACAGGAAGTGGTCACCCATAGAGACCTTCCAACAGGAAGGAGGTTAAGTGTTATATATTGCAGAGAGAATCACCTGGTCACCAGTAGAGACCTGCCAACAGGAAGTGGTCACCTATAGAGACCTGCAAACATTTCAGGCTTCAAACAAAGATATAAAACTGTATTTTATTTTGAACTTTTTCTCTCGATGTGCAAAACTGATAGACATACCCCAAGCGACTTACAGCTGTAATCGCAGCAAAAGGTGGCGCTCGAAAGTATTAACTTAAGGGGGCTGAATAATTTTGCACGCCCAATTTTTCAGTTTTTGATTTGTTAAAAAAGTTTGAAATATCCAATAAATGTCGTTCCACTTCATGATTGTGTCCCACTTGTTGTTGATTCTTCACAAAAAAATACAGTTTTATATCTTTATGTTTGAAGCCTGAAATGTGGCAAAAGGTCGCAAAGTTCAAGGGGGCAGAATACTTTCGCAAGGCACTGTACCTTTCATAATATTTCCCATAATGTTATTAGCCTGCCTCCTCTTTCTCTCTCTAATGTTGCTTCATTTCTTCCTCGCTTTCAACAGTTAAATGAAATACATTTCGTTGTCCTTTATCTTCATCATTCTAAGGACTCTTATTTTTGAATAATACAGGACAATAATTAGATGCAGAAGGCTTACAATTCCTTTAATGAAAATTGAATGGTTATGGGGTCTGAATAAATAACTGCTATAGCCTGATTATATTACCTGAAAGAGGCAGGCTAGGACATTTATACATTAATTTAGAACAGGATTATCTATTTTGGATGCAATTTGAATGGAGTTGATGTGTGTGTGTGGGGGGGGAGCTGCAATTAAAACAATTATAATCTTTACAATTAAAAAACCAGGTGACCCCTGAAAGCCAGATAGGATATGGGTAAATTAGTGCATTCGGTCTTTATATTACTGGAGCGTAGGCTGTTGCAGAAGGTGTAGGCCTACCTCGCTGTAGAGAAAGCGAGATGGGAGATGGGTAAATTAGACATGCATTCGGTCTTTATATTACTGGAGCGTAGGCCATGCTGCAGAAGATGTAGGCCTACCTCGCTGTAGAGAAAGCCAGATGGGAGATGGGTAAATTAGTGCATTCGGTCTTTATATTACTGGAGCGTAGGCCATGCTGCAGAACATGTAGGCCTACCTCGCTGTAGAGAAAGCCAGATGGGAGATGGGTAAATTAGTGCATTCGGTCTTTATATTACTGGAGCGTAGGCCATGCTGCAGAAGATGTAGGCCTACCTCGCTGTAGAGAAAGCCAGATGGGAGATGGGTAAATTAGTGCATTCGGTCTTTATATTACTGGAGCGTAGGCCATGCTGCAGAAGATGTAGGCCTACCTCGCTGTAGAGAAAGCCAGATGGAAGATGGGTAAATTAGTGCATTCGGTCTTTATATTCCTGGAGCGTAAGCTGTTGCAGAAGATGTAGGCCTACCTCGCTGTAGAGAAAGCCAGATGGAAGATGGGTAAATTAGTGCATTCGGTCTTTATATTACTGGAGCGTAGGCTGTTGCAGAAGATGTAGGCCTACCTGTCACCAGAAACAAAATTACAATGGTGAGATGAGATGTGTTGTCTGTCACCACCCTGAGATGGGCTGTCTGTCCCCACCCTGAGATGGGTTGTCTGTCACCACCCTGAGATGGGTTGTCTCTCCCCACCCTGAGATGGGCTGTCTGTCCCCACCCTGAGATGGACTGTCTGTCCCCACCCTGAGATGGGCTGTCTCTCCCCACCCTGAGATGGGCTGTCTCTCCCCACCCTGAGTGTTGATTCATCATGCAGAAGCCGTTGAAAAGCCAGATTTAGACATATAACTGAACAGTTTCAGTTCACGCCATGCTGTTCATTTAGATAATATATTACAATTTTCCAGTTTCTCAAAAAGAATTATCCCTAGAAAAAGGAATGGTTTTGGGTTGTAAACCTCGGTAACCAGGAACCCTCCAATCAAATATTGTATAGAACAAATCAAAGTTTATTTGTCACGAGTGCCGAATACAACAGGTGTTTCACCTTACAGTGAAATGCTTACTTACAGGCTCTAACCAACAGTGCTACCTGTTTGGGATAGGGGGCAGCATTTTCACTTTTGGCTCCAAGGGCTAAAACAAAAGTTGTTCCTATTTCTGACTCAGATCGTGCTGAAAATCATCTCCTCATTGGTTTATAGAAGCAGTGTTTCAGGGAATTTTTATCAATGATGACTAATTATGTATACATTTCAATCAGGACTGACTAGTCCAAATGCTATTATGTACGGTACATGTATGAATTTTCTCTCTTGCTCCCATTCCCAATTGTATATATAATATAGTCAGGAGTTTAGAACAGTGCCAGTGTAGAAATGGATGAACTATCTCCAGATGGCAGGGACGGACTATCTCTAGACTGTCTAGAATGCTATCTACACTGACTGACCCTGGCTCTAGGCGAGGAGGGAAGGCTCGAGAACTATAGGGCCTCTCTACCAGTGTCAAGAAGAGATAGAACATTTAGAAAACGCTGACGTCATTTTCAGTTTATAACCTGTGGTAAAATGTGTATGTACCCAGTACTCTCTTGAATTAAAGGCTGTTACCTGACTTTTAAGACCGGGGCTCTGTCCATTCTTATAAAATATAGGGTCTTACAAACCCTTAAATGCATTGACAGAGTGTTTAATGTTGATTGGGAAATAAAACAGAGGAATTTAGAATTCCTTCAACAAGCAGGTACCCACGTGCCATCTCCTCATTGGTTATACCCACGTGGGTGATTGAACTTTGTTGCCGGTTGTCGTGGTAATACAATGAAAGTTTAGATGCGATCACCATATAAGTTCAAAGATGAAAAAGCCTGGAAGGAGGAGAGATGACTAGAAACGATTCAGTTGGCCGTTTTATGTGTGGATTAATTGTCGGAGTAGAGGACCTTGTGCATTTCAGGTAAAATAACAACTCAATGTTTATATCTCAGGACAAATTAGCTAGCAACATCAAGCTAGCTAAATAGGACAGCAACAGCAAACTAGCTAAATAGGACAAATTAAAGTTAGCTAGCAAGTGCAAGCTTCTAGCTAAATTGCCATACATGTTTAATGCTTTTCGACCTGTCCCCAAATTAATGCCATCAGTTCAATTATACTTCCGGCGCCGACAGAGATGGCCGCCTCGCTTCGCGTTCCTAGGAAACTATGCAGTTTTTTGGTTTTTTACGTGTTATTTCTTACATTAGTACCCCAGGTCATCTTAGGTTTCATTACATACAGTCGAGAAGAACTACTGAATATAAGATCAGCGTCAACTCACCATCAGTACAACCAAGAATATGACTTTCGCGAAGCGGATCCTGTGTTCTGCCTTTCAACCAGGACAACGGAATGGATCCCAGCCGGCGACCCAAAAAAAACGACTTCGTAAAAGAGGGAAACGAGGCGGTCTTCTGGTCAGACTACGTAGACGGGCACATCGTGCCCCACTTCCTAGCATTCTTCTCGCCAATGTCCAGTCTCTTGACAACAAGGTTGATGAAATCCGAGCAAGGGTAGCATTCCAGAGGGCCATCAGAGACTGTAATGTTCTTTGCTTCACGGAAACATGGCTCACTGGAGAGACGCTCTCGGTGGCGGTGCAGCCAGCGGGTTTCTCCACGCATCGCGCCGACAGAAACAAACACCTTTTTGGTAAGAAGAGGGGTGGGGGCGTATGCCTTATGGCTAACGAGACGTGGTGTGATCACAGAAACATACAGGAACTCAAATCCTTCTGTTCACCTGATTTAGAATTCCTCACAATCAAATGCAGACCGCATTATCTACCAAGAGAATTCTCTTCGATTATAATCACAGCCGTATATATTCCCCCCCAAGCAGACACATCGATGGCTCTGAACGAACTTTATTTGACTCTTTGCAAACTGGAATCCATACATCCTGAGGCTGCATTCATTGTAGCTGGGGATTTTAACAAGGCTAATCTGAAAACAAGACTCCCTAAAATGTATCAGCATATCTATTGCGCCACCAGGGCTGGCAAAACCTTGGATCACTGTTATTCTAACTTCCGCGACGCATATAAGGCCCTGCCCCGCCCCCCTTTCGGAAAAGCTGACCACGACTCCATTTTGCTGATCCCTGCCTACAGACAGAAACTAAAACAAGAAGCTCCCATGCTGAGGTCTGTCCAACGCTGGTCCAACCAAGCTGATTCCACACTCCAAGACTGCTTCCATCACGTGGACTGGGACATGTTTCGTATTGCATCAGGCAACAACATTGACGAATACGCTGATTCGGTGTGCGAGTTCATTAGAACATGCGTTGAAGATGTCGTTCCCATAGCAACGATTAAAACATTCCCTAACCAGAAACCGTGGATTGATGGCAGCATTTGCGTGAAACTGCAAGCTCGAACTACTGCTTTTAATCAGGGCAAGGTGTCTGGTAACATGACCGAATACAAACAGTGCAGCTACTCCCTCCGCAAGGCAATCAAACAAGCTAAGCGTCAGTATAGAGACAAAGTAGAATCTCAATTCAACAGCTCAGACACAAGAGGTATGTGGCAGGGTCTACAGTCAATCACGGACTACAAGATGAAATCCATCTCAGTCACGGACCAGGATGTCTTGCTCCCAGGCAGACTAAATAACTTTTTTGCCCGCTTTGAGGACAATACAGTGCCACTGACACGGCCTGCAACGGAAACATGCGGTCTCTCCTTCACTGCAGCCGAGGTGAGTAAAACATTTAAACGTGTTAACCCTCGCAAGGCTGCAGGCCCAGACGGCATCCCCAGCCGCGCCCTCAGAGCATGCGCAGACCAGCTGGCTGGTGTGTTTACGGACATATTCAATCAATCCCTATACCAGTCTGCTGTTCCCACATGCTTTAAGAGGGCCACCATTGTTCCTGTTCCCAAGAAAGCTAAGGTAACTGAGCTAAACGACTACCGCCCGTAGCACTCACTTCCGTCATCATGAAGTGCTTTGAGAGACTAGTCAAGGACCATATCACCTCCACCCTACCTGACACCCTAGACCCACTCCAATTTGCTTACCGCCCAAATAGGTCCACAGACGACGCAATCTCAACCACACTGCACACTGCCCTAACCCATCTGGACAAGAGGAATACCTATGTGAGAATGCTGTTCATCGACTACAGCTCGGCATTTAACACCATAGTACCCTCCAAGCTCATCATCAAGCTCGAGACCCTGGGTCTCGACCCCGCCCTGTGCAACTGGGTACTGGACTTCCTGACGGGCCGCCCCCAGGTGGTGAGGGTAGGCAACAACATCTCCACCCCGCTGATCCTCAACACTTGGGCCCCACAAGGGTGCGTTCTGAGCCCTCTCCTGTACTCCCTGTTCACCCACGACTGCGCGGCAACGCACGCATCCAACTCAATCATCAAGTTTGCGGACGACACAACAGTGGTAGGCTTGATTACCAACAACGACGAGACGGCCTACAGGGAGGAGGTGAGGGCCCTCGGAGTGTGGTGTCAGGACAATAACCTCACACTCAAAATCAACAAAACTAAGGAGATGATTGTGGACTTCAGGAAACAGCAGAGGGAACACCCCCCTATCCACATCGATGGAACAGTAGTGGAGAGAGTAGCAAGTTTTAAGTTCCTCGGCATATACATCACAGACAAACTTAATTGGTCCACTCACACAGACAGCATCGTGAAGAAGGCGCAGCAGCGCCTCTTCAACCTCAGGAGGCTGAAGAAATTTGGCTTGTCACCAAAAGCACTCACAAACTTCTACAGATGCACAATCGAGAGCATCCTGGCGGGCAGTATCAACGCCTGGTACGGCAACTGCTCCACCCTCAACCGTAAGGCTCTCCAGAGGGTAGTGAGGTCTGCACAACGTATCACCGGGGGCAAACTACCTGCACTCCAGGACACCTACACTACCCGATGTTACAGGAAGGCCACAAAGATCATCAAGGACAACACCCACCCGAGCCACTGCCTGTTCACCCCGCTATCATCCAGAAGGCGAGGTCGGTACAGGTGCATCAAAGCTGGGACCGAGAGACTGAAAAACAGCTTCTATCTCAAGGCTATCAGACTGTTAAACAGCAACCACTAACATTGAGTGGCTGCTGCCAACACACTGACTCAACTCCAGCCACTTCAATAATGGGAATTGATGGGAAAGGATGTAAAATATATCACTAGCCACTTTAAACAATGCTACCTAATATAATGTTTACATACCCTACATTATTCATCTCATATGTATACGTATATACTGTACTCTATCATCTACTGCATCCTTATGTAATACATGTATCACTAGCCACTTTAACTATGCCACTTTGTTTACATACTCATCTCATATGTATATACTGTACTCGATACCATCTACTGTATCTTGCCTATGCTGCTCTGCACCATCACTCATTCATATCTTTATGTACATATTCTTTATCCCCTTACACTGTGTATAAGAAATTAGTTTTGCAATTGTTAGTTAGATTACTTGTTGGTTATTACTGCATTGTCGGAACTGGAAGCACAAGCATTTTGCTACACTCACATTAACATCTGCTAACCATGTGTATGTGACAAATAAAATTTGATTTGATTTGAGTTTGTTTTGATATTTTAACCTGCGTGCTGTGATCGCATTTGGTGTAGGGGGGCAAAATACATTTATGCACGTTATCGCACGATGGCACACACGCGCAGCCGGTTTGGGTTCTGTGTCAGGCTCATGACGCGCGGTCCCGACAGAGTTAGCTCTCGTTCCAGTGCTTTTCTACAGACAAAGGAATTATCCGGTTGGAACCTTATTGATGATTTATGTTAAAAACATCCTAAAGATTGATTCCATACATCGTTTGACATGTTTCTACGACCTGTAACAGAACTTTTCGAGATTTGGTCTGGACGTAGTGCACTCTAACAACAAGTGGCTATTTGGACATAAATGATTGACTTTATAGAACTTTATGGAACAAATCAGTAATTTATTGCAGAACTGGGATTCCTGGGAGTGCATTCTGATGAAGATCATCAAAGGTAAGTGAATATTTATAATGTTATTTCTAACTTCTGTTGACTCCATGACGGATATTTCTTTGGCTGGATTTGGCTCTGAGCGCCGTACTCAGATTATGCTTTTTCCGTAAAGTTTTTTTGAAATCTGAAACAGCGGTTGCATTGAGGAGAAGTATATCTTTAATTCTGTGAATAACACTTGTGTCTTTTATCAATGTTTATTGTGAGTATTTCTGGGATTTAATGTGGATATCTGCAAAATCACCGGATGTTTTGGAATCAAAACATAACTGCACGTGACGCGCCAATGTAAACTGAGATTTGTGGATATAAATATGCACATTATTGAACAAAACTCTGTACCGGTACCCCCTGTATATAGTCTCCACATTGACTCTGTACCTGTACCCCCTGTATATAGCCTCCACATTGACTCTGTACCGGTACCCCCTGTATATAGTCTCCACATTGACTCTGTACCAGTACCCCCTGTATATAGCCTCCACATTGACTCTGTACCAGTACCCCCTGTATATAGTCTCCACATTGACTCTGTACCGGTACCCCTCTGTATTTAGCCTCCACACTGACTCTGTACCGGTACCCCCTGTATATAGCCTCCACAATGACTCTGTACCGGTACCCCCTGTATATAGCCTCCACACTGACTCTGTACCGGTACCCCCTGTATATAGCCTCCACAATGACTCTGTACCGGTACCCCCTGTATATAGCCTCCACAATGACTCTGTACCGGTACCCCCTGTATATAGCCTCCACACTGACTCTGTACCGGTACCCCCTGTATATAGCCTCCACAATGACTCTGTACCGGTACCCCCTGTATATAGCCTCCACACTGACTCTGTACCGGTACCCCCTGTATATAGCCTCCACATTGACTCTGTACCGGTACCCCCTGTATATAGCCTCCACACTGACTCTGTACTGGTACCCCCTGTATATAGCCTCCACAATGACTCTGTACTGGTACCCCCTGTATAAAGCCTCCACAATGACTCTGTACTGGTACCCCCTGTATATAGCCTCCACAATGACTGTGTACCGGTACCCCATGTATATAGCCTCCACAATGACTCTGTACCGGTACCCCCTATATATAGTCTCCACATTGACTCTGTACCGGTACCCCTCTGTAAATAGCCTCCACACTGACTCTGTACCGGTACCCCCTGTATATAGCCTCCACAATGACTCTGTACCGGTACCCCCTGTATATAGCCTCCACAATGACTCTGTACTGGTACCCCCTGTATATAGCCTCCACAATGACTCTGTACCGGTACCCCCTGTATATAGCCTCCACATTGACTCTGTACCGGTACCCCCTGTATATAGTCTCCACATTGACTCTGTACCGGTACCCCCTGTATATAGTCTCCACAATGACTCTGTACCGGTACCCCCTGTATATAGCCTCCACAATGACTCTGTACCGGTACCCCCAGTATATAGCCTCCACACTGACTCTGTACCGGTACCCCCCTGTATATAGCCTCCACATTGACTCTGTACCGGTACCCCCTGTATACAGCCTCCACATTCACTCTGTACCGGTACCCCCTGTATATAGCCTCCACAATGACTCTGCACCGGTACCCCCTGTATATAGCCTCCACACTGACTCTGTACCGGTACCCCCTGTATACAGCCAACATATTGACACTGTACCGGTACCCCCTGTATATAGCCTCCACATTGACTCTGTACTGGTACCCCCTGTATATAGCCTCCACATTGACTCTGTACCGGTACCCCCTGTATATAGCCTCCACATTGACTCTGTACCGGTACCCCCTGTATATAGCCTCCACAATGACTCTGTACCGGTACCCCCTGTATATAGCCTTCACAATGACTCTGTACCAGTACCCCCTGTATATAGCCTCCACATTGACTCTGTACCGGTACCCCCTGTATATAGCCTCCACATTGACTCTGTACAGGTACCCCCTGTATATAGTCTCCACATTGACTCTGTACCGGTACCCCCTGTATATAGCCTCCACATTGACTCTGTACCGGTACCCCCTGTATATAGCATCCACATTGACTCTGTACCGATACCCCCTGTATATAGCCTCCACATTGACTCTGTACTGGTACCCCCTGTATATAGCCTCCACATTGACTCTGTACCGGTACCCCCTGTATATAGTCTCCACATTGACTCTGTACAGGTACCCCCTGTATATAGCCTCCACATTGACTCTGTACAGGTACCCCCTGTATATAGCCTCCACAATGACTCTGTACTGGTACCCCCTGTATATAGCCTCCACAATGACTCTGTACCGGTACCCCATGTATATAGCCTCCACAATGACTCTGTACCGGTACCCCCTATATATAGTCTCCACATTGACTCTGTACCGGTACCCCTCTGTAAATAGCCTCCACACTGACTCTGTACCGGTACCCCCTGTATATAGCCTCCACAATGACTCTGTACCGGTACCCCCTGTATATAGCCTCCACACTGACTCTGTACCGGTACCCCCTGTATATAGCCTCCACAATGACTCTGTACCGGTACCCCCTGTATATAGCCTCCACAATGACTCTGTACTGGTACCCCCTGTATATAGCCTCCACACTGACTCTGTACCGGTACCCCCCTGTATATAGCCTCCACAATGACTCTGTACCGGTACCCCCTGTATATAGCCTCCACATTGACTCTGTACCGGTACCCCCTGTATATAGTCTCCACACTGACTCTGTACCGGTACCCCCCTGTATATAGCCTCCACAATGACTCTGTACCGGTACCCCCTGTATATAGCCTCCACATTGACTCTGTACCGGTACCCCCTGTATATAGTCTCCACACTGACTCTGTACCGGTACCCCCCTGTATATAGCCTCCACAATGACTCTGTACCGGTACCCCCTGTATATAGCCTCCACATTGACTCTGTACCGGTACCCCCTGTATATAGTCTCCACATTGACTCTGTACCGGTACCTCCTGTATATAGCCTCCACAATGACTCTGTACCGGTACCCCCTGTATATAGCCTCCACAATGACTCTGTACTGGTACCCCCAGTATATAGCCTCCACACTGACTCTGTACCGGTACCCCACTGTATATAGCCTCCACATTGACTCTGTACCGGTACCCCCTGTATACAGCCTCCACATTGACTCTGTACCGGTACCCCCTGTATATAGCCTCCACAATGACTCTGTACTGGTACCCCCTGTATATAGCCTCCACAATGACTCTGTACTGGTACCCCCTGTATATAGCCTCCACAATGACTCTGTACTGGTACCCCCTGTATATAGCCTCCACAATGACTCTGTACCGGTACCCCCTGTATATAGCCTCCACAATGACTCTGTACTGGTACCCCCTGTATATAGCCTCCACACTGACTCTGTACCGGTACCCCCTGTATATAGCCTCCACAATGACTCTGTACCGGTACCCCCTGTATATAGCCTCCACATTGACTCTGTACTGGTACCCCCTGTATATAGCCTCCACAATGACTCTGTACTGGTACCCCCTGTATATAGCCTCCACAATGACTCTGTACTGGTACCCCCTGTATTTAGCCTCCACACTGACTCTGTACCGGTACCCCCCTGTATATAGCCTCCACATTGACTCTGTACCGGTACCCCCTGTATATAGCCTCCACATTGACTCTGTACCGGTACCCCCTGTATATAGTCTCCACATTGACTCTGTACCGGTACCCCCTGTATATAGTCTCCACATTGACTCTGTACCGGTACCCCCTGTATACAGCCTCCACATTCACTCTGTACCGGTACCTCCTGTATATAGCCTCCACAATGACTCTGTACCGGTACCCCCTGTATATAGCCTCCACAATGACTCTGTACTGGTACCCCCAGTATATAGCCTCCACACTGACTCTGTACCGGTACCCCCCTGTATATAGCCTCCACATTGACTCTGTACCGGTACCCCCTGTATACAGCCTCCACATTCACTCTGTACCGGTACCCCCTGTATATAGCCTCCACAATGACTCTGTACCGGTACCCCCTGTATATAGCCTCCACACTGACTCTGTACCGGTACCCCCTGTATATATCCTCCACAATGACTCTGTACTGGTACCCCCTGTATATAGCCTCCACAATGACTCTGTACTGGTACCCCCTGTATATAGCCTCCACATTGACTCTGTACCGGTACCCCCTGTATATAGCCTCCACAATGACTCTGTACCGGTACCCCCTGTATATAGCCTCCACAATGACTCTGTACTGGTTCCCCCTGTATATAGCCTCCACACTGACTCTGTACCGGTACCCCCTGTATATAGCCTCCACAATGACTCTGTACCGGTACCCCCTGTATATAGCCTCCACACTGACTCTGTACCGGTACCCCCTGTATATATCCTCCACAATGACTCTGTACCGGTACCCCCTGTATATAGCCTCCACAATGACTCTGTACTGGTACCCCCTGTATATAGCCTCCACATTGACTCTGTACCGGTACCCCCTGTATATAGCCTCCACAATGACTCTGTACCGGTACCCCCTGTATATAGCCTCCACAATGACTCTGTACCGATACCCCCTGTATATAGCCTCCACAATGACTCTGTACCGGTACCCCCTGTATATAGCCTCCACACTGACTCTGTACCGGTACCCCCTGTATATATCCTCCACAATGACTCTGTACCGGTACCCCCTGTATATAGCCTCCACAATGACTCTGTACCGGTACCCCCTGTATATAGCCTCCACATTGACTCTGTACCGGTACCCCCTGTATATAGCCTCCACAATGACTCTGTACCGGTACCCCCTGTATATAGCCTCCACAATGACTCTGTACTGGTACCCCCTGTATATAGTCTCCACATTGACTCTGTACCGGTACCCCTCTGTATATAGCCTCCACACTGACTCTGTACCGGTACCCCCTGTATATAGCCTCCACAATGACTCTTTACCGGTACCCCTGTATATAGCCTCCACACTGACTCTGTAGCGGTACCCCCTGTATATAGCCTCCACAATGACTCTGTACCGGTACCCCCTGTATATAGCCTCCACACTGACTCTGTACTGGTACCCCCTGTATATAGCCTCCACATTGACTCTGTACCGGTACCCCCTGTTTATAGCCTCCACATTGACTCTGTACTGGTACCCCCTGTATATAGCCTCCACAATGACTCTGTACTGGTGCCCCCTGTATATAGCCTCCACATTGACTCTGTACCGATACCCCCTGTATATAGCCTCCACAATGACTCTGTACTGGTACCCCCTGTATATAGCCTCCACAATGACTCTGTACTGGTACCCCCTGTATATAGCCTCCACAATGACTCTGTACCGGTACCCCCTGTATATAGCCTCCACACTGACTCTGTACCGGTACCCCCTGTATATATCCTCCACAATGACTCTGTACTGGTACCCCTGTATATAGCCTCCACAATGACTCTGTACTGGTACCCCTGTATATAGCCTCCACATTTACTCTGTACCGGTACCCCCTGTATATAGCCTCGACAATGACTCTGTACCGGTACCCCCTGTATATAGCCTCCACAATGACTCTGTACCGGTACCCCCTGTATATAGCCTCCACAATGACTCTGTACTGGTACCCCCTGTATATAGCCTCCACAATGACTCTGTACCGGTACCCCCTGTATATAGCCTCCACAATGACTCTGTACCGGTACCCCCTGTATATAGCCTCCACAATGACTCTGTACCGGTTCCCCCTGTATATAGCCTCCACACTGACTCTGTACCGGTACCCCCTGTATATAGCCTCCACAATGACTCTGTACCGGTACCCCCTGTATATAGCCTCCACACTGACTCTGTACCGGTACCCCCTGTATATATCCTCCACAATGACTCTGTACTGGTACCCCCTGTATATAGCCTCCACAATGACTCTGTACTGGTACCCCCTGTATATAGCCTCCACATTTACTCTGTACCGGTACCCCCTGTATATAGCCTCCACAATGACTCTGTACCGGTACCCCCTGTATATAGCCTCCACAATGACTCTGTACTGGTTCCCCCTGTATATAGCCTCCACACTGACTCTGTACCGGTACCCCCTGTATATAGCCTCCACAATGACTCTGTACCGGTACCCCCTGTATATAGCCTCCACAATGACTCTGAACTGGTTCCCCCTGTATATAGCCTCCACACTGACTCTGTACCGGTACCCCCTGTATATAGCCTCCACAATGACTCTGTACCGGTACCCCCTGTATATAGCCTCCACAATGACTCTGTACTGGTACCCCCTGTATATAGCCTCCACAATGACTCTGTACCGGTACCCCCTGTATATAGTCTCCACATTGACTCTGTACCGGTACCCCTCTGTATATAGCCTCCACACTGACTCTGTACCGGTACCCCCTGTATATAGCCTCCACATTGACTCTGTACCGGTACCCCCTGTATATAGCCTCCACACTGACTCTGTAGCGGTACCCCCTGTATATAGTCTCCACATTGACTCTGTACCGGTACCCCCTGTATATAGTCTCCACATTAACTCTGTACCGGTACCCCCTGTATATAGCCTCCACATTGACTCTGTACCGGTACCCCCTGTATATAGCCTCCACATTGACTCTGTACCGGTACCCCTTGTATATAGTCTCCACATTGACTCTGTACCGATACCCCCTGTATATAGCCTCCACATTGACTCTGTACCGGTACCCCCTGTATATAGCCTCCACAATGACTCTGTACCGGTACCCCCTGTATATAGCCTCCACAATGACTCTGTACCGGTACCCCCTGTATATACTCTCCTCATTGACTCTGTACCGGTACCCCCTGTATATAGTCTCCACATTGACTCTGTACCGGTACCCCCTGTATATAGCCTCCACATTGACTCTGTACCTGTACCCCCTGTATATAGTCTCCACATTGACTCTGTACCGGTACCCCCTGTATATAGCCTCCACATTGACTCTGTACCGGTACCCCCTGTATATAGCCTCCACATTGACTCTGTACCGGTACCCCCTGTATATAGTCTCCACATTGACTCTGTACCTGTACCCCCTGTATATAGCCTCCACATTGACTCTGTACCGGTACCCCTTGTATATAGTCTCCACATTGACTCTGTACCAGTACCCCCTGTATATAGCCTCCACATTGACTCTGTACCAGTACCCCCTGTATATAGCCTCCACATTGACTCTGTACCGGTACACCCTGTATATAGTCTCCACATTGACTCTGTACCGATACCCCCTGTATATAGCCTCCACACTGACTCTGTACCAGTACCCCCTGTATATAGCCTCCACATTGACTCTGTACCAGTACCCCTTGTATATAGCCTCCACATTGACTCTGTACCGGTACCCCCTGTATATAGTCTCCACATTGACTCTGTACCGGTACCCCCTGTATATAGTCTCCACATTGACTCTGTACCGGTACCCCCTGTATATAGTCTCCACATTGACTCTGTACCGGTACCCCCTGTATATAGCCTCCACATTGACTCTGTACTGGTACCCCCTGTATATAGACGTTGTTATGAGCCGTCCTCCCCTCAACAGCCTCCACTGTTCCACATGTATAGAGAGAGGGGCAATGAAGGGAGATATAGTATAGTTCTCCTGCCTGACCGCAGGACAGAAGAAAGTACATTATCCAACACAAAGACACATGTTCATTTATGTTCTTACCACTTTATTGTCATTTGTCATTTCATACCAATTACACCTCCCTTTGGTAAAATTGCCATTTCATTTCAGAAGTGAAAATATTTTGTCTATCTTGCTAAATGGTTCAAAGTCCCTTAAGATATTTTTAATGAGGGCTTCAAATCAAATATTATCTTGACTGTGTCTTTAAAGTGTCCACCCCCTAAGACAAACAGAGGGCGTGGTCATAAAGGCTCTATCTAAAGCACACACTTTCAGTTTCTCTTTCTCTCTCTCATTCTCTTTCTGTGAACAGTGAACGCGACACAGTCAGCTCCAGAATGGCTACATCTTCCTCGGCCCTGTCCGACCACCTCTACTGCGCCATCTGTACAGAGATCTTCACTGACCCTGTGTCTCTCAGCTGCCAGCACACCTTCTGTAAGAGATGTCTTGAACAGAGCCGGGAGGCTGGACTCCGACCCCGCTGCCCTGAGTGTAGAGCTCCGATCATGGAAAGAAACTTCCAGATCAACAGACTGGTTCGGAACATGGCGGACCAGCTGAGACTGGAGCAGAGTAGACAGGAGAACACCGGAGGACAAAGACCTTCAAGTGAGACGGAAGATGAGTGTCCTGAGCACGGAGAAACGATGAGGCTGTTCTGTGTGACAGACAGTAAGCTGATCTGTCTGGTCTGTAAGGAAGGGAGAGACCACAGAGGACACACATTCAAACCTATGAGAGAGGCACAGGAGGATCTGATGACAGAAGTGGTCTCAGCATTAGCTATACTGAAAGAAGACTTGAACAAAGTGCAACATAAAAGAGAAAGTCAACAAAGAAACATCTCTAAGACAGTTGAGAAATCCAGCCATGTGAAGGAAAAAATCAGAACCCAATTTGAGGAAGTAATCAACAAGCTGAAGCAGAGAGAAGAGCAGGCGATGAGAGAGATAGACAGCAGTGATGGTCTTGTCAATATCAAAATGGAGAGTCATCTGACTGACATAAAGAGACACGAGACTGATGTGAAAAAGAGAGAGACCTCGCTTCACACTGGACTGGACATCACTGACCCCAGGAAGTTCCTTCAGTGGTGGACAGAGAAGGGTCGCGCTACGTGTGATACAAGGCAGGTTTGTCCAGACATCTACAGTGTACCCAGTTTATCCATGTTCCTAAGACAAAGACAATTTGAGGGCTATGAAGATCCTGACACCCTCTTGGGTTTTATTGACTGGGAGGGCATTGAGAAAAGCCTTAAATGGAAATTCAATCAATTACAAAGTTCTGATGAACATTGTGTCCTCTCTTGATTTCAGTTCAGACACTACTTTCACTTTGTCAAATAATATGATTCACCTAAAATCTGTATCGCATTCGTATGTGAAGATGATTAATATGGTTAACTACTCTGACATTTGGACGACTCCATGCCGGTGCAGCCACAACATATCTTTAGTATCTCAGATTGTTCTTTTGTCTTGTGTTTTCTTAATGGTCCTTTAAATCATCAGAGAAGAAACAGCGCCCCTCTGTCTCAGTATGTGTAGCTCATGTATCTGATGCTGTCTGGTCAAAATGAGTATGACATGTTGTCGCAGAGCATTCCGCCTCAGTTGATAATAAAATGATGAAATTATCAGCGTTGAGCTGAGCTCAACTATGGGTGGTTCTGGTGCAGCAAAAAAAACAACAAGGGAGGCCAGTTTGGATATGGCTTCACACCAATCAAATAACATCAAAAGAAAAAGAAAAATGTACTTGCAGAAAAAGTGTTATGTTTCTGGTCTGATTGTGACATAAAATCAAATGTTATTGGTCTCATACACATAATTAGCAGATGTTATTGTGGGCGTGGCAAAATACTTGTGTTCCTAGCTCCAACAGTGCAGTAATATCTAACAATTCCCAAAAATATACACAAATCTTAAAGTAAAAGAATGGAATGAACCATATTAAGTTGTGTGGACTCAGTATGTGTGCAATAATACTGTTTAACATGATGTTTGAATGACTACCTCATCTCTGTACCCCACACAAACAATTATCTGTAAGGTCCATCAGTAGAGCAATGAATTTCAAACACAGATTCAACTACAAAAACCAAAGAGGTTTTCCAATACCTCGCAAAGAAGGGCACCTATTGGTGAATTGGTTAAAAACAGTAAGCAGATATTGAATATCCCTTTGAGCATAGTGAAAGTATTAATTACACTTTGGATGGTGCATCAATACACTCAGTCACTACAAAGATACAGGCGTCCTTCCTAACTTAGTTGCCGGAGAGGAAGGAAATCATGTCAAAGTTGATTCTAACATTTAGTGACTAAGGAGGTTAACAACTTATGTAATCAAGATTCAGTGTATCAGCGTTTAATTTTTCATAAATGTTTTACAAATGTATGACAGCGCGTTACAGTTCCCTCCAATATCCAGCAACTTAGTACAGCAATTGACGAGGAGTGGAACAACATTCCAAAGGCCTCAATCATCATGAGGCACACCTGGACTTCATCACTTCCTGTTCACTTCCTGTGTATCCAGCACTCTGTTGCATCAACCCATTAGGTAGTATTACTGCTCCTGTTTCTGGGTTCCCTCCCTGTTTCTGGGTTCCCTCCCTGTTTCTGGGTTCCCTCCCTGTTTCTGGGTTCCCTCCCTGTTCCTGGGTTCCCTCCCTGTTTCTGGGTTCCCTCCCTGTTTCTGGGTTCCCTCCCTGTTTCTGGGTTCCCTCCCTGTTCCTGGGTTCCCTCCCTGTTTCTGGGTTCCCTCCCTGTTTCTGGGTTCCCTCCCTGTTTCTGGGTTCCCTCCCTGTTCCTGGGTTCCCTCCCTGTTTCTGGGTTCCCTCCCTGTTTCTGGGTTCCCTCCCTGTTCCTGGGTTCCCTCCCTGTTCCTGGGTTCCCTCCCTGTTTCTGGGTTCCCTCCCTGTTCCTGGGTTCCCTCCCTGTTTCTGGGTTCCCTCCCTGTTTCTGGGTTCCCTCCCTGTTTCTGGGTTCCCTCCTGTTTCTGGGTTCCCTCCCTGTTCCTGGGTTCCCTCCCTGTTTCTGGGTTCCCTACCTGTTCCTGGGTTCCCTCCCTGTTTCTGGGTTCCCTCCCTGTTCCTGGGTTCCCTCCCTGTTCCTGGGTTCCCTCCCTGTTTCTGGGTTCCCTCCCTGTTTCTGGGTTCCCTCCCTGTTTCTGGGTTCCCTCCCTGTTCCTGTTAATCTCACCTACTGCTCCTGTTTCCTGACTCCCTGCGTCTCCGTTACACTGGTTTCCTTTCTATGTCTTTTCAGTCTACGTATATTATTTGTTGTATTTTTTGCTGGGGTGTGGTTATGATAGTATGGCATTGATCAGTTATACAGTTTGCAGCTGTTATTTCTGCGTTGTTGACCAAAGTCGACCTTCCGGTAGAAATTGTGCACCAGTATTGAATTGTAAAATCCTGTAATAGGAAATGAAGTGTCATTTAATTTAGAACACATGGAGAATCCAATACATATGATTTTATTATTATATTAGGCTAGTATGGCATTGATCAGTTATACAGTTTACAGCTGTTATTTCTGAGTTGTTGACATAAGTCGACCTTTTGTTAGAAATTGTGCACCAGTATTGAATTGTAAAAGCCTTTAATACTTAATGGAATATAATTTAATATAATTTAATATAGACCACATGGAGAATTCAATACATATAATTTTGAAAAAATGCTTGATTAAAGTGACAAAAAAAATAAATTCAGCGTTTTGACATGTTCCTGTGTCCCTTCTTACAAGGTTTTTAACCACTTCATCCAGCATCACTGTAAAGACCGAGTCATTGTGTTGCTTTGACAAAATAATATCTAAAGAGTATTGTTTATTTAATATGATTAGGGATTTGTTTACTCTTTGTTACAGAATGTAGAAATTTGGCGAAATCAGCATTATTATCATTATACATTTGTTTTACCAAGTTACAACTTCTCAAAAGGCACCAAATTAGAGGAATGACCCATCAGTTCAAATATCACCTACATGATCACCATAGTGCATCCCAAATGGACCCCTATTCCCTATATAGTGCACTACTTTAGACCAGAGCCCTATGGCACCCTATTCCCTATATAGTGCACTACTTTAGACCAGAGCCCTATGGCACCCTATTCCCTATATAGTGCACTACTTTAGACCAGAGCCCTATGGCACCCTATTCCCTATATAGTGCACTACTTTAGACCAGAGCCCTATGGCACCCTATTCCCTATATAGTGCACTACTTTAGACCAGAGCCCTATGGCACCCTATTCCCTATATAGTGCACTACTTTAGACCAGAGACCTATGGCACCCTATTCCCTATATAGTGCACTACTTTAGACCAGAGCCCTATGGCACCCTATTCCCTATATGGTACAGCACTTTAGACCAGAGCCCTATGGCACCCGATTCCCTATTTATAGTGCACCTTTTTAAAACTAGAGCCCTATGGCACCCTATTCCCTATATAGTGCACTACTTTAGACCAGAGACCTATGGCACCATATCCCCTATATAGTGCACTACTTTGGACCAGAGCCCTATGGCACCCTATTCCCTATATAGTGCACTACTTTAGACCAGAGACCTATGGCACCATATCCCCTATATAGTGCACTACTTTGGACCACAGCCCTATGGCACCCTATTCCCTATATAGTGAACAACATTAGACCAGAGCCCTATTAGCCCTATGAGCCCTGGTCAAAAGTAGTGCACTATATAGGGAATGTATACTATGCTGTGTTGTGCTAATGTGATAACATGCAGGTGTCTCTGTTACCCACAGTCACTGATCTAGGATCAGTTTACCTTCCCCAAACCTTTACTGAAACCATGAGGAATAAAATACACCCATGACCATAGATCAGCATCAACGGGCGTGTTCTCCGTGTTCTACATCTCTCCTCAATTCCTTGCTTCCTCCTTCCTTGCCTCCTCCTCCTCAGAATGCCTTGATGGAGGAGATCCCACTCTGAGGGGAGGAAACATTCGCTGAATCTTCTGATCCAATGTGCTCTGAGAAGGAGACGAGGTGGGAGGATGTGATGGTAAAACAATTAGATCCACTCTTGGTGCAAGTTCATCTTATTCCTTATGGGTTTCTTCATTGCTGGATAAGTGTTGTCTTCAGTATGAAGGAAAATACCACCCCCTAGTGGTGTGATCTAAGAAGGCTCAGCTAATCATTTTAGTCTGCACTTCCCAAGACTACCAGTAGATGGCACTGTAACTGTTTGATTAGCACAGGACAGTGATGCAATTATGAGGCTTGCATTTTGATGCAGTTCTTTTGTTCACCACAGGGTGGCGATCTAGCATTGGTCAAGAATATTGCTCTGTGGATCACCACTATTCAACAGTTATGTCTGTGTCCTTCCTACATGGCACCCTATTATCTTAGGGCAGTGTAGGGTTAATGTTTGGGAAAGGTTTGAGATCCAAAACCAACTGTGAAGCTCTCTATACCAGGAGGTGTCAGAGGCAGGCCCTAAAAAATGTCAAAGACTCCAGCCACCCTAGTCATAGACTGTTCACTCTGCTAACGGAGGGCAAGATTTGTAAGTCGCTCTGGATAAGAGCGTCTGCTAAATGACTTAAATGTAAATGTAAATGTAAGATGTATTGGAGTGCCAAGTCTAGGTCCAAAAGGCTTCTAAACATCTTCTACCCCCCAAGCCATAAGACTCCTGAACACCTAATCAAACGGTTACCCAGACTATTTGCATTGTCATCGATCCCCCACCCCCCCCTCTTTTACCCCGCTGCTACTCTCTATTGTTATCATCTTTGCATAGTCACTATTATAACTCTACATACATTTACTTTTACCTCAACATACCGGTGCCCCCACATATTGACTCTGTACCGGTACCCCCTGTATATAGTCTCCACATTGACTCTGTACCGTAATACCCTGTATATAGCCTCCACATTGACCCTGTACCGTAATACCCTGTATATAGCCTCCACATTGACTCTGTACCGTAATACCCTGTATATAGTCTCCACATTGACTCTGTACCGTAATACCCTGTATATAGCCTCCACATTGACCCTGTACCATAATACCCTGTATATAGCCTCCACATTAACTCTGTACCGTAATACCCTGTATATAGCCTCCACATTGACTCTGTACCGTAATACCCTGTATATAGCCTCCACATTGACCCTGTACCGTAATACCCTGTATATAGCCTCCACATTGACTCTGTACCGTAATACCCTGTATATAGCCTCCACATTGACTCTGTACCGTAATACCCTGTATATAGTCTCCACATTGACCCTGTACCGGTACCCCCTGTATATAGTGTCTCTATTGTTATTTTACTGCTGCTCTTTAATTTCGTGTTACTTTTATTTCTTATTCTTATCCATATACAAATATATATATATCTCTTATTATTATTTTACTTTTTTTCCGCCTTGGGAGCCACTATCTGCGAGATTTTATATAGACAGGTGTGTGCCTTTCCAAAACATGTCCAATTAATTGAATTTACCACAGGTTGACACCAATCAAGTTGTAGAAACATCAAGGATGATCAATGGAAACATGATGCACCTGAGCTCAATTTCAAGTCTCATAGCGAAGGGTCTGAATATCAAATCAAATGTATTTATAAAGCCCTTCCTACATCAGCTGATATCTCAAAGTGCTGTACAGAAACCCAGCCTAAAACCCCAAACAGCAAGCAATGCAGGTGTAGAAGCACGGTGGCTAGGAAAAACTCCCTAGAAAGGCACAAACCTAGGAAGAAACCTAGAGAGGAACCAGGCGTGGGGTGGCCAGTCCTCTTCTGGCTGTGCCGGGTGGAGATTATAACGGAACATGGCCAAGATGTTCAAATAGTAATGATCACAGAATACTTATATAACTAAGATATTTCCTTTTTTAAGGGTTTATACATTCGCAAACATTTCTAAAAACCTGTTTTCACTTTCTCATTATCGGGTATTGTGTGATGATGAATGATGCGAAAACATTTTTTTAATCCATTTTAGAATAAGTCTGTAACGTCACAAAATGTAACAAAATGTGGAATAAGTCAAGGGGTTTAAATACTTTCCGAATGCACAGCGTACACACAGAGAGCAGCCTTCCCCAACACCAGCCCTCCCTCTAGCCAGACCCTGTGTGGTAGATACAGGAACACAGAGGACAGCCTTCCCCAACACCAGCCCTCCCTCTAGCCAGACCCTGTGTGGTAGATACAGAAACACAGAGAGCAGCCTTCCCAAACACCAGTCCTCTAGCCAGACCCTGTGTGGTAGATACAGGAACACAGAGGACAGCCTTCCCCAACACCAGTTCTCTAGCCAGACCCTGTGTGGTAGATACAGAAACACAGAGAGCAGCCTTCCCCAACACCAGCCCTCTAGCCAGACCCTGTGTGGTAGATACAGAAACACAGAGAGCAGCCTTCCCAAACACCAGTCCTCTAGCCAGACCCTGTGTGGTAGATACAGGAACACAGAGGACAGCCTTCCCCAACACCAGTCCTCTAGCCAGACCCTGTGTGGTAGATACAGAAACACAGAGAGCAGCCTTCCCCAACACCAGCCCTCTAGCCAGACCCTGTGTGGTAGATACAGAAACACAGAGAGCAGCCTTCCCCAACACCAGCCCTCTAGCCAGACCCTGTGTGGTAGATACAGAAACACAGAGGACAGCCTTCCCCAACACCAGCCCTCCCTCTAGCCAGACCCTGTGTGGTAGATACAGAAACACAGAGAGCAGCCTTCCCCAACACCAGCCCTCTAGCCAGACCCTGTGTGGTAGATACAGGAACGCAGAGGACAGCCTTCCCCAACACCAGCCCTCCCTCTAGCCAGACCCTGTGTGGTAGATACAGAAACACAGAGAGCAACCTTCCCCAACACCAGTCCTCTAGCCAGACCCTGTGTGGTAGATACAGGAACGCAGAGAGCAGCCTTCCCCAACACCAGCCCTCCCTCTAGCCAGACCCTGTGTGGTAGATACAGGAACACAGAGAGCAGCCTTCCCCAACACCAGTCCTCCCTCTAGCCAGACCCTGTGTGGTAGATAAGGGAACACAGACAGACCAGACAGGGACACAGAACTGTCTGTGTTTTCTGTAAGTGGAAGCAAGGAGAAGGAGGAAACAGTCTCGTCCTTCTCCACCGTCTCACACAGCTTCATCAGCAAATGTCTTTACAGCACCAAACACTGACCAATTAGAGTTAGAGTGTTGGGCCAGTAACCAAAAGGTTGCTTGATCGATTGCCCGAGCTGACAGGGTAAAAATCTGTCTTTCTGCCCCTGAACAAGGCAGTTAACCCAATGTTCCCCCGGTAGGCCATCATTGTAAATAAGAATTTGATTTTAAATGACTTGCCTAGTTAAACAAAGGTTCAAGACAAATAAAGGTTCAAGACGTTATAGTGAGCCGTCCTCCCCTCAGCAGGCTCCACTGTAGATTACATGTGGAGGTTCACTTTAAAAAACAATAATAATACTCTAAAACTAGTGTAAATGAAGGCTGTTAGTTTGCTGACAGAGTTACAGTATAGTTCCACAGGAAAGAAGAAAGGTGGACTAGTTTATTGACTTAGAAGAGGTGTGACTAACCCTGTTCCTAGAGAACTACCCTCCTGTAGGTTTACATCAGGGCTCTCTAACCCTGTTCCTAGAGAACAACCCTCCTGTAGGTTTATACTAGGGATCTCTAACCCTGTTCCTAGAAAACTACCCTCCTGTATGTTTACATCAGGGCTCTCTAACCCTGTTCCTGGAGAGCTACCCTCCTGTAGGTTTACATCAGGGCTCTCTAACCCTGTTCCTAGAGAACAACCCTCCTGTAGGTTTATACTAGGGATCTCTAACCCTGTTCCTAGAGAACTACCCTCCTGTAGGTTTACATCAGGGCTCTCTAACCCTGTTCCTAGAGAACTACCCTCCTGTAGGTTTACATCAGGGCTCTCTAACCCTGTTCCTAGAGAACTACCCTCCTGTAGGTTTACATCAGGGCTCTCTAACCCTGTTCCTAGAGAACTACCCTCCTGTAGGTTTACATCAGGGCTCTCTAACCCTGTTCCTAGAGAACTACCCTCCTGTAGGTTTATACTAGGGCTCTCTAACCCTGTTCCTAGAGAACTACCCTCCTGTAGGTTTATACTAGGGCTCTCTAACCCTGTTCCTAGAGAACTACCCTCCTGTAGGTTTATACTAGGGCTCTCTAACCCTGTTCCTAGAGAACTACCCTCCTGTAGGTTTATACTAGGGCTCTCTCTAACCCTGTTCCTGGAGAGCTACCCTCCTGTAGGTTTACAGTCCAACCCCAGTTGTAACTAACCTGATTCAACCAGCTAATTATTAGAATCAGCTGTGCTCGGTTAGGGTTGTAGAAAGCATGATTGTAGCTCTCCAGGAAAAGGGTTGTCGAGCCCTGAGTCAGAAAGGGCAGGGAGCCAGGATCCCCCAGAATAAAGACCTCCACCCACCCCAAAGGAGGGGGGGGTTCGCTCAGCGGAGCAAACACACACACACACAGGCCCCTCCCTGTGCAGAGCATTCCCAGCAGATTGGCCCCCATACTTATGCTAACGGACCCAACACGCTCACCAAATGCCTTATGGGTATGCCAGATTGCCCAATCGGTGGGTTTAGAGATCAACCCTCCATGACAATAGGCAGCTCAATTCCCTTTCCCTTTAAATGACAGAGACATTAACTAACAAGTGGCCAAGAAAAGCCATCGACAACCCCCTTCCCATTACTTCTTAAACAACCCCCTTCCCATTACTTCTTAAACAACCCCCTTCCCATGACTTCTTAAACAACCCCTTCCCATTACTTCTTAAACAACCCCCTTCCCATTACTTCTTAAACAACCCCCTTCCCATTACTTCTTAAACAACCCGCTTCCCATTACTTCTTAAACAACCCCCTTCCCATTACTTCTTAAACAACCCCCTTCCCATTACTTCTTAAACAACCCCCTTCCCATTACTTCTTAAACAACCCCCTTCCCATTACTTCTTAAACAACCCCCTTCCCATTACTTCTTAAACAACCCCCTTCCCATTACTTCTTAAACAACCCCCTTCCCATTACTTCTTAAACAACCCGCTTCCCATTACTTCTTAAACAACCCCCTTCCCATTACTTCTTAAACAACCCCTTCCCATTACTTCTTAAACAACCCCCTTCCCATTACTTCTTAAACAACCCCCTTCCCATTACTTCTTAAACAACCCCCTTCCCATTACTTCTTAAACAACCCGCTTCCCATTACTTCTTAAACAACCCCCTTCCCATTACTTCTTAAACAACCCCCTTCCCATTACTTCTTAAACAACCCCCTTCCCATTACTTCTTAAACAACCCCCTTCCCATTACTTCTTAAACAACCCCCTTCCCATTACTTCTTAATCAATCCCAATTAAAAGATTGAACTAAAGTCAAC